>NC_056743.1:1181618373-1181918373 GCF_019279795.1 Protopterus annectens | reverse complement strand
GCGGCTATGATGCACTGGAGGCTTCCTTTAGATCAGCTATGGCTGGAACAGTGATCAGAAGGCATGCATGGTTAAAAGAGCAATCCTTACCAGACCATGTAAAGTCAAAGCTCCTAGATGCTCCCATGGAGAAACAAAGTTTGTTTGGCTCCCCTGCACAGCAAGTGCTAAAGAAGGCGGAAGAAAAAGCAAAATCTGTCCAAACAGTCAAGGATTTCTTACAGGTCCAGCCTCCGAGGTTTAGTAGAAATTGGCCTTCGAAGAATTGGTCCTTTCCAGACACTTCCAGACCACAGAGAGGCAGAAATAGGCGCCCAAGAGGCAGAGGTCAATCCAGAGGTGCCTACAGGGGACGTCAGTGGCAGCCTAACAACCAGAGAAGTACTGCCACAGATCCAGCTACTACCACTTCCACAGGACAGACACAATGACTTGACTCTGATACCGCCTACCAGGGAACGACTGGAAGCACCCTTAGGAGGAAAACTAGCCTTATTTTCCATAAACTGGCATTACGTTACAGGAGACAAATGGATTTTACAGACAATAGACAAAGGCTACAGGTTTCACTTCCACACTCTACCAAAAAAGAGAGGAATGCCAAACCTACCACCAAACCAAAAAACAAATGCTCTAGGGCAAATCAACCACTTACTAAGGATGAGAGCTATAGAAAAGGTACCGCCTATGGAACAAGGACAAGGATTTTACTCCAGACTTTTCCTGGTACCAAGGAAAGAAAATCAATGGAGGCCTATTCTCAACCTGTCCGCTCTGAACACATACCTCATTGTTCCAAAATTCAGAATGCTGACCCTACAGCAACTTCTTCCCATGCTGGGCAAGGAGTCTTGGCTGGTGACTCTAGATCTCAAGGAGGCATACCTGCACGACCCTATACGACCAGATTGCAGAAGATACCTCAGATTTCTTGCTGGATCAGAGCATTATCAATTCTCAGCATTGCCCTTTGGCTTATCTACTGCGCCCAGAGTATTCACGAAATGCCTGGCATCAGTAATTGCTCATTGCAGGCTTCAGGGAATTCAGATTTATCCATACCTGGACGACTGCCTAATACAAGCGGACAAGACCAAATTAACAGAAGATTTGGAAAAGGTTATACAACTACTGCAAGCCCTGGGATACACAGTCAACATGAAAAAGTCAAGACTGGTACCATCCCAAAGGATAACATTCTTGGGTGCAGAACTGGACACTTCAAATCAGATGGCATTTCTCACAGCAGAAAAGCAAAAGCAACTACCACTCTATTTCAGGGCATTAACAACACAGAACCAGCTTACAGCAAGGAAGGTCCTGCAAGCCCTGGGTTACATGGCATCCTGCATAATATTGATTCCACATGCCAGGCTGCATATGAGGAAGTTGCAATGGTACCTAAGGAATATATGGCCTCAACACAAGCACAGTCTAGAAGTCCAGATTCCAATAATTCCATGCCTGAAACAAGAATTCCTGTGGTGGGCTCAGGCCTGTCAGTTGAACAGAGGACTGCCTTTCCACAAACCTCGCCCAAGTCAGACTATCACCACGGACGCCTCAGACCTAGGCTGGGGGGCACATATGGTGGACAAGTGTATACAAGGCCTATGGACACAAACCACGGATGCCCACGAATGGATGCTGCATCCAGACATCTTCAAATCCATTACAAAGAAATGGGGACTGCCAGAAATAGACCTGTTCGCATCCCTACACAACCACCAATTGAGGAAATTCTGCACAAGGATATACCACCCACTTGCTTGGAAGGTGGACTCCCTATCCTTCATTTGGGAAAACCTGACAGCATATGCATTCCCACCTCTTCCTTTGATGCACAAAGTGCTACTGAAGATCAAAGAAGATCACCCAAGGATCATCCTGATAGCTCCAGACTGGCCGAGGCAGCATTGGTACCCGCTACTGAGGAGTATGTCTCGGACACACGCATGGCCTCTACCTCTAGTTCCTTTGCTACTAACACAGAACAACTTCAAGATCCTCCATCCAAACTTGAAAACACTACAGCTAGCTGCTTGGAATATTACATAAAACAAAATAACCCAGACTTATCGCAGAGGGTTAAAGACATTATCCTGGAGGCTCGCAGACCCTCCACAAGGAAGACTTATTCAGCCAAATGGAAAAGATACCTCATTTGGAGTGCAGCAAAAGGAGAAAATGTTTCATTAGCAAACATAGCTAGCATCCTGGAATATTTAGCAGAGCTTTTCCACAATGGCCTGTCTTACTCCTCCATTAAGATTCATGCATCAGCAATTTCAGCAGAATACAACTTGGATCCTCCAGTCTTCTCTCATCCTCTACTCAGGCAGTTTCTGAGAGGAATTAAAAATGTAAAGCCTCCAAGGAAGCCACCTTTGCCTACATGGGACCTTAACTTTGTGCTGGAAAAGTTAACACTTCCCCCTTTCGAACCAGCAGCAACAGCAGAATTACAGTTCTTATCTTGGAAAACTGCTTTCCTACTTGCAGTCACTTCAGCAAAAAGGGTTTCTGAATTACAGGCATTAATGGCAGTACAGCCCTTCCTTATCTTCCATCAGGATAGAGTGTCCTTGAGAACTAACCCCACTTTTATGCAAAAGGTGGTTTCCAGGGTATCATTGAACCAAGCAATCCACCTACCAACATTCTTCCCCAACCCACAGAACAGGGGGGAAAGGCTACTACATACCTTGGATGTGCACAGACAATTGCGCTACTATCTGGACAGAACCAAGAACAATAGAAAAACTGACCAGCTTCTGGTAGCATATGCAACAGGAATGGAAGGAAAAGCAATTTCAAAACAGACAATCTCAAAATGGATAGGAAATTGCATTAGATTTTGTTACTCCTTTCATGGAAAGATAACTCCAGAAAACATCAGACCTCACTCCACAAGGGCTACAGCCACTACTACAGCTTTCTTACGAGGAGTGGCTACCAAAGACATTTTAGAAGCTGCTACTTGGAGCTCCGTGCATACACTTGCCAAGCATTATAATCTACCTTTATACTCCAGATCCCGAGCAGGTTTTGCAACTGCTGTTTTGCATGGGATCTTAACTACACCATAATCATCTTAGTGCCTCCTCCCCCAGTTTGGCTATGGTATTCTACCCATATGTTAGGACTGCAGATGCATCCTTGAAGGACATAGTACAGTTTTGTACCTACCATAAATGTAGATGTCCGAGAGGTATGCATCTGCAGTCAGGATTACCCACCCTCCTTCCCCTCTGTGGTACTCCTAGGGTATTTGCCCATCTTGTAGCTAGCTGGGGGAATCTATTATGGTGTATTTGTTTGTATATATGTATATACATGTGTATTTCTGTTTGCTCTCTACTGTTTGGAAACATTTGCATTTATCCAAATTTAGCCTTCCTAGAGGGCACCTGGCATCTGGGGCAAGAAACACTGAGGAAAATGGTGTCGGCTGATGCCTTTATACCCAATTCACAGCAGCTATGACGTCGGGTGAAGTGCAACATCAGCCGAGGCCAGACCCAGACTTTGGAATCCGGCCGACCGAAGGGCTGCCTGAGGCAGGACAACCCATATGTTAGGACTGCAGATGCATACCTCTCGGACATCTACATTTATGGTAGGTACAAAACTGTACTTTCTACATATACCACATATAACAAAGGGGAATGAGGATGCTCCCTGCCTGGTTCCTCTTTTCAGACACAATTTATCAGAAAAGAACCCTCGCACTTTGATATTTTTGTGTTTAATTCCTCATATATCCTCCTAACTATCCTTATTATTGTATCAGGAAATGCAAGTGCTTCCATTCCCCTACGTATAATATCCCAGCTTACTCTGTCAGATTCTTTCTCTGCATCAAGACCCAACAACAGCAGTGGTATTTTCTTACATTCTGTTTCCCTCTAGATTATCATTGTTCTATTAATATTGTCAAATGCTTGACCCCCTCCAACAAAACCACATTGATCCATATGTATCAATTTATAGACTTAAGCACTTTATAATTATGGTTTAAAATTGAAATGGGCCTGTATGAAGCTGGATCTGATGGGTCTTTACTGGGTTTAGGTGTTACAGTTACCACGTTTTTTTTCCAGCATGTTGGTGCTTCCCTTCCATTTAAAATACTGTTAAACAAAACCTTCCATATCTATTACTTTCTTTTCTCCTAACGTCCAAAGTTCCACTGGAATACCATGTGTTCTTAGAGACTTTCCTGCAGATTGATTATACATCACCATTTTTATCTCATCTCATCCTATCTTAACTGTTGATTGTTGACCCTCATCTATTTCTAACCTTGGTATATTTAAGTCTTCCATAAATTTTTCTATTTGTGATTTTTCATAATTTCACTACTTCTGTACTTTATAAAATTTCTAAAATACCTCTAATACCTCGACAGGATCTTTTTTTTTTTTTTTACAGACTCTGTAAGTTTGACAACCACCATTTCTCCTTCCTGTTGCCTAAGTCATTGTGCTAAAAGTTTTTGTCCTTTGAAATTATTATCAAAAAACAACCTAAATACACTCTTTCTAACCTTAAGCATATTATCCAGGTACTCCCTTATTTTTTCTTTATCACTCTGCAATTGCACCTCTTCTTGTTCTTTGAGAGTCCCCTTATTTTGTACTATAACATTTGTCATCCCCATCTAAATAATTCTGGATGTTCATCGTGTTTCACTGTTGCAGTCATTACACTTGGGTTATCCTGCTGACAGGCGACCCGCAGCCGTCCCGAGTTCCAAAGTCTTGGTCTGTCGTCGGTTGCTGTCGCCTTTTCCCTGACGTCAGTACACTAGGGTATAAAAGTTGAAACCGACACCATTTTCTTCAGTTTTTCTTGCCGCGCGGTGCCCAAAGCAAAAGCAGTTCGCAAGTGCCGGTCGGCCGACTCCTGAGATTTTCAAAATTGAATTTCAGAACCGAAGTCTTCAATAAAGCTAAGTACCCCGTTGGGGAAACTTTTTCTTGCTCCAGACCGATGTCAGTAAAAGTTAATTGTATTTCTTGTGGGAAGCAAATACCTCATAAGGACTTTCACTCTTACTGCATTCCTTGCCCAGGCCCTGACCACAACGTTACTAGTTGTCGGTTTTGTGCTAGATTCAATAAACGCACTTGATTTTGCTTTACATTATTTTGGATGAAGATTTAATTACAAAATGCCGTCGGAACAACCGACGACCGGAATGTACAAAAAACGCAAAGACAAAGAAAAAGACAGGCATCCGAGGTCCAAAACTGACTAAGAAGCCTCTTCTAGGCCAGTCGCCGGTTCTCAGTGAGGCGCTTTCGCAGCCCCTGACACCCGCTACCTCAGAGCCACAGGCCATAACTGACAGCCACGTGGAGACACCTAGGCCTGTGGAAACTCAAGGTATTGGGCCTATGGAAACTATGCCCTCAGATGGGTCCGGAGCCACTGAGCAGGCACCGGCTTCTGAGGGTGTTTTCAGACCTTCACAGCTTACAATTAAAGTTGTCTACAGCAGCAAAGGCAAAGTCAAAAACACCATTAAAGACAAGGAAACAAGTGCAGCATTCTCCAGAACAGTCATCCATGCCAAAGAAACAGATGCTTAAAATGGCCGAAGACCTTATTACTTTAATCAGGGGCTCCCACCCCCCCTCCTGACAAAAGGCCTAGGTAAGACACTGATTATAATTACTCTGATCAGGTTTCCATTTCTTCTGATTCTTCTTCTGACCAGGGCTATTCTGTCCCTCCCTATGAGGACTCTGATGCTGAAGAGTCCATTCCTTCAGCCTCACCACCTGAGGATTACTCTTTTGGGGAAACCCTGCACACCATGAGGGAGCATTTCCATTGGGAGAGCCAGGATTACTCAGAATCCAAGAAAAGGCTCGGAGATTTCCTTTTATTGCCTCAGCACAGGCCCCTAGCAATCCCCCGTGTGCTTGATATTGTAATGTTTTTTTCTGAATCCAGTCTGTCTCCAGATTCTTTACCCCCTGCACCAGTAAAGCCAGACAGGTACTACAGGGTCCCTGACTCTCATAAATTTCTTTACAAAATCCCCGCTGCAGATCCAGAAACAATTTCTCAGTATCCTAAAGGGGTTAAAGCTTCAACTGCCAAAAATCCTGTCCCCTCAGATAGGGATTCCAGAGCTCTGGACAGATGGGGGAAAAAAGTTTACACTTCTGCTACTTTAGCTGTAAGAGCTTTAAACTGTCAGTTTCACATGCTTAAATATCAACAGTATCTCATGTCATTGTTAAAGCAAAGAATGGTTACAAATATAGAAAGTCCTGACAGTAAAGAAATGCAGGATTTATTGCATGCAGTTGAACAAGTGGGAAAGCATACTCTGCAATGTGGTTTTGATTCATTAGAGGCTTCTTATAGAGCTGCAGTTACAGGCTCAGTTATTCAAAGACGTGCTTGGTTGAAAGAACAAAGTTTACCTGACCATGTTAAAGTAAAATTATTGGATGCTCCACTACAGCATGATACTTTGGTGTTAAGGCAGAAGAGGTGTTAAAGAAAAAATGGAGGATAAAGCAAAGTCAATGCAAACTGTGAAAGATTTCTTACAGGTTCAACCACCTAGATTTAGCAGAAACTGGCCTTCAAAAAATTGGTCCTTTCCACTGTCAGGCAGGTCACAAAGAGGCAGATACAGACGCCCAAGAGGCAGATCTCAGCCCCAAGGCTCCTATAGACCTAAACAATGGGGTGCTTCAGCCCCCAAAGGAGGAGAAGACAAATCATAACCTTATTGGAAACAGTCACGATGGCTTCCCTCTGCAAATGCCAAGCTCTTACCAGTTGACAGCACCCCTAGGGGGAAAGCTAGCACTTTTCTCAAAAAATTGGCACATGATCACCCAAGACCAATGATTGTTGAATATAGTTTCTCAGGGTTCCACTTCCACATGCTTCCAAAACCAAAAGATATGCCAAACCTGCCACAAAACCAATGGGCAGAGGCACAAAAACAGATTGCTGCTCTTATGGATATGGGAGCTATTCAAAAAGTTCCACAAGAAGAACAGGGCCAAGGATTTTAGTCATGACTTTTTCTAGTACCCAGAAAAGACAAAGCCTGGAGACCAATACTGGACCTGTCAATCCTAAATACTTTCCTGGATGTTGCAAAATTCAAATTGTTAACACTACAACTTCTGCCCATGCTGGGCAAGGAGGCTTGGCTAGTTACTTTGGATCTCAAGGAGGCATATCTGCACATCCCAGTAAGACAGTCGTGCAGAAGATACCTCAGATTTGTAGCAGGCTGAATGCATTACCAATTCTCTGCACTGCCCTTTGGCTTATCTACTACGCCCAGGGTCTTCACAAAATGCCTGGCACCAGTAATTGCATTTTGCAGACAAAAAGGAATTCAGATATATCCCTACTTGGACAACTGCCTTATTCAAGCAGAGAGCAAGGACATTCTTCTAAAGCACCTGGCATTTGTAAAAAGATTGCTAATTTGCCTAGGGTACACAGTAAACGAAAAGAAATCAAAACTAGTGCCCTCTCAAGAGATAATATTCCTGGGTGCAAGCTTAAATACAACTGCCCGGATGGCTTATCTCACGCAAGACAAACAAAGGCAACTGACTCATTACTTTCAAATGATGGCAACAAAGACCCAGCTCCCTGCAAGAAAAATTCTGCAGGCCCTGGGTTTCATGGCATCTTGCATTCTACTAATTCCATATGCCAAACTGCATATGAGGGTACCTAAAAAGTGTTTGGACTCAGCATTGTCACAGCCTAGAGACTGTCATATCCTTGATTCCCTGCCTACAACAGGAGTTTTGATGGTGGTCCCAGGCCTGTCACTACAACAAGGGACAGCCTTTCACCTTACCTACAGCCAGGCAGACAGTAACAACGGATGCATCGGATTATGCCTGGGGAGCACATATGTCAGGAAAATGTATTCAGGGCACGTGGCCCAAAGAACAAATGCATCTTCACATCAATCAAAAAGAGATGCTAGCTGTACACAATGCCCTGACAGCCTTCAAGGACCTAATACATCCAGGACAATTATCAATAAAGATGGACAACACCACAGTTATGTGGTACATAAACAAGCAAGGGGGCACACATTCCTACCCCCTATGCAGACAAGCCATGACTTTGTGGAACACAGCACTGACCTACCAGGTACATCTGCAAGCGCAATTCCTGCCAGGAACAAAAAATACACTGGCAGATGAACTAAGCAGAAATCTCATGGTTCCTCACGAATGGAAGCTAAATCCGCAAGTGTTCAACATGATAACAATGGAATATGGGGACGCCCAGACATAGATCTTTTTGCCTCCCCTCACAATTACCAAATACAGAAATTTTGCACAAAGACTTATCACAGTCAAGCATGGAAAGTGGATGCTCTATCTTTCAGCTGGAAAAACCTGACAGTCTATGCCTTCCCTCCGATGCCTCTTCTCACCAAGGTGCTCCTAAAAGTCAAACAAGAGAGGCCAAAATGATCCTGGTTGCACCAGACTGGCCACGCCAGCACTGGTACCCAATCCTAAAGATTTTGTCCCAAGGCCCACCTTGGCCTCTGCCTCAAATCCCTCATCTTCTGACACAGCAAAACAATCAGATTCTGCATAGTCAACTCAGAACCTTAAACCTGGCAGCATGGCAGATAATGTAGCCACTCAGACTGCACCTCTCTCTAAAGCTGTTATGGATGTAATTTTGGAAGCCAGGAGACCCAGCACTAGGAAATCTTATGCAGAAAAATGGAAGAGATTCTGTGCTTGGAACCACGCACAAGGGCTCGACCCACTGGTCCCTAGTATGCCTCAGATTTTGCAATACCTGACTGAGATGTTGGACAAAGGCCTGTCTTTTTCATCTATTAAAATCCATGCCTCTGCCATTTCAGCTCATTACAATACGGATCCTCCTATTTTTTCACATCCTCTACTACGACATTACCTCAGAGGGGCAAAGAATATAAGACCCCCTAGGAGAGCACCAGTACCTACTTGGGACCTCAATTTTGTTTTAGAAAAACTAACACTGCCTCCATTTGAACCAGCCAGCACAGCTGAACTAAAATTCTTGTCATGGAAAACTGCTCTGCACCTAGCAATAACTTCAGCAAGAAGAGTCTCAGAGTTACAGGCATTGATGGCTGTGGAACCTTTCCTCATTTTTCACCAGGACAGGGTTTCTCTAAGGACAAACCCAACATTCATGCCAAAAGTGGTCTCCAATGTGGCCTTAAACCAAACCATTCATTTGCCTACTTTCTACCCAAATCCCCACAATAAAGGGGAAAGACTTCTGCACGCTTTGAATATACACAGGCAACTACATTTTTAATTGGACAAAACAAAAGCTTTCAGAAAAACTGAGCAACTGTTTGTAGCATATGCTGCAGGATCACTAGGAAAACCTATTACAAAGCAGACAATCTCCAAATGGATAGGACACTGCATCCGCTTCTGTTATGCACAACATGGCAAATCAGTGCCTAAGAACATTAGGCTTCATTCTACCAGAGCAGCAGCCACTTCAGCAGCTTTCCTCAGAGGGGTACCAACCAAAGACATATTAGAAGCTGCAACCTGGAGTTCAGTGCACACTTTTACCAAGCACTATCACCTACCTCTCTACTCCAAATCCAGAGCAGGCTTTGCCACCGCAGTTCTGCAGGGCTTGTTAGCCTCGCCAAATCCAATCTAGACCCAGCCACCCAACCTCAGCTTTGGGATTCTACCCAAGTGTAATGACTGCAACAGTGAAACACGATGAACATAGTACGGTTGTGTACCTACCATAAATGTTAATGTTCGAGTGTATTCACTGTTACAGTCCTGGTTACACACTCACCACCCCCCTCTTTGCTGGGACTATTCTGTACTTCTCAACTCTATACAACTTATGTGGTGTATTTGCTTTTAGAAGAAGGAAATGTTTATAGTAATATGTGCATGGTTGTTTGGCATATTTTTATCTTTTCAGCCTTCATATCTGGGGGCAGCTGACATCTGGGGCAAGAAAAACTGAAGAAAATGGCGTTGGTTGCAACTTTTATACCCCTGGCGCACTGATGTCAGGGAAGAGGCGACAGCAACCGACGCCGGACCAAGATTTTAGAACTTGGGCCTGTTGCGGGTTGCCTGCCAGCAGGATAACCCAAGTGTAATGACTGGAACAGTGAATACACTCAAACATCTACATTTATGGTAGGTACACAACTGTACTTTACTACTTAACCATATCTTTTTCTTTTATTTCTATCCTATTTTTAAACTTCACTTTCATTTTATCCCACTTACTAGCTGTAGCTTCTGGAGTACCTTCTATCTTTCCTTTTATACAGTGACTGGCTGTTAACATTCAAAAATATGCATGCTGATTGCCCAGCCCAACCAGCATGCCCACTGTAAAATCCCACATATACTAATAGAAACAAAGTCTGGTCGACCGGACTTTCATCTACAGCCTTGAACCAACGGCAGACAAAACTCCAACAAGATAAAATGATGCTGCTGTAGACTAGTGAACCAAAATAAAATGTTACTTCAACATTGGTCAAGTGCTTTTATCCTTATACTGTGTTAAAAATGTCAATAACTGTGTTAAAAACATCATCAGTACAGTATAAGGATGAAAGGGCTTAACTAGTGTTGGAGTTTTCTTTTGGGTCACTCAACATGTATGACAGCATCATTTTAATATGCTACAGCTCTCCAGGTTAAGAATTACAAAATTTCAAACCAGACAGATTAGGGGTACGAAAGAGACTGAGCAGAAATACAAGGAAAATCAGGTAGGGTGTGCAAAACTAAGGAAACATAACCTGATTTTCTTTGTATTTCTGCCCCCTCTCTCTCGTACCTACGAACTGTCTGGATTTCAAACATTTTTTTAAAACTAAATAAAGAAGCAACAGAGCTCTTTCTTTCTCCGTTGTTTCCTTTCCAAAGCACTGATGTACTGTGTAAGTTTGGGAACAAAAATCTTATACACGTGCACTACATCAAAAAAAACGCAGGATACCCAAAGAAAGAGCAAGAACACCATGGAGCCAATATACAAAGACATTATTTAAGGAAAATAAGTATTTTTTATTCTTAAATAATATCATTGTGTAATAGCAATAATCAACTCCTGGGTGTGATATATTGAAGATTTACCAACTCATTGGTTATTGCTGTAATAACTCCCGAGTAATTTCCACTACCCATTTCTTAAATTACTTCTTTTTAACAGATAGGTGGGGAAGCACCATTGTCTCATCTTTACCTTATTACTCTGCATTTTTTATCTTAGCAATTATTGCTGCATGATCTGAAATAGTTGTTGGATGTGTGTCAAAGCTTTCAATTAAATTTACATGTTCCTGTGAAATATAATTTTGCCTAGTATAGCTCAGTTATTGTACCTTGGGGGAATAATATGTACAATCTCTCAGAGTTCCTGGGATTAGAGGTTAGAAACCGGTTGGCATAATGGTTAGGGTCTTTACCTCTCATACACAAAGTACAGGGTTCAACCCTGTCCTCTGGCCAATCCCTATTTGGGGTTGCATGTTCTCCATGTGTGTCTCTGTGGAGTTCTTGTAACCTCCTAAAAACATGCGGAGTGGTTCCATCTCAAACTCACCAGTGAATGCAGTTGTGAGCAGCAGTACAGACTGCATAGTGCCCTATAAGGCAACTACTGTGGCACACCGTATTCTCAAGATTGGAGATCATGGATCACAGACTGCGCACTGTGGCAGGCTAGCCACTCGATGGTATACAATATGGCTCTAGGTGATTCGGTCATGTTGACTAATGTCGCCAAATGGATATGGGTATTTGATGGTGATAAGTAGGTTGAGGACCCAGCCTACTACCTACACTTGGGACACCCCTGTTGGCTAGTGTGTGTGACCATCGTAAAGCCCTGAAGCCCTGGGTTAATAAGCTTTTGTCTGGCCACAGTGGCCAGTGTCCGGTTGCACATTCTGGTTATCTGGGATAACTGAGTAAAAGCTAGACGTAAAACCAGTCAATGTGCCAAACATGAACTAAGAATTGCTACACTCAGTGTAGGTTCACTGACAGGACACGGCTTGGAAGTGGATGACATGATGGTACAGAAGGAGTTGGACATCCTATGTATCCATGAAACAAGATGGTATGGCGAGTCTACTACACAGGAGGAGGACAGGCTAGAAATGGTGTGAGAATTATGGTGAGAGGCTTCAGAAGACAGTGAAGGATGTCATCAGAATTTGTGACAGACACAGTCTAATAATAGGATAGTATTCATAATATCAGCCTATGGCCCACAACAGGGCTGTGATAGTGAGGAAAAGAGTGCATCTGATGTTGTCAGTCTTCATTCATTCTTGACTGTTGTTCCATCCGTTCCACCAGGAGCCTTTCAGAACTTGATGTAGTCAGATTAGTGGCTCAACTCTTGGCAGCCAGAGGTCTCTCTGCACTGTCTAGGACCTCTCTCCCTTCTGGAGCTAAGGTTTACTCTCCAAAGACTCCCACTTATCTTCCTCCTTCAACCTCTCTGCAGGTTTTGGAGCTCTCGACTTCGCTTCCAGTGCCAACTACTTCAGTACCGATGGTGGACCTCACCTTGGTTCCGGAACAGACTCTGTGGTCAATGGCTCTGTCAGAGACGACCACTAGTTCTGCTCCGATTTTTTTCCACGATGCCGTCTATGTTTCCTGGTGCTTTGGCAGTTCCGAGTCCTCTAGCAGCTCCTCTGGAGGTGAGCACGTTGGAGTATGGTGTGACCCCGGTTCTGAGGTTGTCTTTATATGTTCTGGGCTCCCATGCCTCTTCGAGCGGGCCTGCCTTTCAAATTATGGAGAGAGCTCTTGCCTCAGCAGGCTCACAGCTGGCACCATCAGTGTCTGAGTGTCACATCTATGTATCCTCTGGCTCGCAGCTGTCACAATCTGCTACCTCGAGGCAGTGGGCACAAGAGCAGCAAGACACCCTGCTGCGAGGTACCTCTCTTCGGAGTCCTCCTCAGACATTCCCCCTGAGGAGCCACCTCATAACAGATTGTGTAAGAGGAAACACATAAAGTTTCCGGATGAATCTGTCACTGAGGCTACAGATTACAATGAAGGGGAAGGGTCCCCACGGTCACCCCCCCTGAAGATGTCTCCTTTGGAGACATCCTGTAAATCTTAAAACAGAGAGGTGATTGGAAGTCCACAAACCCTTTCTTCGAGGAATCTGTTTTCTTGCAGGCTTTTCGTGCCTGACTCTCTACTTCTTGGGTGACGCCACCTGCTGGTGAATTGATCAAACTTATCGTGCAATGTGCGTGGAATGTTCCTGACACCATAGAGCCAGTTCCCCCTGGAGACCGGACAAAATTCTCTCCACACCTGAAGATCAACTCCACTGGTTTAAAGGTTTAGCGGTAGATGCTATGGTGATGGCTGCTGCCACAAAGAAGGAACTAGCCAAGGAGAGTCCTGCTGTCCATCCTCCAAACCGAGAGTCTCTGACGATGGACAGATTCAGAAAGCAGGTCTATGCTTCAATGACCTTTGCCATGTGGTCATTACATTTTTGGCACATTTCACGTGTCTTCAAAGGGACCTGATAACTGAGCATTCAGAGACCCTGGCAGGAGCTGTGTCTGATGAGGTACACGATAAGGTTGCCTCCCAGCTTGCCACTCTAGAATCCATCTCCAACTCATCCATGTAGCTTATTGCATATACAGCCGAAGGGACAGCCAGGGCAGTGGGTACAGACGTTGCAATTAGGCGTCATGCCTGGATGCACTCATGTGACTTCATGGACCCTTTCAGGTCTTCCTTTGTCAGTGCTGCTGTTGATGCTATTGATGCTACATCGTTGTTTGTCCCAAATGTCAGAGACACATTAGCCAGGTGTGGGAAGGATAGAAAGACCCTTTCTGCGACCTTACTCCAGGAATCAGAGAAGTGAAAGATGTGGTTCAGGAAGTCCCAAGGGCCTTTTTGGGACACACGCAGTGAGTATTCTCCCATGGGCAGAGGGAGAAACTCCTTGGGAAGACACCTTTCCCCTGTGGCAGAGGGGGCCCGCATAACCAGGGTTCCAGAGATTCTTTCTCGGGACAACTCTACCAGTGCTCCTGAGCAGTGGCCCGATTGCGTACCTCTAAAGGTAGTCAGGGGAAGGTTCTCTCTGCTCCATTTAGCCTTGCAAACAATAACATCGGATTCCTGGGTGCAGACAGCAATTACCAGAGGTTACCATATCCCCTTCAACATTTATCCCAGACCACTAAGATGAATCTTCAGTGATCCACCCAGTCAGAGGGATATAGCAGCACTCAAAATCCAAAAGCTGCTTCAAAAAGGAGTCATCCAAACAGTCCCACCAAACCAAATAGGATCCGGATTTTACTCAAGATTATTTTTAGTGCCAAAAAAGACAGAGGACTGGAGGTCAATCCTAGACCTCCGTGTTCTGAACAAGTTTGTTCAACAAACAAACTTCCGGATGGTCGCGGTTCAGCTTATCCTTCCTTTTCTGGAGAAGGACGATTGAATGTGCTGTAGATCTTCAGGATGCATATTACCACATAAAAATGGACAAGTACTCCAGAAGATACTTCCTCTTCCGGCTGGGAGCCAGTCATGACCAATTTTGAGCACTGCCCTTTGGTCTCACCACAGCCCCTAGGGTGTTCACCAAATGCATGGCAGTGGCAGCAGCTCACTTAATCTGACAACATCAAGCTCTGACAGGCTTCTGGTGGAATGGATGAACAACAGTCAAGAATGAATGAAGGTCGACAGCACATATGGAACGTTATGGTAAGCACATAACTTATTTTTCCATACTGCAGTTGCAGGACCTATTAGATAAAGCAGGACAGCATGAATTGGTGTGGATAATAGGTGACTTGAATGTACATATTGAGACAGAACGAGATATGAGGACTGCCTGGGTCCACTTGGGTGGGGCAACAGGAATAACAAAGGAGACACCATTCTAGACTTCTGTCTGGCAAATGGCTTGATAGTAGCCAACACATGGTTCAGAAAGAGAGAGAGTCACAAGATCACATACAGGAGTGAACAATATGCAACTCAGGTAGACTTTCTCCTAGTAAGGATAGGGAAGTGGGTTAGAATCAGTCATCCCCAGTGAAACAGTCGGCCCACAGCATAAACCACTGGTTGTCACAATCAGCTGCAAGCAATAGACAGAGACAGCTGTAAGGTCAAGGGAGGTCAGGCTGAAGACCTGGAAGTTGACTGGAGAGAAAGTACAACAGCACAGCGGGAATTACTCAGGGCTCTGGCACCCCAAGAGGAGGAGGAAATAGGTGGAGTTGAATGAGAATGGTAGCACCTAGAAACAGCATGTGTGAGGACTACAGAGCAGATGTGTGACTGAGCCAGGTATGGAAATACTTTGCATAAAGAAAGTTGGTGGTGGAATATAGAAGTCCAGGAAGTCATCAAAAGAAAGGAATGGAGAAAAAAGTGGGGGATAGAAAAAACTGACCAGGCTAAGAAAGAATACTGGTTGGCTAACAGAAAAAACTGACCAGGCTAAGAAAGAATACTGGTTGACTAACAAGCTAAGAAAGGAGTTGCAATAGCAACTCGGAGACACTGTACCAGCTTCTGGAAAGTGACTCCGTAGATGGCACAAAGAAACTGTATCAGGTTGCAAGGCAAAGACAGAGCAATAAAGAAGATAGTCAGACACCCTTCATAAGGGTTGCCAGTAACAACTTGCTCACCAGTCCACAGGATATCAAAGGCAGATGGAAGGAGTACTTCCAGCAGCTTCTGAATGTTGAAAACATCACAGAAGCTGTACTGCCCCAGACACAGCCTACGATGAGAGAAGAAGAGGACCCCACTCTAGGATAAGTAAGAATAGCACTAAGGAAAATGAAGTTAGGGAAAGCAGCAGGCTCAGATGGTGGATGAGATAGGGGAGAAATGGCTCCTGAGGGTACTCATAGCATTGTGGAGGGAGATGCATATCCCAGATGACTAGAGAATAAGCATACTCATGCCATTGTACAAGAACAAATGGGACATCCACAACTGTGGGCAGTACAGAGTTATCAACTCCTGTCCCCTTGCATGAAAGTTCTGGAGAGGGTGATTGATAAACGGATATGCAGAGTAGTAGAGAGTAAGATGGAAGATGAGCAGTTCAGATTTAGATCAGGATGCGACACAACTAATCTGATGTTTGCAGTAAGGCAGATGGTTAAGAAGAAACTGGAGACGAGGAAAGAGTCCAGCTGGGCATTCCTAGACTTGTAGAAAACATATGACAAAGTCCCAAGAAAGCTGAGTTGAGGCAGTCCTGCAACAGTTCGAAATCCCAGAAACATCACTAGAATTAGTGCAGCCTGTGTACAAGGACCCAACGACTCAAGCATAAACACTGTTCGGGCTCACAGAGGGGTTCACAGTGGGAGTGGGTGTGCATCAGGGTTCAGCTCTGAGCCCATGCTGTTCATAGTGATGACGGACTACATTAGCAAACTGGTCAGAAGGAACAGATCAATAAAGTTGCTGTATGCAGACAATGTGGCATTACAAGCAGACTCTGAGCAAGATCACCAGCAAAGGATGGGGGAATAGAATGCAAAACTGAAGGCACATGGGATGAAACTTAGGCAGTGGCAGGAAATTAGGGAACTCAGAAGA
The DNA here is from genome assembly GCF_019279795.1 of Protopterus annectens. Lineage (NCBI taxonomy): Eukaryota > Metazoa > Chordata > Ceratodontiformes > Protopteridae > Protopterus > Protopterus annectens. The sequence continues at coordinate 1,181,901,709 of NC_056743.1, read as the reverse complement.
AGCTGAGAATTGAGATAGAAGGGAAGATAGTTGACTAGATTAATAGCTTCAAGTATCGGGGAGGGTGGTTAAGGAGAAGGGGGTCTGAATGAAGAGGTCAAAGCTAGAGTCAGAGGGGCTGTAGCCAACTGGCACAGATTGTCAAGTGTAGCATATGACAGAATAATGCCAAAAAAAGCTGAAAAATAAGGTGCACAAAACAGTGGTGTGACCAGTAATACTGTGTGGTACAGAAACCTGGGCAGTAAAGGCAGAGCAGATGGGAATGAAGTGCCTGAGAAGGGTGTGAGGATGCACACTGTGGAACAGACGAAATGAGGACATAAGCCACAGTAGCTCCAGTTGCAGGAAAAATCAGGGAGAACAGATTATGGTGGTTGGGGCACATTTGCAGAAAAATAGAAGACAATCTGGTGAAGATTTGAGACAGACAGGAAGAAAGTAAGAGAAAATGACTACACACAGTAAACAGGTGGATGGATTGTGTGAGGGAAGGTCTGCGACAGCCAGGCATGAAATGTTGAAGAAGGCAAGAGAATCAAGAGAGATGGTGGCAGTTAACCCAACACCCTGACACCATGTAGAAAATGGGGGAAAAAGGGTTCGATGGTGAAGATGATCTCTCAGAATACTTACTACTGAGTTTGTGTCTTCCATACCAAATGTGTACATAATAATACAGTTTCAGAAATTTACCCTTTTGTTACATTTTCCCGTCTAGGACCCCAGATATATCCTCATTGGTGCAAATCAAATTCCAGTCCCCACTAGTAAGTAATATTCCCTGCTGAAACTGATTATTTCTCCCAAAATTTGTTAAGCTGCATAATAGTAGTTTTAGGCAGAATAGAAACACTTGCCAGTGTAATCCTCATTCCTTACCAGTAGCCTCTTACTCCCACAAATCTGCCATTATTATCTTTCCTCTGCTGTCGTTATTGAAGCTTCTCTAGCAGTTAATATAAGTGCTCCTCTTTTTCTTTGTCTCTGATTTTCTGCTGAATGTCCATCCTTAAATCCTTTCTTTTTCAAATTCACTTCCACGGTTATTTCCAAATATGTGTAGCATTGCTATTTCCACTCTGCATTTCTAAATATATTAATCTTTCCTATTTCTCTACACCTGTGAGACCATTCACATTCAGGATAATATGGAAAATGTCAACATTATAATAAGAAATTATTATTCCCACCTATTGTGTATGACAGCTTTTTAAATGTCTGTTCCCAGCTTTTATGATGCATGCACCCATACATGTTTCTTATCAACATTGGAACTTATATCACATTTTACAAGAGTTTTTCTTTTAATGAACTTCCCCAAAAAAAAAAAAACAGGACACCCCCATAACTTAACTTAATACAGACGTAGAAAACTATGTACATATTCGACTAATGAAGTTTAATTCTTCTAATAGGAACAGTTGTCCCAAATAACACAGGCCTTAATTAACCTAAAATTGAGGATGTCTTTCTATTTCCATGTTGCAGTATTCATTAGTGCAGGATTCTCCACCTTAGGCGAACCAAACGTCAGTCCCTATAGAAAAGCTTAAGCCTGGTTGCTGGAGGTGCGTGGGACGTCACACGCAGGGCCATAAATTAGGGACCTTAATTGTGAAATCTACACTTATAGACCTCAGAACTTTTCATGCGCAGTTGAACGTTAGATTGATTGCATTGCTCCCCTACTATCAAAACGTCTAAAGCTAAGTACCCCATTGGGGATTTTGCTTTTTTTTTTTTTTACCTTTGCTTGAGCTTGGTTTGCTGTCCCCTTCTTTTAGCTGATGTCCACTAAGAAAGGTAAATGCCATTGCAGGCGTCAGATTCCTCATAAAGACTCACACGACCATTGCATCTTTTGCTTTGGCCGAGAACACTACCATACCTCTTGTTCAGTTTGCTATTCATTCTTTCCTAAGACACTCAGAAGCTGTCTGGCCACTCTTAATCTTTACTTAGAAATCCAGAGGCTAAAGAATTGGCGCTTAGGATAGATCCAGAATCTGCCACCATGGCAGAGCCTCCACGCAAAAAAGACAAGTTGTCACGGCCTAGTACTACTACTACTGCCCCTCTGCCATCAGACACCCCGCCAACTTCCGATTTAGGAGTTGAGGGATGTCCGGTAGAGCCTTCTACTTCGACTCCCCTTGAGGAAGCTGCTTCAGATTTAATGGCCGGCACGTCCACGGAGATAGGTCAGATGTCTGTTTCTACTGATGTCGGGGAGGAATCAGGCCTCGCCGGACACCCGACTGGGATTCCACAACCTGAAGCCTCAGCTCCAATAAAGGCACCTAAGACTAGGCCTTCTCCCATGGGAACTCCTTTGAAAAGGAAACAGAAAAGTAAGCATCTATCTCCCTCTGCTGAGGGATTACCTGACTGGCAATCCTTCACTCAGTCCATGATGCAAGCGTTGATGGCCCTTAGGCCCTTGGCCTATTCACCTTCCACCATTCCTTTTCTCAGCCCTAGGCCTGCCTCATCTCCTTCAATCCACCTTCCCACTTCTCATGCGGGAGAAGAGGCAGTTTACTCCTCATCATCAGATGAGTCAATTACTTATTCATCACAGATTGCCTCTCCACTGGAATGCTATTCCCCTGATGAGGAGTCCATTGAAGGGGACTCTACCCTAGAGGACATCACCTTTGGGGAGTCTATTACCAAAATAAAAGAATATTTCAAATGGGATACTTCCCAAATGACTGAAACTCAAAAGAGATATTTTTAATTATTTCAAGCAGAATTTCCATCTGCCAGTCCCACCAGTTATACCCACATATTTTAATGCATTTTCTTCAGTATCAAAAAATCCTGATTCACAGCCACCTGCCCCTAAGAGACCCGACCGTTTCTACAAAGTGCCTGAGAAACAGAAATTCCTGGTAAAACCTGCCTTGGTAGACCCAGCAGTGATTGCTGTATTCCCTGACAAGCAGTCAAGATTAATACCCTCCTTGTCCCTTTTACCTACTGACAAGGACATTAAGAATATGGACAGGATAGGAAATAGTTTATACCTCCTCAATCCTAGCCTTCAGAGCCATCAACTACCAAACTCATGTGGTAAAATATGCCTTGAACTTAGTGTTCCAGGCCACTAATCTCCTGTTCTCTTGCCTGACTCCCCTAACAAGACAGACATAGCTTCAAAACTGTCCCTGGTTTCTCAAGTGGCCAGACTTTCAGTTAGATGACAGTTATGATGCAGCAGAGGCCTCTGCAAGATCTGCTGCTTCTGCATCAGTACTACACAGATATTCTTGGCTTAACCTTAAACCCCTGCTACAGGACGTCAAGTCCAAAATTCTTGATGCCCCTCTTGACCACATCCTCCTGTTTGGAAAGCAGTTCGCAGAACTCTTTAAAACCTTCAGGAGAAAAGCAAGGAACTCCAAGATATTAAATACCTTCTTATGTCTCCCATTCCTAAATATAAATATAGGAATCACCCAGCCAAGATTACTTTTCTCAGGAGGACCCTCATCTGTACCACTCTTTCTTCCAGACATAGGAAAGGAGCCAGGAGACAAACCACTTCCAGACCATTTTCCTCTCAGCGTACCTAAAGACAGCCCTTTCATGACAGAAATGGCTTCAACAACGCATGACGGCTTCAACAACGCATGACTGCCTTGCCCACCTCCCCCTATCAGCCCACCTTTCACACTGCCTACCACTTTAGAGAACTCACCTCCCCCTGTCAGCCCACCTCTCACACTGCTTACCGCTTTGGAGAACTATCACCACAGACCACTGGGTCCTGGCAATAGTGGAAGAGGGATATTTTCTCTCTTGGAAATAAAGACCCCTGCAAGGGGCATACCATTCTCACTCAAGAATTACACCTTATTCCCCAGATCCTAAAGGATCTTTTGAACCATAGAAATATAGAACCTGCCCCCCCCCCCCCCCCCAGGACAAGAAGGAAAAGGTTTTTACTCAAGGTTATTTTTTGTACCAAAAAAGGGCGGCCCTTGGAGGTCAATTCTGGATCCGTCCTTTCTAAATCTCTTCATAAGAGTTCCATCTTTCAGAATGTTATCTCTCCAGACCCTTCTTCCGTAATTGCCAGCCCAGGCATTCATGGCCACACTAGATGTCAAGGAGGCCTACCTCCACATCCCTATAAAACCCTCTCACAGAATGTACTTGCATTTTACTGGGCCCTGTTCTCATTTTCAATTTACAGCCTTGCCTTTTGGTTTATCTACTGCATCCAAGGTATTCACAACATGTCTGTCCCCAGCAATAGCCCATTGCAGAACCAAAGGCATTCAAATTTACCCATGCCTAGACGACATCCTCATTCTTGCAGAAAAAGAGGATCCCCTAAGAAACCACCTGCAGTTCACCATGTCCCTGCTACAAGGCTTGGGGTTCACCCTCAACCTCCCCAAGTCATCCCTAACCCTACAGCAGGACAAAATCTTCTTGGGATGCAGGATCAAAACAGACCTGATGCGGGCATTCCTCTCTCAGGACAAAGTTGTCTCCCTTACAGCCCACTTCCAGGACCTGATCCAGGTACAACAACTATCAGCAAGATGATTCCTATGGGTTCTGGGTCTTATGGCGTCCACCATTCCAATGCTACCTTTAGCCAGGATGTATATGAGAAAACTGCAGTGGTATCTGAAGAATATGTGGTCCCAACACAAGCACCCTCTAGAATTTCAGATACTACTCTTACCCTGCCTCAAAGCAGAATTATAATGTTGGATACAACAAATTCAATTGAACCCAGGTCTTCCACTCCACCCCCCCCCCCCATACCAGCTCAACAAATGCATACAGATGCATCGGACCTGGCCTGGCAGGCTACCATGACGGGTCTTAAGGTACAGGAGAACTGGCAACCTGCCCTCCAGAAATAAACCTATCGGTGTGAGGGAGATGACAGCAGTCCTTTTGGCCCTAAAAGCCTTTACCTCAATCCTACAACCGAGTCCCCTTCAAATCTTCACAGACAATACCACAGTCATCTGGTATTTCCACAAACAAGGAGGGTCCAAGTCCTATCTCCTATGCAGGATATCAATACAGATTTGAGACCTAGTCTCCAGAAACAATTTATCCCTGCAGGCAACCTACATCCCATCCCAAGACAACCAACAGGCAGATGGGCTTAGCAGATCATCCTCTTCACATCACGAGTGGATGTTGAACAGGGAAGTTTTTCTAGACATTGTCCACCAATGGGGCATGCCTCAAGTAGATTTGTTTGCTTCCCCCCAGAGCAAACAGTTGAAAAAAGTCTGCACCAAGGACCACTACCACTGCCCACTAGCCTGGAGGGTGGATGTCCTCAACATTTCATGAAAGGGGCAATTTCTATATGTATTCTCCCCCCTACCCTCTCATTCGAGAGGTCCTCCCGAAAATCTTGCTGGTGACCCCCTACTGGCCAAAGCAGCATTGGCTCCCCCTACTTCTATCGCCAAGGGCCATCACCACAAGTTACTCCACAAGGTGGACCTACTCACACAGCAGAAGGGAATATTCATTCATCCTCATCTGCAGATGCTATGCCTAACTCTATGGTTGATAAACTTTTAATTCCTGAGGGAGGCCAGGAAACCTACTACCAGGAGATCCTACATTTCAAAATGGGGAAGATTCTCCAAAGGGTGTCTCAAAAAGTATAGGGATCCCTTTCTAGCGGATGTTCCTCGAGTACTAACTTATGTGTGTGAACTTAAGGATGGCCTTTCATACTCTTCAGTGAAAATCCACCTATCTGCAGTGTCTGCCTGCTTAACCTTAGACCCCCCTCTGCTATCCAGCCTAGATGTAAAATTGTTCCTGAAAGGGGTCTTGCACTTCAGACCACCAAGAAAACCGGTCCTTCTGCATTGCGACCTAAAATTTAACATAGAAAACCTCACACTGGCTCCATTTGAGCCAGCCAGCTCTACAACTCTCCAAATGTGCATTTGGAAGACTGTTCTACTGGTGGCCCTTACCTCTGCTAGAAGGGTGTCAGAGTTACAAGCTCTCATGGCCTGTCCACCCTACACCATTTTCCACAAGGACAGGGTGACCTGTGCACCAACCCTTCTTTCATGCCCAAGGTGGTCAAAGAACTGTCTTTAAACCAGTCCATTCACCTGCCCACCTTCTTCCCCTCTCCTGTAATGACATTGAGAGGGTACTCCATTCCCTGGATGTGCACAGGCATCAGAAAATCTAACCAAGTGTTTGTATCCTTCCACCCCAGGGCCCTGGGCAAGGCAGTCTCAAAAAAAAAAAACATTCCTGCTGGATCAGGAAAACTATCCACTTCTGCTCCTACCATGGCAAGGACCTACTTCAGGGAGTAAGGGCTCACTCTTCCAGGGCCGTAGCATCCTTCAAAGCCTTCTTCAAAATCCTGGACACAGCCTCCATTCTGGAGGCGGCCACCTGGTCCTCTATACATACCTTCACCAGACACTGCAAATTGGAACACATCTTCAGAGACAGAGCAGGGTTTTTCTAGGGCAATCCTACAAGGCCTTCTCGAATCAGACACCTCTACCCCCATCCTTCCTTCCTTCTTAAGCTGTGGCACTCTCCCACACTAAGAATACTGCAACATGGGAATAGAAGGACATAGAATAGTTATGTGAAATCTTACCATAACCATAGATGACCTTCTCTTCCATGTTGCAGTATCCCCCCCCCCCCACCTATCCCCCTTCTTTCCAGTAGGTCTGTCTATAGGGTACACTGGATCACCACGTAGACTATATTCAGACTAACCAGCAAGTAGCACTTCACACCTTTTGTGGACATCATTTGGCTTATACTAACTGTACAACTGGGCAATTAAGTTCTGAGGTCTGTGCGTGCAGACATCACATTTAAGATGTTCTTCGTGTTTCACTGTTGCAGTCATTACATTCAGGTTATCTGCTTGCAGGTAGCTCTCAGTCGGACTGATTAACAGTCTTGGGTCCTGCGTCAGTTGCTGTCCCTTCTTCCATGACGTCAGGTCGTCAGGGGTATAAAACATGCAGCCGACGCCATTACATCAGTCTTTCTTGCCGTGCGGTGCCTGAAGCAGAAGCAGTTCGCAAGTGCCAGTAGGCCAACTCCTGAAATTTTCATTTTCGAGTTTCAGAACTGAAGTCTTCAACTAAAGCTAAGTACCCCATTGGGGAAACTTTTTCTTGCACCTTACCGATGTCAGTAAAAGTTAATAATTGCATTACTTGTGGAAAGCAAATACCTCATAAAGATTTTGATTCGTACTGTATTCCTTGCCTAGGCTTTGACCTTGCTGTCGGTTTTGTGCTTTATTTAGTCAGCGCACTATCCTTCGTCGGTATATTTTCGCCTCTAAATATTTTGGTTCACTGTTTAATTATCCAGAAATGTCGGTTAGCTATCTGACTACTGGGATTCCGAAAAAACGCAAAGATAAAGACAGAGACAGGCTGCTGAGGTCCAAAACTGCTGACGACGCTTTTTCTAAGCCAGTAGCCAGTTCGCCGGTACTCGGTGAGGTGCTTTCACAGCCCCTGATACCCGTTACTTCTGATTCGCAGGCCTCTACAGAGACCCATTCGGAGTCCGGTATGCCGCGAGATGCTTCAACTATGGAACCCGCAGATGTCTGTACCTTGGATGGGTCCGGAGCTGCTGTGCAGCCACTGGCTTTTGAGGGTATATTCAGGCCTACGGACTTGCATATTAAACCGCCTCCTTCTTCACTTAGGCCTAAATCTCGAACCATGCCTAAAAAACTGACACCCAGGCCACATGCTCAGGCCTCTCTGCCTAAAAAACAAATGATAAGAATGGCTGAAGATTTAATAACTCTGATCAGGGGTAGCCAGCCCCCCTTTCTAAGAGGCCTAGGACTGAAGTTGTTTATGAATCTTCTGACCAGGATTCTGTTTTTTTCTGATTCTTCTGATGATCTGAATTTGCCCTTATGTACTTATGAGGATTCTGATGCAGAGGACTCCATTCCCTCTGTTTCGCCTCCAGAGGATTTTTCTTTTGGGGAAACCTTGTATACTCTAAGGGAGCATTTCCACTGGGAAAGCCAGGATTTTTCTGATTCAAAAAAGAGGCTTAGGGATTTCTTACTCCTACCTCAGCATAGGCCTTTAGCTATTCCTCCTGTACTAGACATTGTTGATGCTTTTTCGGAATCTGGTTTGGCCCCTGATTCCTTGCCTCCTCCTTCCAGAAAACCTGACAGATACTACAGGGTCCCTGAGTCACACAAGTTCCTTTTTAAAAATCCTGGTGCAGATCCAGAGACTATTTCACAGGGGCCCAAGAGCATTAAGGCTTCTACTGCTAAAACTCCTACCACTTCTGATAGAGACTCCAGGGCGCTGGATAGATGGGGTAAGAAGGTTTACACTTCTGCAACCTTGGCCATTAGGGCTTTAAACTGCCAGTTTCATAAGTTAAAGTATCAGCAACATGTTATTGGATTGCATAAACAGAAGATGATGTTGATTCCTGACTGTGTGGAAAATAAAGACTTACAGGATTTAATGCATTCTGCTGAACAAGTTGGAAAACATACTTTTCACTTTTCAATGTGGTTTTGATTCATTAGAGGCCTCTTGCAGGGCTGCTGTTACTGGGTCTGTGCTCAAAAGGCATGCTTGGCTAAAGGAGCAATCCTTGCCTGATCATGTTAAAGCTAAATTGTTGGATGCTCCCTTAAATCAGGACCGCCTGTTTGGCAACAAGGCTGAGGAAGTTCTTAAAAAGATGGAGGATAAAGCTAAATCTATGCAAACTGTTAAAGATTTCTTACAAGTCCAGCCTCCTAGATTTAGTAGGCACTGGCCCTCTAAGAAATGGTCCTTTCCAGCCCCTTCCAGGTCTTCTCAAGCCAAACCCAGACACAGGTTTCAGTCCCAGGGGACACACAGGACTAAGCAGTGGGTGGCCTCCACTTCCAAATCTGGGAGTAATAAGACTCCCCCGTATGGTAAACTGTCTCAATGACTTCCGTTTAAAATTTCCAAGCACTTATCAACTGATTGCTCTTCATGCAAAAAACTGGGAACTCATTACCCAGGACAAATGGGTTTTAAATATAGTGTCCCAGGGATACAGATTTCACTTCCACACGTTGCCAACACCAAGCGGGTGGCCGGACCTACCCCCAAATCAGTGGGCAGAGGCCCAAAAACAAGTACTTTCTCTCTTAAGCATGGGGGCTATTCAGCTGGTACCAGAAGAGGAAAAGGGACAAGGTTTCTACTCAAGACTTTCCCTGGTACCCAGAAAAGATAGTTCATGGCACCCTATCCTGGATCTGTCTACTCTAAACACCTTTTTGGAAATTCCAAAATTCAAGATGCTGACCCTTCACCAATTACTTCCTATGCTAGGCAAAGATGCCTGGTTGGCAACACTGGATTTAAAAGAAGCATACCTGCACATCCCAATCAGGGAATCTTGCAGAAGATACCTACGCTTCAAAGCAGGCTACATGCACTATCATTTCTCTGCACTGCACTTTGACTTATCTACTGCGCTCATGGTATTCACAAAGTGCCTAGCTCTAGTTATTGCATTTTGCAGGCAAAGAAATATTCAAATAAACCCATACCTGGACGATTGTCTAATTCAGGCAGATAGCCAGGACATACATTTGAATCATCTGGCCTTTGTACAAAGGGTTCTAACTTGTCTGGGGTACACCATAAACGAAAAGAAATCACACCTGGTACCCTATCAACAAGTTTATATTCCTGGGAGCAAGCTTGAATACAACTTCCCAGATGGCTTACCTTACGCCAGAGAAACAAATTAATTTCATAGCCTACTTCAAACAAGTGGCCACAAAACCCCTGCTATCTGCAAGACAAATATTGCAAGCCTTGGGGTTCATGGCCTCCTGCATTCTTCTAATTCCATATGCAAGACTGCATATGAGTTAACTACAGTGGTATCTATAAAGCCTATGGTGTCAACATTCTCAGGATCTAGAAGCAATGATTCCTATCATACCTTGCCTATGTCTAGAATTCCTTTGGTGGGCAGAGGCCTGCTACCACAACAAGGGACTCCCTTTCACTCTACCCCCTGCTGCCCAAACCCTAACAACAGACGCATCAGAGTATGCATGGGGGTTGACATTGCAGGGCAGTGCATTCAAGGGAAATGGAACCCGAGACAGATGCACCTGCATATTGATCAAAAAGAAATGTTAGCTGTATAGAATGCTCTGACAGCCTTCAAAGACCGTATTCTTCCAGGGCAACTATTGGTAAAGACAGACAACACCACAGTTATGTGGTACATAAACAAGCAATGGGGAACCCACTCTTACCCTCTCTACAGACTAGCCATGGCTGTGTGGAACACAGCCTTGAGCTACCAAGTAAACCTACAAACTCAATTCCTGCCAGGCAAACTAAATTCACTGGCAGGCGACTTAAGCAGAAATCTCATGGACCCACACGAATGGAAACTAGGACCCAAAATATTCAACGTCTTGAACAAATGGGGGACTCCAGAGGTAGACCTGTTTGCCTCCCCTCAGAACTACCAATGGAACAAATTCTGCACAAGAACTCCCCACAGTCAAGCTTGGAAAATGGATGTCCTGTCCTTTACCTGGGAAAGCCTCTCGGGTTATGCCTTTCCTCTCGAAGGTTCTACTAAAGATCAAACAGGACAAGCCAAGGACAATACTGATTGCACCAGACTGGCCACACCAGCACTGATGCCCCCTCTTGTGCAGTATGACACTGCTGCAACCATGGCACCTGCCTCAGACCCCTTCCCTGCTGTCCCAGCAGGCGGGTCAGATTCTACACCCTCAGCTTCAAACTCTGAACCTTGCAGCCTGGGTAATTCCTTGAGCTGTCCTCTAGCATCCCTCAGTAAGCAGGTGCTGGATGTGATTCTGGTGGCAAGGAGGCCTAGTACTAGAAAATCCTATGCTGAAAAAGTGGAAAAGAAACTGTTCCTGGAGCCAGGCTCAGGTGATGGGCACAACGGTGCCCAGCTTACCTCATATTCTACAGTACTTAATAGAAATGCTCCACAAGGGCCTATCCTTCTCGTCAATTAAAATTCATGCCTCTGCCATTTCAACACATTTTAATACTGCTCCACCCCTCTTCTCTCACCTCTTGCTAAAACAATTCCTTAGAGGGGCCAAAAATTTAAGACTCCCAGGACAGCTACCACTCCAGCCTGGGACCTTAACTTTGTATTGGAAAAGCTCACCCCCCCCCCCCCTTTGAGCCGGCTGCAACAGCAGAGTTGAAATTCCTTTCTTGGAAAACAGCCTTCCTTCTAGCCATCACTTCAGCAAGAAGAGCGTCTGAATTACAGGCCCTCATGGCAGTGGAGCCCTTCATTATCTTCCATGCAGACAGGGTTTCCCTCAGGACTAATCCTTCCTTTATGTCCAAGGTGGTGTCTAGTGTGGCCCTAAATCAGTCCATTCATTTGCCTACTTTTTTCCCTAATCCACAAAACAAAGGGGAACGAATACTGCACTCTCTGGACATGCACAGACAACTTATTTGGACAGGACTAAGCCTCTCAGAAAATCTGAATAGCTGCTAGTTGGCATTGCTGCAGGGGCAGAGGGGAAAGCCATTTCAGAGCAAACCATTTCCAATTGGATAGGCCATTGCATTCATTTCTGCTACAAGCACCATGGAAAACCTAACCCACAGGGGGATAAGACCACATTCCACCAGGGCTGCATCTACCTCTGCGGCTTTTCTCGGAGGAGTTCCTACCAGGGACATCCTATAAGCTGCTACCTGGAGCTCTGTACATACCTTCACCAAGCATTACTACATGCCTATCTTTTCTAAATCCAGAGCTGGATTTGCCACAGCAGTCTTGCAGGGCTTAATAGCTGGCCCTAATGCTCTTTAACTTCCTCCTCCCTTCCTTAGCTTTGGGAATCAACCCAAATGTGATGATTGCAGCAGTGAAACACAAAGAACATAGTACAGTTGTGTACACTTAACATAAATGTAGATGTTGGAGTGTATTCACTGTTGCAGTCCTGGTTACCCTCCCTCCAGCCCCCAGACTTCTCTTCGCTCTACCTTTCCTTCTTGTTTGGTATATTTGTTTTTTCTGGTGTATTTGCTTTTTGATGGGGGTGTACCATACCATATAATTGCTTCCTTTTGTGGGGGCACCTAACATCTGGGGCAAGAAAAACTGATGTAATGGTGTCGGCTGCATGTTTTATACCCCTGACGACCTGATGTCATGGAAGAAGAGAGAGCATCTGACGCAGAAATCCAAAGACTGGTATTCAGGCTGGCTGAGGGCTACCTGCAGGCAAATAACTCAAATGTGATGACTGCAACAGTGAATACACTCTAACATCTACATTTATGGTAAGTGTATACAACTGTTCTGTCTTTAACCTCTTCTTAAAAAAAAGTCATCCAAGAGGTAATACCAAATCTGATGAGATTTCTATATTACTCCAGATTATTTTGAGTGTGAAAGAAGACCATTGATCTCAGACTTTCTGACTTCAGTTTGTTCCAAAACAAACATTTCAGATGGTTGTAGAGTGGTCATTTGTTTCTTGCTTATAAAGAGGAGATTGCATGTGATCTTTAAATCTGAAAGACACCTGTTTTTACCATTTGTTGACCACTGTAAAATACTGATCCAGGTGGAAGCCAGTATACATGTAAAGATCACCAAGGAGTTAAGGGGGTTCTTAATGCTGCCATATAGGAGATGGTCATTACCCATTCCAGGTATTTCCTTTCAAACTATTGGCTGCCCGAGTATATTCATTAAGTACATGATTGTGATTACATCAAGTCAAAGGTTGCTAAGAGTTAAGAATTTTTCTGTACTTCAATGACTGGCTCCTGGCTTGTTTGACTTTAGAGAAGCTGATCACTGCCAGGTATTCTCTTCTGCTGTGGTTATAGTCCTTGGAATTCACAGTAAACCTTGCCAAATCCCAGTGGGAGTTCATGTAGACACTAATATTCATTTAGTTATTAGCTGAACACTCTTCTGCAAGATCAGTCTTCTTCCCAAAACAGTTCTTCCTATCATTTGCATAGTGTACAGAATTTATCATTCCAGAACAGTTTTGTTGGCTGCATGCCTCTGGGTTTTGGGACACATTTATGCCTTGATTTACTCCTGTAATTTGAGAAGTGCATGTAAGAGTCCTCTACTGGACTGTATTGATACAATTGAAGTAGAACTTGGAAGTGATGTCTTAACAGATTAAAATTTCTTTGTTAAGTTGGAGGCATATGGCTTATTGGCTTCTTATTCCAGCCTTTCTCCAGGCAGTCCCTTCCAAATTCCCAACCCCTGGATGACTGTCATAATGGACATCTCGGCCTTAAGTTCAGAGAGGTGTTTTAAGGGACAGATGGTGAAAGATTGAAGCCAGCTTGCACATCAGTGTTTTGGAAATGAGGTTGGTTATTCTCACGCATAGGCATAGGACTGTGTGTTGATATGTGTGTTTATTTACCAGAGTAGTGCACTGATCAGGTCTGACAAGTTGCGAGTTCAGCCCATGTTTAAAACAAAACAAAAAATACATTCTAAAATACTATCTTACATGAATACAGTTTGGTAAGGCAGTAAGCTATAACAAACATTTGAAACAACCTTAGTACTTGACTTGGTTGTGTTTGTGTCTTTCGGCTTTTCCCGGTTAGTGGTCGTCACAGCGGAACTCCGGTCTGCTAATGATTGGCAGTTGATTTTTACGTACCGGCTTGCCAGGCCTGACGCACAATCTTCAACGAAGGTATGCCCGTTCACGCATGTCTCCACGCAGAAGACGCTCTAGCTGAGAATCGAACCGGACAGCGTCTTACTGTGAGGCGACAACGCTAGCGCAGCACCACCACCGCGGACAGCCTTAGTACTTGACTAACATGAAAAATTGTACTCTACAGTTGTTTGGTAAAAACTACGTAAATGTATATAAGTAGTTGGGATACTAAAGGAGACTTCAGGAAGAGAGAGTTGTAGAGAGAAGGCTAGTTTTTAGCTGTTTCTTCATCTGAGGTGGAGAGATGTTTGATTAGTGATGAGTAATATTATTTTATGGTGGAAGCAGTGGGACCAAAGATTCATGAATTTTCACCAGTTGTTGCATTTGCATTTACTTTGAGTAGGAAGTTTTTTATCAGGAATCTAAATGTGGCATAGTTATAGAGATCTGTAGTGTTTGTAGGAAGTGCTTGCCATTATTCGGGAGTGAAAAAAAGCAAAGCTGTGATCTGTGCACTAATGTTTTGTTTTGGGAGTTGGAGGTCCAGACCTGAGTTGGATTGCGTTTGTAGGTGATACGAGTATGGTACTCTTACGTAGATGTTCTTCGTGTTTCTCTGTTGCACTCATCACATTTGGGTTATCTGCTTGCAGTAGCCCTCAGTCGGCCTGATTATCAAAGTCTTGGGTCGTGCATCGGTTGCTGTCTCATCTTCCTTGACGTCAGGTAATCAGGGGTATAAAGCATGCAACCGACGTCATTACATCAGTCTTTCTTGCCGTGCGGTGCCCTAAGCAGAAGAAGTTCACAAGTGCCGGTCGGCCGACTCCTGAAATTTACGTTTTTGAGTTTCAGAACCGAAGTCTCCAACTAATGCTAGGTACCCCGTTGGGGAAACTTTTTCTTGCTCTAAACCGATGTCAGTAAAAGTCAAGAATTATATTTCTTGTGGAAAGCAAATACCTCATAAAGATTTTCATTCATACTGTATTCCTTGCCTAGGCCCTGACCACGACGTACCTCGCTGTCGGTTTTGTGCCTTATTTAAACCACAAACTATTTGTCATCGGTACATTTTCTCTTCTAAATATTTTGGTACTCACTTCAATTTATCCAGATATGTCTTCGGTAAGCCACCCGACTACTGACATTCCGAAAAAACGCAAAGATAAAAACTTCTCCTAAGCTAGTCGCCAGTTTGCCCGTATTCAGTGAGGCGCTTTTGCAGCCCCTGATACCCGCTACTTCAGATTCGCAGGCCTCTACTAAGACCCATTCGGAGTCCAGTATGCTGCGAGATGCTTCAACTGTGGAACCTGCAGATGTTCATCGTGTTACACTGCTGCAGTCATTACACTAGGGTTATCCTGCCGTCAGGCTGTCCCTCAGTCGGCCCGAGTTCCAAAGTTTTGGTCCACTGTCGGTTGCTGTCGCTTCTTCCCTGACGTCAGTGTGCCAGGGGTATATAAGATGCAGCCGACGCCATTTTATATAGTCGTTCTTGCCGTGCGGTGCCCGAAGCAAAAGCAGTTCGCAAGTGCCGGTCGGCCAACTCCCGAGATTTTCAATTCGAATTTCAGAACCGAAGTCTTCTATAAAGTTAAGTACCCCGTTGGGGAAACTTTTTCTTGTCTCAGACTGATGTCAGTAAAAGTTAATAATTGTATTTCTTGTGGGAAACAAATACCTCATAAGGATTTTCATTCTTATTGTATCCCATGCCTAGGCCCAGACCACGACGTCACTGGTTGTCGGTATTGTGCTAGGTTTAACAAGCGCACTATTAAACGTCGGTTTGATTTTGCCCGACGACATTTTGGTAGAAAATTTAATTTTACCATGCCGTCGGAACAACCAATGACCGGGATACACAAAAAGCGCAAAGACAAGGACAGGCATCTGAGGCCCAAAACTGACGACAAAGCCTCTTCTAGGCCGGTCGCCGGTTCTCCAGTTTTCAGCGAGGCACCTTCGCAGCCCCTGATGACCGCTTCTTTAGAACCACAGGCCGCCTCCGACTCCCACGTTGAGATGGCTGGGCCTCCAAATACTCAAGATATAGGCCCTACCGAGACTAACCCTTCAGAGGGATCCGAGGCAGCTGAACAGCCCTCTGCTTCAGAGGGTGTATTCAGACCTACTCAACTAACCATCAAATCATCTGCAAAGGCTAAAACACCTTTAAAAACAAAGAAGCAAGTTCAGCATTCACCAGCACAGGCCTCCATGCCTAAGAAACAGATGTTAAAAATGGCCGAAGACTTAATTACTCTGATCAGGGGTTCCCATCCCCCTCCTGATAAAAAGGCCTAGACAGGATACAGACTATGACTCATCCGACCAGGTGTCCATTTCTTCGGATTCCTCCTCAGACCAGGGATACTCTTTACCCCCCTTATGGGGATTCTGATGTTGAAGAATCAATTCCTTCAACCTCTCCTCCAGAGGACTACTCCTTTGGGGAAACTTTACATACCATGAGGGAGCATTTCCATTGGGAGGGCCAGGATTACTCAGAATCCAAGAAAAGGCTCAGAAATTTTCTTTTATTACCTCAACACAGACCCCTTGCTATTCTGCCAGTGTTAGATATTGTGGATGATGTGTATTCTGAATCCAGTTTAAATCCTGATTCTTTACCTCCTGCTCCAGTTAAACCAGACAGATACTACAGAGTCCCTGACTCTCACAAATTGTTTTATAAAAGCCCTGTTACTGACCCTGAAACTATTTCCCAGGGTCCCAAAGGGGTAAAGGCCTGTACAGCTAAAAATCCAGTTCCCTCTGACAGAGATTCCAGGGCATTAGACATATGGGGGGAATAAGTATATACATCTGCAACTTTAGCAATGAGGGCCTTAAATTGCCAGTTTCACATGCTTAAATATCAGCAATATTTGATGTCTCAATTAAAACAAAAAATGCTTCCAAATTCAGATCTTCCTGACTATAAGGAAATGCAGGATTTATTGCATGCAACTGAACAAGTGGATAAGCATACTTTGCAATGTGGTTTTGATTCATTAGAGGCCTCCTGCAGAGCAGCAGTTACAGGGTCTGTCATTCGAAGACATGCTTGGTTAAAAGAGCAGACTTTACCAGATCATGTTAAAGCAAAATTAGTGGATGCACCTTTGCAGCAGAATGTTTTATTTGGAGTTAAGACAGAAGAGGTATTAAAGAAAATGGAGGATAAGGCAAAATCTATGCAAACGGTGAAGGATTTCTTACAGGTTCAGCCTCCTCGATTTAGCAGAAATTGGCCAACAAAAATTGGTCCTTTCCAGTTGCAGACAGACCTCAAAGGGGTAGATACAGACGTCCAAGAGGCAGAGGTCAGTTGCAGGGTTCTTACAGACCTTGACAATGGGGTGCTTTAACCCAGAAAGGAGGGGAAGACAGGCCTCAACCTTATAGAAAACAGCCCCAATGACTTCCCACTACAGCTGCCAAGCACTTCTCTCTTGGCAGCAAAAGTAGCACTTTTCTCTCACAATTGGCATATGATCACCAAAGACAAATGAGTTCTCAGTATTTTATCTCAAGGTTACAGGTTCCACTTTCACATTCTGTCAAGGTTAAAAGGAATGCCAAACCTGCCACCAATTCAATGGGCAGAGGCTCAAAGACAAATTACAGCACTCATGGACATGAGAGTTATTCAAAAGGTACCAACACAGGAGCAATGACAAGGATTTTACTCAAGACTCTTTCTGGTTCCCAGAAAGGACAAAGCCTGGAGGCCCATTCTAGATCTTTCTTCTCTAAATACTTACCTGGATGTTCCAAAATTCAAAATGTTGACATTACAGCAGCTTCTTCCCATGCTGGGCAAGAAAGCTTGGCTCGTTACTTTGGACCTTAAGGAGGCATACCTGCATGCCCCTATCAGACAAAATTGCAGAAGATACCACAGATTCATAGCTGGTTCAATGCATTACCAATTCTCTGCACTGCCCTTTGGCTTATCTACTGCGCCCAGGGTATTTACAAAATGCCTGGCACCAGTAATTGCATTTTGCAGACAAAAAGGAATTCAAATTTGCCCATACTTGGACGATTGATTTATTCAAGCAGAGAGCAAAGACATTCTTCTAAAGCATCTGGCGTTTGTAAAAAGATTGCTAATTTGCCTAGGGTACACAGTAAACGAAAAGAAGTCAAAACTAGTGCCCTCACAAGAGATAATATTCCTGGGTGCCAGCTTAAATACAACGACCCAGATGGCTTATCTCACGCCAGACAAGCAGGGACAACTGACTCAATATTTTCAATTGATGGCAACGAAAACTCAACTCCCTGCAAGAAAATTTCTGCAGGCCTTGGGATTCATGGCATCTTGCATACTACTAATTCCATATGCCAGACTGCATATGAGGAAACTACAATGGTACCTAAAGAGTGTCTGGTCTCAACACTGTCACAGTTTGGAAACAGTAATACCACTTATCCCTTGCCTTCAACAGGAGTTTCGATGGTGGGCACAAGCCTGTCACCTCAACAAGGGACAGCCTTTTACTCAACCCACAGCCAGGCAAACACTGACAACAGATTCTTTGGATTACGCCTGGGGAGCACACATGGCAGGAAAATGTATTCAGGGCAAGTGGGCCGCAGAACAAAGGCATCTTCACATCAATCAGAAAGAGATGCTAGCTGTACAAAATGCCCTTATAGTGTTCAAGGACCTTCTGCATCCAGGACAACTACTACTAAAGACTGACAACACCACAGTTATGTGGTACATAAACAAGCAAGGGGGCACTCATTCATATCCCCTCTGCAGACAAGCCATGGCCTTGTGGAACACAGCTCTAACCTTTCAAGTTCATCTGCAAGCACAATTCCTGCCAGGAGAGAAAAACACTCTGGCAGACGACTTGAGCAGAAACATCATGGATCCGCACGAGTAGAAATTAAATCCACAAATATTCAGCATGATAACACAAAAATGGTGGAGCCCGGACATAGATCTGTTTGCCTCCCCAATGAATTGCCAGCTACAGAAATTCTGCACAAGGACTTACCACACACAAGTATGGAAAGTGGATGCTCTCTCATTCAGCTGGAAAAACCTACAAGTATATGTCTTCCCACCACTGCCGCTCCTTTAAATGGTACTCCTAAAAGCCAGACAAGAAAAGCCAAAAATTATCCTGATTGGGTACCAATGCTGGCGTGGCCAGTCTGGAGCAATCTTAAAGAACTTAGCACAAGGTCCACCATGGATTTTGCCTCAAATCCCACATCTTCTGACTCACCAAAACAATCAGATACTTCACAGCCAGCTCAAAACTTTAAACCTGGCTGCATGGCAGATACCTTAGTCAAGCAAACAATGCCCCTCTCTAAAGCTGTTATGGATTTCATTTTGGAGGCCAGGAGGCCTAGCACCAGGAAAGCCTATTCGGATAAATGGAAGAGATTCTGTGCCTGGAACCAGGCTCACAGCCTTGACCCTCTTGTCCTAAATATTCCTCAGATATTGCAATATTTAACTGAGATGCTGGACAATGGCCTATTCTTTTCATCCATTAAGATCCACGCCTCTGCCATCTCTGCTCATTAAAACACAGACACACCAATTTTCTCTCATCCTTTGCTAAAACAATACCTCAGAGGGGCTAAAAACATAAGACCGCCCCGTAGAGCACCAACTCCAACTTGGGATCTCAACTTCGTCTTGGAGAAATTAACTTTACCTCATCTTGAGCCAACCAATTCAGCAGAATTAAAATATGTCTCATGCAAAACTGCTCTGCTTCTGGCAATAACCTCACCACGAAGAGTTTCAGAATTACAGATACTAATGGCAGTGGAACCTTTCATCATTTTTCACCAAGACAGGGTGTCTTTAAGAACAAACCCTACTTTTATGCCAAAGGTGGTATCAAGTGTGGCTCTAAACCAAACTATTCATTTGCCAACATTTTATCCAAATCCCCAGAATAAAGGGGAGAGACTTCTGCATTCCATGGACATAACACAGACAGTTACGCTTCTACTTGGACCAAACGAAAGCTTTCAGGAAAACTGAGCAATTGTTTGCAGCATATGCTGCAGGAGCACAGGGAAAAGCTATTTCCAAACAGACCATTTCAAAGTGGATAGGGCACTGTATACGTTTCTGCTATATACAACATGGGAAAACTGTACCTAGCAACATTAGGTCTCATTCCACCAGGGCTACAGCCACTTCAACTGCCTACCTTAGAGGAGTTCCTACCCAGAACATTTTGGAAGCTGCAACTTGGAGTTCTGTGCATACCTTTACCAAGCATTACCACCTGCTTCTTTACTCTAAATCCAGAGCTGGCTTTGCCACTGCAGTGCTGCAGGGCCTTATAGCCACCCTACCTCAGCTTTGGGATTCTACCCAAGTGTAATGACTGCAGCAGTGTAACACGATGAACATAGTACAGTTTTGTACCTACCATAAATGTAGATGTTCGAGTGTATACACTGCTGCGGTCCAGGTTACCCTCCCTCCTTCCCCTCTTACTTGTTGGTACTCATCTGTGCCTTCTACCCTTTACTACCTATGTGGTGTATTTGCTGATAACTGGAAGTTTTTGATTGGATTTTTATGTACATTTTATTAGCAATTTGTATTGCCTAGCTATTTGGGGGCACCTGACATCTGGGGCAAGAAAATAACTGAATAAAATGGTGTCGGCTGCATCTTATATACCCCTGGCGTACTGACGTCAGGGAAGAAGTGACAGCAACTGACGCCGGACCAAGACTTTGGAACTCGGGCCGACTGAGGGACCACCTAACTGCAGGATAACCCTAGTGTAATGACTGCAGCAGTGTATGCACTCAAACATCTACATTTATGGTAGGTGCAAAACTGTACTATGTCTCTACCTTGTATGGGTCCGGAGCCACTGTGCAGGCACTGGCTTCTGAGGGTGTATTCAGGCCTACTGACTTGCATATTAAACCAACGCCATCTTCTTCTTCTAGGCCTAAAACTCGAACCATGCCTAGGAAACTGATGCCCAGACCGCATGGTCAGGCCTCTATGCCTACAAAATAATTGATAAGAATGGCTGAAGACCTTATTACTTTAATCAGGGGAAGCCAACCTTCCCCCTCTAAGAAACCTAGGACTGAATTTGCTTATGATACTTCTGACCAGGATTTTGAAATTTTTGTCTCCTCTGATGACCAGGATTTACCCTTATCTACCCATGAGGATTCTGATAGAGAGGACTCTATTCCCTCTGCTTCTCCCCTAGAGGATTTCTGTTTTGGTGAAACCCTGGATACTGTTAGGGAGCATTTTCACTGGGAAAGCCAGGATTACTCCGATTCTAAAAAGAGGCTTAGAGATTTCTTACTCCTGCCTCAACACAGGCCTTTAGCTATCCCTCCTGTGCTGGACATTGTTGACAATGCCTTTTCAGAATCTAGCTTGACCCCTGGCTCTTTACCTCCTGCACCCAGAAAACCTGATAGATATTACAGGGTTCTTGATTCTCACAAGTTCCTTTTTAAAAATCCTACTGCGGATCCTGAGACCATTTCACAGAGACCCAAGGGCATTAAGGCTACTACTGCCAAAAATCCTACCCCCTCTGATAGAGATTCCAGGGCCCTGGATAGATGGGGTAAGAAGGTATACACCTCTGCAACCTTGGCCATCAGGCTCTTAAATTGCCAGTTTCATATGTTAAAGTATCAGCAGCATATTATTGGATTGCTTAAACAGAAAATGATGTTGCTTCCTGATTGATGTCCTTCAAGAATGCATCTGCAGTCCTAACAAATGGATTGTCCTGTTCGGACATCTACATTTATGGTAGGTACAAAACTGTACTTTCTGAAAATAAGGATTTACAGGATTTAATGCATTCTGCTGAACAGGTTGGAAAACCTACTTTGCAATGTGGTTTTGATTCACTAGAGGCATCTTGCAGAGCTAAACCAAAGAAAGATGGTACGAGTGAAACACAAAACCAGGAACAATTAGAAATCACATGTGGAGACCCAAATAAGGGTATGAGCACAACAGCAATAAATCCAATAGTAAATAGTGGAAGAATACCACTACCGTAGTCAAGATAAGGCAAAAACACCAAGAATAAATCAGAAAGGATTTAATAACGCTTTTCTCCAAGAAATATGTTTTCGAGCTTCTTCATCAGATAAAACACACATCTGCTTTGAATACTGCCTTTATACAAAAAAGTAAATTGAATAATTGAATAAATTAACTCATTGCAGTATAATTGTGATAACTTTAAAAAACATTTAAAAATTAAATTTTATTTCCATAAAGTTTTAAAAAAATCAGTGAATTAATATGTTGTATATATGTAGATATTAGATATAAAAAACATCATGTTAAAAAATACCTTATACAATAAAATGAGATATAAATTACATTTTAAAATAGGAAGAATTAATGAATGAATGTTTAAATTGTGGTATACATCCCCATCTAGTGGACAAATAAAAAATCACAATTTGGCAGCTCTCAATTTTAACACTGGAACAATGGAGAGCATGTCATTCAGACCTGGTTCCCTAGTGGCATCCAAAACTATTTGCCAATACAATTCCCTGTACTCTAATTTAGTTTCCCACATGCCACCCCTGATTTCTTTAGGCACTATCTCCAAAACAAAGAAATGAAAAATAGAATTGATACATTTTTGAGAATGACGAAATAAGGCATTGTTTAAATTTCCTTTTTTCATTTCATAATAATGTTCATAAATTCTGGACCTTAATTTCCTTTCTGTTTTCCCTACATAAAAGGAAGAACAGGAGTGGCATGTGGCAATATATACAACCCCCTGTGTATTGCAATTGGCAAAAGCGGAACTGGTTAAAGTTTTGTTTCTGTCTGGAATCACTAAAGTTTTTATATATTGACACTGTGAACATGTACCACACTTGAATGTGCCCTTTTTATGGGTAAGAATATCCCTTGTATTCTGTCCATCAAATTCAAAAATATTTTTTAAATTTGTGTCCCTCCGATATACAAATTGTAATGGCTTATTTTTAAGGTATTCTAAATCAGTAATTTCCGGGAACCTATCCCATTCCCTATGTAGAACTTTTTTAAGTAAAAATGAATCACCAGTGTAATCCATAACATATGCTGTGGAAAAATTTTTATGATTATTTTGGGTATTAATAGTAGGTGAACCTATTACTACTGGATCAGTAGTATTCAAAGGTTCATCAAACCCTAAAATAGGGGAAAATCTACCTTTCCTACCTTCTAGAACCACTTAATATACCTCATTACATAAAAAGGATGGGTACCCTCTTTCCTTAAACATACCAATGATAAATTTACTATCAACTAAAAAATCAGCGTCCTCTGAAGTCATCCTACTGGACCTGATCAATTGACCCTTTAAAATGTTTTTCTTTTGTCCAAAAGGATGACCGCTAGAAAAATGAAGGTGGGAATTAGAGAAGGTAGGTTTCCTGTATATCTTGGAAATAAAGTGATCATCCCCCTTCCTTAACAAAACATCCAAGTAGATACATTCATCATAATTAATACTGTAGGTAAAATCCAGGAAGGTTGTACTATTTTTTATATATTCCAAAAATTCGTAAAACCTTTTTATCGTATCCGTCCAGAAAATGACTATATCGTCGAGAAAACGTTTATAAAATACCCAACAATTACAGGGCTGCTGTCACTGGGTTTGTACTTAGAAGGCATGCTTGGCATAAGGAGCAATCTTTGCCAGGTCATGTTAAAACTAAATTGCTGGATGCTCCCATAAATCAGGACCGCCTGTTTGGCGACAAAGCAGAATAAGTTCTTAAAAAGTTGGAGGAAAAAGCTAAATCTATGCAAACTGTTAAAGATTTCTTACAAGTACAGCCTCCTAGATTTAGTAGGCATTGGCCCTCAAAGAATTGATCCTTTCTTTCCTCTTCCAGGCCTTCTCAGTTCAAACCCAGAAACAGCAGAACACCCAGGCTTCAGCCCCAAGGTATGTACAGGACTAAGCAGTGGGGGGCTCCCACTTCCAAATCAGGGAGTAGTAAGACTCCCCCCTATGGTAAGCTGTCTCAATGACTTAACTTTAAAACTTCTAAGCACTTCTCAATCTGCAAGCAAAAAAACTGGGAACTCATTACCCAGGACAAATGGGTTTCTAACATAGTTTCCCAGGGATACAGATTTCACTTCCACACGTTACCATCCCCAAACGGTTGGCCAGATCTACCCCAAAATCAATGGACAGAAGCTCAAAAGCAAGTACTCTCACTCTTAGGATTAAAGGCTATTCAGACTGTACCAGAAGAGGAAAAGGGACAAGGTTTCTACTCAAGACTTTTCCTGGTACCTAGAAAAGACGACTCATGACACCCTATCCTGGACCTGTATATCCTAAACACATGGGACCTTAATTTTGTATTGGAAAAACTCACTCTTCCTCCCTTTGAGACAGATGCAAATAAAGAGTTGAAATTCCTTTCTTGGAAAACAACCTTCCTTCTAGCCATCACTTCAGTAAGAAGGGTGTCTGAATTACAGGCTCTCATGGCAGAGGGACCTTTCATCATCTTTCATGCGGACAGGGTGTCCCTCAGGACCAGTCCCTCCTTCATGCCCAAGGTGGTATCCAGTGTGGCCCTTAATCAGTCCATTAATTTGCCAACCTTCTTTTCTATTCCACAGAACAAAGTGGAACGAATACTGCACTACTTGGAAGTGCACAGACAACTTAGATTTTACTTGGACAGGACTAAACCTCTCAGGAAATCTGAACAACTGCTGGTGGCATTTGCTGCAGGGGCAGAGGGGAAGGCTGTTTCAAAGCAAACCATTTCTAAATGGATAGGACATTGCATTAATTTCTGCTATAAGTACCATGGAAAACCTATCCCACAGGGGATTAGACCCCATTCAACCAGGGCTGCATTTACCTCTGCAGCCTTTCTCAGAGGTGTCCCTACCATAGACATCCTAGAAGCTGCTACCTGGAGTTCTGTACATACTTTCACCAAGCATCATCATTTGCCAATTTTCTCTAAATCCAGAGCTGGCTTTGCCACTGCTGTCTTGCAGGGCCTTATAGCTGGTCCTAATGCTATCTTAAATTCCTCCTCCCATCCTTAGCTTTGGGAATCTACCCAAATGTGATGGCTGCAACAGTGAAACATGAAGAACATAGTACAGTTGTGTACACTTATCATAAATGTAGATATTCGAGTGTATTCACTGTTGCATTCCTGGTTACCCTCCCTCCAGCCCCCTGACATCTTTTGGCTATATCTCTATTCTCCTTTACTATACTTAAAAGCTTTTTGGTGTGTTTGCTTTTTTGTTGGAGGTATAACTTTGTATGTGTGTGTGTATGTGTGTATATATATATATATATATATATATATATATATATATATATATATATATGTGTGTGTGTGTATATATATATATATATATATATATATATATATATATATGTATGTGTATACACACACACACACACTATATATATATATATATATATATATATATATATATATATATATATATATATATATATATATATATATATACACACACACATATATATTTAACTGCTTCCCATTAAGGGGGGCACCTGACATCTGGGGCAAGAAAAACTGATGTAATGGCATCAGCTGCATGCTTTATACCCCTGATGTCACGGAAGATGAGACAGCAACCGACGCAGGACTCAAGACTTTGATAATCAGGTCGACTGAAGGCTTCTGCAAGCAAATAATCCAAATGTGATGACTGCAAGTGCAACAGTGAATACACTCAAACATCTACATTTATGGTAAGTGTACACAACTGTACTTTTTATGGTGGTTGGAGAGGGAGTGTCTTAATGGAGAAGTTTAAATGTAACTGATCCCGGATGGAGTCAGACAGCAAAGTTGTCAGTGGGTGGAGTGTGTGGTGAAGCAGCAAATTTTATCGGAGAGGGTTTGCAGGTGGTGGTAGTTCTGTGTGAGGTATATACTGAAAAATGAAGACTGTATTGTGACTAGGCAAAAAATATGTCCTTACCTACAGCTGCTCTAGCTGGTGGTGAGAGAAACTGAGAAAGTTTGAGCCCAGAACAGTAAGTGATTTACTGCTGGCCTGATTTTTTTTTTTTAATTTGTATCTGACAGTTCAGAAACTGATTTAGCCAAGTTATGAGGTACTTGAATGTTTTGGTATTTATATTAAATGGTTATTTTGGTCTTTGATTAGGATTTTTTTAGCTTTTGGATATATTTTAGGTATACTGCATAACATTGTTTTTGTTTTTTTCTGATTTAGGAGGTACTTTTTGGAGATAAGCCACTCAGTGAGAGCTTGCAAGTCATACTTGTGACTTGATCTATATAGAACCATATTCTCTGTGTACAGTACATTTTGTAGGTATGGTAGATCAAGAAGAAGCATACTGTCAAAAACAGAGCAGAGTAGTGGAGTAAGGATGGGGCTCTGAGTCACCTGATGACGTATAGGCATTTAGAAGGGAGAGTTGTGTCAACTTTCATTTTGAATGTTCTGCTCATAAAATAGTCTTTGAGTCATTTTGTGGCTTGTGGGCTAATTCCTGTATCAGTTAGGTGAGGAAATTGGTAACCATTTGAAATGTTGGGACCCACTAGAGCAAGTTCCTTAATACAGAGACTGAATGGCCAAAAGAATGGCCTTGCACATGCCAAGTCCATGATGCCCTTTCTCTGAATATTCCCTTTTCTCTGAAGTATGGTGATACCGAAGTTGGTATGTATAAGTTTGAGAGGTGTGGGGCTTGCGCTTCTCCTGTGTTTTCAGTCTTTTTTTGATAGTACTCGACACTTCGAGTGCGGAGATTTCAGTAGGGAGTCAGTACAAATAGGATAGTGTGGCCCACCAGGTCAAAGGCATGGGTGTTTCTGCAAAAATGGGCACCTCTAAGATTGGCTATGTACATGTTGGTAAGGATGTCATCTGTCATGTAAGTAGTGCGGTCATGGTGCTCTTTTCTGCCCAAAATATATGTTTTCACTGTGTGATTAGGTGATGTTATTGCAGGTATGTTGTGAGTTGCTGATAAATTAGTTTTCTGAGAATTTTACACAACATTGGATTATTGATCGGTGATGAGCAGTTGGTTTAATTTGTTTGGGTCTGGAGTAGTCTAGTGCTGCGTTCTACATTGCTTGCATGAGATTGAATGCGAGACAGAGGTTTTAGATATGGTGGTGTGGGGATAGTGATAAAGTCCCTACAGTGGTAGATAAGCCATGGACATAGGTTGTCAGAGCAAGTGGGAGATTCCAGAAATATTTCTTCTAATAAGGCTGAAATCTGTTAATGCGTTAATCTTGAAAAGTAGAAAGGGAGAAGATACTCGAGGCCAAGATGTTGTTGCAGGGTTGACCAGTAGGGGGGATGGAGGTGAAGTGATTTTGGAGAATTCTTTGAGAAAGTCAGAAAGTCAATCTTGTGGGAAGGAAAGGACTCGGGAATGTTTGGAACAACTACTTTTTATGTCAGAGCTGTAGCTAGGTCACCTGGTTCCCCAGCACCCTACCCAATTGGCACACTCCCTTCTGATTTGCAGAGACAAAAAATCTAGGTCAGCCTTCCCCTTTGCTCCACCTTAGCTATGGCTTTGGTTTCTGATGTGAAGTTGTTACGAATTTTATCTGCAGCTATATTAGCAATATCGTTAAGGTCAGAGTAGATAATAATACTCTTGTGCATTAATTCAGGACATTGCTGATTATTTACAAATCATCTTATGTGATTAAAGAAAGATTTATGATCATCTTCAACTGTGGATGCTAATTTTCATTTGTGTTCCACTGTGATCTTCCTTATGTTTACTTTTAGATTTTTGCTGAGGTTTGTGGCAGGATCCTTAATGCGGGTGAAGTTTGATTTATTATATTCCCCATGATATCTTATGTTCCCCGGTATATCTGGTGCTGATTGCAACAGCTTGGTTTATGCTGTTTCTTAGACCGGAGTAAATATAATTGTCATAAGTGACAACTGAGACTACATGATGGCTGGAAATCTTGTATTTGAATTTTTGAAAGGCCATCATATAGTTTTAATAGGTTTGTCTTTTTAAAGTCCTTGAATTCAGAGATGCATGTTTTGGTGGACGTAGATACATTAATTTTGTTACTCTGACCATGGATAAAGTGTTAGGATATACTGCATGTGCTGGCCCGGCTTCCCAAAGTGCAGAGGAAGAATGCTGCTTTCCAGACCACTGTCTGTGTTGTGGCAGAGAGACTTTAGTGCTACATATTGTTTGTGTGAATGGATCTGTGGGACTAGCACCTGTGGTGCAACACACAGGCTTCGTGCTGAGCACTAACAATGGTATTGGACCTCTGGCACTGGCTGCTGTATTGTGGCACAGACTGTTGATAACGAATGTCAACACTAGTATGACTGGATGCCTGGAAGTTGTGTCTTTTGGCTGTTCTTCAGAGAATTGTTACAGTTCAGCATTTTAATCAAAAGGCAGTCTGTGCGATGTGGCAAGAGACCTGTACATTTTATGGGAGGGTACAGTATGGTTGTAATTGCAGCTCATTGCTCTGTCTTGAATCATACCTTTTATAAGGTATGGTGGGGGGCATATGGCTCTATTGTGTACAATACTATAGTCAACCCATGTCTCTTCCATACTGGCCTTGCAGTTTTTTTTCCTTGATGAATTTGCCAGGAGCCACAACATTGAGTTAGCGGCATGAAGCTCTGGGGTTGGCAGCTCTAGCATTTGCCTCCTCTCAGCCTCCAGTGTTGGGGGTACATTCTCTTCATTGATTATGGTTTTCCTGACATCAGGCTGTCAGACTGATTTGATTTATAGGTTCATAGGTTGGTACTAGGCTATCGGCCCTAAGGCCTATGCAAGCCTAGCCATAACAATTCCCTGGAAATTTTTTCCCACCATATTTACTTCTCTGGGCCCCTGTCTAGCAGGGCGACTGACATGATCCCCGGGGTGAATTTCCCATCTCCCATCCAATCATCAAGGTTCCTTTTGAAGAGGGCCAATGAGGTGCTCTGTTTGACATGTATGGGGAGTCTATTCTAGAGTATGGGGAGTCTCTGGGTCAGGAACCTATCTCTCCAGCATGTTTTGTTCATTGTGATGATAAGGTTTAGATCCCTGGAGCATGTGGCTCTGAGGGATTGGTATTTCTTTAAGTGGAGCATGTCCAACAGCTCAGGGTTTGACATGGCCTTCTATGTTAAGCAGAGATCACCTCTGAGTAGACGATATGCCACAGAGTATAGCTGGAGTTTTTAGACTGTCAGCATATGGCATCTGCTTTTGGCCTGTGATTCTTTTAGTGAGGTATTTCTGTGGCCTTTCCAGCTGTTGCAGATGTCTTGTGAGGTACATACCAAATAGGGCATTATACTCTATAATGGGTCTAATGAGGGATGAGTACAGTGGGACAATGACCTCCATTTTTCTGGATGAAAAGCCTTTAGTGATGAGGTGTGCCACGTAGAAGGATTTCCTGACTGTTGTGGCGATGTGGTTATCGAAAGCGAGACCACTGTCCACTTGTGTCCCTAAGTCTCTCATCACACTTTCGATGTTTAGTGTCCTGCTACCTATGTGGTAGTTCATGGGTACATGTTTTTTTCCAAAGGGGGTGACTGTACATTTCTTGGCATTAAGCTTGAACCCATGGCTCTGGCACCAGGCATCTGTTTCTGTAAGGCCCTTTTGTAGAATATCCACATCATTTGGGGATTCAGTAATGGCTCCCAGTTTGCAGTCATCTGCAAACTTTGTTAGCCAGAGTCCCTTAGTGTTGGCCTGTACTTCAGAGAAGTAGATGCCAAGCAAGAGTGGTCCCAGGACTGAACCCTGAGGTACTCCACTTGTCACTTGTCTGGAGCTGGATTTGGAGTCAGCTGCTTTTACAGTCTGGGTTCTGTCAGTAAGCCAGTTGGCAACCCATCGAGTGACGTAGGGATTTATGCCCAGCTTAGTAAGTTTATCTATGATTCCAGAGTGGGAGGTGGTTTCAAAGGCCTTGGCAACGTCCAGATAGGCTGCATGGACCTCCTTACCCACATCCACAGCTCTGGAGTCCGATTTGAAGAAGTTAATCAGATTCAGGAGACAAGATCGGCCCTTCACAAACCCAAATTGGGTGTGGTCCAGTGTCTGGAGGTTGCCAGTGTCTTTGTTTATAAGTTCCATGATAATGCGTTCCATGCCCTTGCATATCAGGCTTGTCAGACTGATGGTACGGTAGTTCCCGGGATCCAAGGTGGATCCTCCCTTGTGGAGCGGGATAACTGTAGCTGTGCGCCACTCAGTGGGCACAAAGCCTGAGGTGAGGCTATGATTAAACATGACACTAAGGTGGGGTGCCAGTTCATTTTGTAGTTCATGTAGTACACAGCCTGGGATGTCATCTGGTTCCATGGATGCTGTATTCTTAGCTTTGGAGAGTGCTGTTTCTACCTGTGTGGCTGTGATTATCGGAATTTGGCAATCTTTTGGTATTGAGATGGGCCCTTTGGGGGGTGAGAGGGGAGTGAAGTTGGCACTAAATTGATCTGCCAGGATATTGGCAATATCCTTGGGATCAGTATATTTAATGCCATTCTGTTGTAGCTCAGAGCAGATCTGAGCATTACCATTTAGATGGATGTGAAAATTTAAGTTACTATGAAACGCTAAAATATCTGAACTTGTACAGTATCTCTTATAGATACCTAAGAGCAGATCTTATTCAGGTATAAAGGGTATTTAGAGACAACTATCTCTGGGAATGTTTACGGCCGCGGTGGTGCAGCGGTTAGCGTTGCCTCACAGCAAGAGGTTCTCCTGTTTGATTCTCAGCTAGAGTACCTTCTGTGTGGACTCTACATGTCCTCCCCGCGGTCGTATACAGTTTAAAGACATGTAGGTAGGTGCATGCGTGAATGGGTGTGCCTTCCTTGAAGGTTGGCCGTCGGGCTGGCAACTCGGCACCGCAAAATCCATTGCCAATCACTAGCAGACTGGAGCTCCGCCGTGGCGACCCCCAACCGCGGGAAAATCCGAAAGACATTTTATCTCTGGGAATGTTTGGGGTTATCAAAAAGTACTAGAGAACCATAAGACAGTCTATGTAGAAGATTCTATAGGAATGAGAAGTCTACTAATTGGTTCTGTAAAAGAGCAACTGATGCATGGAACATACTGCCAAATTACATTATAGCAAGTGCTAGTTTAGATACTTATGGGAATAAGTGATGTTAAGTTGTCTATCTCGCCTTCATTCTTGCTGGATGGGTTCGGAGCCGACCCCGGCTCCGACTCGGCCACTCTAAAAGCTCGAGAGTTGGTTCCACCGGCTCGAGGCTCCCCTTATATCCCACAATGCTAGGCGGTGTTACCCCAGATTTCGTTTGCCGCTACAGCTATCAAGACGTGTTGCTTCACCGGCTTCAGGTTAGTGTAGGAAATAGTTTTAAAAAGTTTATTAAAACCCTTTAAAATTAGTTTTCCAATCAGTATCCCCTTATTTTAAAGGATTTGTATCCCTTCCTCCTTGTTCTTCATCCTTTTTTTACCAGAAGAACTTATAGTTCTTCCCTTAGGCCTTCGGGCCCTCCCATTCCCTTGGAGTGTGTGTGTTTTTCTGTAGGGACTTTTATTAAACTAGAATAATTTTATTTAATTTAAGTCACTGTTTTTTTAGTGTATAGTGTAATCGGTGTGTTTGTGTTGTGTTTGGTTGCACTTGTTCCTTGAAATGTCCAAGGATTCGAAGGTCTCAGGCTTCAAGAAGTGTGACTCGTGCTGTCAGAAAATGTCTCTGACAGACAGTCACACTTCTTGTGTGTACTGCCTGGGACCTTTACACCTGCAGCACTCTTGTGCTGTATGCCATGGCTTCAGCCCTAGAGTCCTGCAGGAAAGAAAGAACAAGCTCATTTTACGGGGCTTGCTAAAGCCTGAGGGTCCCCCGACTGTGTCTTCGGGCAAACCTTCTAAGGCTTCTAGGTCTTTGACTCCAGCTACTGAGTCGACACCTAAGACTTCGAAGTCTACTACAACATCGGCTCCGGCTGGAGCCGATGAGACTCGAACTTCTATTTCAGTGGTTCCCTCGGCTCCGGCTGGAGCCGAGGTATTGGAAATATCTGAGTCGGCTCCGATCAGACCATCGGAACCGACATCTAGGAAGAGGTCCAGGTCACCGTCCCTTGGCTCCGTTCATTCGGCTCCAGCATCTCCCTTGCTGTCTGAACGGAGCCATAGATCTCACTCCTCTAGATCATCGAGGCTATCCGACCATGACCTTCAGAGGGTAGTGAGTCGACTTCTTAAGTCCGAGGCACTGGCCCAAATGCTTCAGAGCCCGACTTATCAGTCGATGCTTAACCCTATCTCTCAAAATGTTCCTCCTCCGACTCCCTTGAGCTCGGAGCCGGGGCGTTTCGGAACCGAGACTGTGGTAGCGTCGGAGCCGATACATTTGTCTTCGGCCCCATTGTCGGCTCCGATTTCTTCCTTAGAAGAATCTCGGTGCCGAGCTTCCCTCGTCGGCTCCGAGGGGGTGAGTGGCATCGGACCCTTGTCCGACCCCGCTCTCCCTCTTGGCGCTTCGGCGCTGGTGAGTTCGGCTCCGACATCGGCCTCGGAGCCATCGCTGTCGGTGCCGAGGGAGGTTTTCAGCTTTTCGGAGCGGGGACCTTTGGCTCTGCCTGACAGGGGTGCCTTCGAGGTCATGCGGAGTGTGTTGGAACCCGGTTCAACACCACAGTCGGCTCCGTCCCTCCCTCTTCGGTGCCTCAGGTTATGTCTGCTCACTCCCTCATCCCAGACCGCAGAGAGCCAGCTCCTCAAGAATCCCCTGTGGGGATCTCATCCTCTTCCGAGGCCTCTCCTGAATTGGCAGGGGAGCCCCCTAGGAAGAGAAAGTGCAAGAGGAAGCACATAGACTCACCTGAGTCTGTCACCTCTGACACGGATTTAGAGGATTCCGAGGGTTCCCCCCGTTCCCCTTCTGAAGATGTCTCTTTTGCGGACATTCTAGAGATCCTGAAACAGAGGGGAAATTGGCCAGCCCTTAACCCTTCAGAGGATGAATCTGTGTATCTTGAGGCGTTTGGCTCTCGCCCTTCCACCTCCTGGGTGTCCCCCCCCTTTGACCCCCTCATGCAGGTGGTAGCTAAAAAGGCTTGGACGGCTCCTGACTCTGTGGACCCCACCCCCAGGAGACCTTCAAAGTTTATCACAGCACCAGCAGATAAGCAATTTCTGACTAAGGGAGTTTCTGTGGATGCTATGGTGGTAGCTGCCGCCACGAAGAAGGAGCTAGCTGATCCTTCGGTGCCTGTCCATGCCTGTCCATCCTCCTAACAAGGAATCTAGGTCTATGGACAGGTACGGGAAGCGGATGTTTTCGTCAGCAACCTTTGCTATGCGTTCGCTGAACTACCTCTGTCATTTCACTCGTCTTCAAAGAGACTTGATCAAGGAAGCGAGTGAGATGTTAAAGGATCCTACAGCTGCGGGTTTTCAGGACAAGATGAACGCTCAGCTGGCTACCCTAAATTCTATAGCTAACTCCTCCATGCGCCTCCTCTCATATGCGGCTGATGGAGCAAGCAGAGCCGCAGG
Source organism: Protopterus annectens (assembly GCF_019279795.1). Classification (NCBI taxonomy): domain Eukaryota; kingdom Metazoa; phylum Chordata; order Ceratodontiformes; family Protopteridae; genus Protopterus; species Protopterus annectens. Next base: position 1,181,868,379 of record NC_056743.1, on the reverse strand, counting down.
GACAGGTGTGGCCTTACGCCGGCATGCCTGGATGCGGCTATGCAATTTTGCGGACCCCTTTAAAATGTCTTTCACTAATTCCCCGTTTGATGGATCATCCCTCTTTGGTCCTCAAGTGAAAGAAACCTTGAAGAGGTGCGAGACGGATGGCAAAACTCTTTCTGCCGTCGGAGTCCATTTTTCTGCTCCTTCTAGGCCTTACCCAAAAGGCCAGAAAAGTGGAAAAATGTGGTTCCGCAAACAATCTCAAGGGACTTTGCCTGACGCACAGAGTCAGTTCCCCTCCAGAGGCAGAGGGGGGAACAATAATGGTAGACGTCGCCCTAGAGGCAGGGGGGGTCCGCAGAACCAGGGCAATCGAGAAACCTTTTCCGATAAGCCCTTCCAGCATCCCTGAGGTGTTGCCCGACTGTCCACCTTTGGAGGCAGTCGGGGGAAGATTGTCACTACCCAGAAGCCTGGCGATCCCTAACTCAAGACAAGTGGGTACAGTCCATCATTTCCGAAGGCTATTCCATTCCATTCTTTCGCATTCCAAATCAATCAAAAAAATCCCTTCCAGATGTTCCACCCGCTCAAAGGGTTCAAGCAGCGTTGGAAATATCAAAGTTGCTTGCAAAAAGAGCCATTCAGCCAGTGCCAGCAGACCAGCAAGGATCCAGAATCTACTCCAAGTTCTTTTTGGTTCCAAAGAAAACAGGGGACTGGAGACCCATTTTGGATCTCAGTATCTTGAACAAGTCTGTCAAGAAAACAAGATTTCGGATGGTCACGCTACAATCCATCCTACCCCTGTTGGGAAAGGAAAACTGGATGTGCTCTATAGACCTCCAGGATGCGTACTATCATATAAAAATGAACAGACGCTCCAGGAGATTCCTCCGCTTCAGGCTGGGAACCAGTCACTTTCAATTCAGAGCCCTGCCCTTTGGACTCACCACTGCCCCCCGGGTGTTTACCAAATGCATGGCAGTGGTAGCTTCTCACCTGAGACGTCAAGGATTCCAGGTGTTTCCATACTTAAACGACTGGCTCCTCACAGCTCCTACCAAGCATCTTCTTCTACTTGCCAGAGACTACACCTTTCGCATTTTTCAAAAGTTAGGTATCTCAATAAATTGTGAAAAGTCTGTTTTGTCGCCTTGTCGTGCTATTACCTTCATAGGCGCAAATCTAGACACAGTCAACATGTCTGCGAGACTCACAGACCAAAGAATAGCAGACATACACAAATTGGTCTCCCCTCTCTTCCACAGCAACAGAGTCAAAGTCAGATTAGTTCTAAAAGTACTGGGGATTATGGCGGCTGCTATCCCTCTACTTCTATTAGCCAGATTTCACATGAGAATCCTTCAATGGATGCTCTTCACACAATGGTCGTACCAACAACTTCCGATGTCCCACACCATTGTGATTACGCAAGCATGCAAGAATCATCTTCTTTGGTGGATTTCTTCCCCCCAGCTCTTCCTAGGAAGACCCTGTGTCCCTCCCCCTCCGGTTGCTACTTTGACAACGGACGCCTCCCTGATCGGGTGGGGGGGGCATTATCAGGGCAGAACAGTCCAGGGCATATGGCAACCAGACGAACGCCACTTGCATATAAATGTTCTAGAGATGAGAGCAGTGCTTTTAGTGTTGCAAGCCCTTCAAGACTCTCTTCCCTTGGGAACGATAGCAATTCAGACGGACAGCATGTCTGTAGTGTGGTATATCAACAAACAAGGCGGAACCAGGTCCTACCCCCTATGTCGAGAAGCACTCAGACTGTGGCAATGGGCGATTTCTTCTCAGCATTTTCTGATAGCAACGCACATCCCCGGGAAGTCCAATCTTATCGCGGACAAGTTGAGCAGAGCTATCCTCATGCCTCACGAGTGGTCTCTGCAAGATTCTATCTTGGAGAAAATTTTTCTCAAGTGGGGTCAGCCTTGCTGCGACCTTTTTGCTACTCCCCAAAACAGCAAGTGCAAAGATTATTTCACCCTCTTCCCGTTACCAGGCCAGCCCAGCAGAGATGCTCTAGTCCAAGTTTGGCCCCGGGGACTTCTGTATGCATTCCCTCCCTTCCCACTAATCTCTCAAGTGATACAGAAAGCTATCGCTCAGAAGGCCTCATTGATCCTCATTGCTCCTTACTGGCTTCGACAGGTTTGGTTCCCCTTTCTACATCAATTTCTGTTGGAGCAACCTTGGCATCTGGACCTAGTTCCAGATCTTTTGATCCATCAGTCGGGTCAGTTACATCGCTCCCTCCCCTCTCTGAACCTCACTGCTTGGTTCCTCCAGTTCCAACCTTAGCCAGGCTTCCTCAAATATCTCACTCTGTTCGAGATATTTTGATAGCTTCCCATAAATCTTCCACTCGGACGATTTATCTGAGTAAGTGGAAACGTTTCGCCTATTGGGCTCAAGGAAGGGACATAGATCCTTTCACTGCTCCCATCCAAACAGTCCTTGATTTTCTAGCTGAACTTTTCCATGCAGGTTCATCTCCTTCTACTCTTAAAGTTCAATTGGCAGCTATATCCAACTTTCATGTGGGCATCTCAGATTCTGCCATCATGTCTCACAAGCTTTGCAAAGCTTTCTTGAAGGGAGTTTTTCTTCTTAAGCCTCCTATAAGAACTCCTCCTCCTTCTTGGGACCTTAATTTAGTTCTCACATCTTTGATTCTTCCCCCTTTTGAACCTGCAGCTTCCTGTTCAATGAAATTGCTATCCTGGAAGACTCTCTTTCTGATGGCCATTACTTCAGCTAGAAGGGTCTCAGAGCTTCATGCACTCAGCAGTCGACCACCGTATCTGTTGTTTCATAAGGATAGGGTATCCTTACGGACCAATCCATCCTTTTTACCTAAAGTAGCCTCGGCGGCAAATCTAAATCAAAACATAGACCTCCCTGTGTTTTTTCCTAACTTTTCTAACAGGTCTGAACAAAAATTGCATTGGCTAGATGTTCATCGTCAATTAAGGTATTATTTGGACAGGACCAAACAGATCAGAAAAACTGACCAGTTGTTTGTCTCTTATGCAGAAGGCAGAAAGGGCCTTGCAGTTTCGAAGGTGTCACTCTCCAGATGGCTAACATCCCTGATTTCCTTTGTGTATGAAATTAGACACCAAAAGTTGCCTAACAAACCTAAGGCTCATTCGACTAGAGCTTTGGCTACCTCTATAGCTTTCCAAGACAGGCTGCCTATTGATACCATTTGTGCAGCAGCTACATGGGCTACTCCTCACACTTTCATTTCTCATTATAAGTTGGATTTAGCTTCTAGACATAGAGCTAATTTTGGTTCCACTGTACTCAAGAGTCTGTTCCGATAGGCCACCCGGGACAAGGTGCTAGGGACGCGGTCCCATCCAGCAAGAATGAAGGCGAGATAGACAACTTAACATATAGAAGTTATGTTCTTACCATAACGTTCCATGTTAGTTGTCTTCTTCTCGCCTTCTTTCTTGCGTCCCACCCTCCTTCCCCCTAGCCTGGACAGACCTAGAGGAGTTTTGATTGTGACCTCTCTTTCTACCACCTCTGTTGTATATATGTATATGCTATTCTATGCATATATTCCTTCATCAGGTTTCAGGTCACCTTCTTCCTTTCTTTTTATAGAGGTGGTTTTTCCCATTTCCAGTAGTTCTGGATTTATTATTGGCTGGGCCTAGCTTACAAACGACATTGAGGTAATACCGCCTAGCATTGTGGGATACAAGGGGAGCCTCGAGCCGGTGGAACCAACTCTCAAGCTTTTAGAGTGGCCGAGTCGGAGCCGAGGTCGGCTCCGAACCCATCCAGCAAGAAAGAAGGCGAGAAGAAGACAACTAACATGGAACGTTATGGTAAGAACATAACTTCTATTTTTAGTATATTGGCAGGCTAGAAGGGCATTAATGCCCATCCTTGAAATATTTGTATGCATGTATGTGTGTAGGAGCCTCATCCTTAACATAAGAATGCACTCAAAAGAGATTCCCAAGATAATGCATGGGCCTGCACCCACTAAGGAGGGTTTGCTGGAGGGACTGACACGGGTACTCTCCATTCTCATCCTAACCCTGTCTTAAGGTTTTGATTATAAACCTTTGCTGAAGAGTATTTTAAAACAGTTTGTGAAGTGCTACCTTTGAGAACAGATGTCAGTCCCATAGACTGATTAATTTAGGTCTTTTATTAAAAGTAATACCAGGGAACTTTTACTGGTACCATATTTATTTTCATTTGTTAAATAAGCTCACTGCAGGGAGGGGCAAAGCTGTTTCAATATTTAGATGATAATTCACTTTAATTAGTGACAGCCAAAACAAATTCTATTGTCCAGTTGGAATTTCAAAATATAATGTCTAGTCATGGCTACACCACTCAGTACAAAGAAAACAAGATCCAGGTTCATCTTTAACATCAGCCATGGAATTAGCATGTACTAAACTGTTGGAAATCCACTTTTTAAAACTGCTGTTACCAGACTAGTGTGTTGTTGAACAGGTTACTTCCAACAAAATCTTAGTTGACAAACTAGATCATCCGTCCTATTTCAACTGTTACCTTCATCTCTTCTCTCCTCCAATACCTCTCTTCTCTCTTTCATATACCTTTGCATCTCATGTCACTCTTCATCATCTGCTGCTTTTAATTGCTGTAATTCATTCTACCAACATTTTTCTTGCACTTAGTTTCAACTTAGTGTAATCTCACCTTATCCATCTAACTTTTCACTCTCCCAGTATGCTTATGTCACATTTTATTTCCACTTAGTCTCTTATTTGAACTCACCAGTTTATATTATATTCTTGTCTAAAACCATCAAGCTTTCTGGTCAAACTACAGTTGATAGTTATCTCGATACTACATGATCTGTATACAACTCTTCTGAATGTGATCTTTATGAAACTCTTAATAATGTGAACTAAACAATGTTAATTGTGTGACTTACAATCTAGTTAATGTATTAATTTTTTTAAGAGGAGATTTTCTCCCTGAGCGTCTGCTGTAAAGGGGTTCTGCCTAGTTGGACTTTCCTGCTAAACAAATGCCAGTAAATAAATAATTTAAGGTTTGATAAACCCGTATGTGTAGGCTAAGATGTATACAACAACAGGAGAGATAAGGTAGTAGAACTGGGAAGTATTAAGGGATGCAATAAAAAGGGCTGCAAGACAAGTGGGTAAGTGCTCTGAGTGGGAGAATGGAAGCAGTGTTACCATTATGGATTTATCTGTTAAGACATCTACAAATCAAAAGAACTGCTGTATGGTTTGACGAGATACAGACTGTATGTGATACACTGATATAAAGGTCAAAGAGAAGTAGGATAGGTGGGGAAAGAATAAGGGCATGCAAAGTAGCAGGAGGATGTGTATGCTCGAGTTTAGGAGATATGTAGTGACACTGAACTTAGCACAGAGGTTAAGCAGTATTTAAGGGGTGAGGTAGAAGGTGTGGAAAGACAGTGATGGGAGAAGAAGAAAGAATGGGTTTAGGAGCTAGAGAAGGCAGTGGCACTGGGATTAAGGAGATATGTCAGAGAGGGGATAAGACTACAAAGAACTATGATTAGGGATGGGATGAATGGTGGAATGAAAAAAAACTCAGAATATATATACAGTAGATACAAGAAGAGGGGTGGAGAGGGCAATATATATTTCTTTTGAAGAGATAAAGGAGGAGTGTGGTTTACAAGCAGGAAGCTGGCTTACAGTGGGATAATAAGGACAGTGAAAGTGGAAAGCAAAGAGGAGAAAAGGACAGGTAAAATAAAGGAGTGTGACTGAGAAGGTAGTAAAAAAGGAAATATAGGATGTTTAGAAGAGGTTGAAGTAACGGGTTTCAGGAAATTAAGCGATACATAGCTAAAAGGAAAATGGGACATAGAAGAATGAAGAAATGAGAGATGAGTAGGAAATGCAGAGGAGCTTAAAGGTATTAAGGCCAGTGAAAGACCAGCATATGAGATGATTATAGAGATGGTATATGCTTACTTAACTTCTTTCTCTCTGTCACACATACACACACACACACACACAGACACACGAATATGTGTTTATGTTCATCATTATACAACTCCGAAGACAGTATTATGCATAGTATCATCCATGAATTCTGGATAGGTAGGCAGATTTGGGCGGTGCAGTTCAGAAAAAATTAGACCTGAACTTTGTTCATTATCCATTGCTGTGTGTAATTTCTAATTTGTAACTTTTTAGGTCTTAGTACTCACCGACAGATATATTGTACTGACATCTTTCGTATTCCCATTGTACTGTACTTGAAAAATTACAGGCTGTGCTTGTATGTTGGTCTTTGAAGCTGCACTGATACAGCAGCAGTTTATGGGTGGCATGGCAACCTGCTGTACTTTGTTTTACTGTGTGTGTGTGTGTGTGTGTGTGTGTACGTGTGTACTGCTTTTACTAGGATACTATAATGCTTTGACGACTTATTCTGTAGTGAAAACACAGAGGCTTCTGTTCTGTTAGTAAACTTCTACAGTTCTAGAAGACAGCTGTGATATACAGTATAGCACGTGCTGAGTTACTTTAGCGATGGTGTTCATCGTGTTACCCTGCTGCAGTCATCACACTTGGGTTATCCTGTCGTCAGGCGGTCCCGCAGTCGGCCGGAATTCCAAAGTCTTTCTCCGGCGTCGGTTGCTGTCACTTCCTCCCTGGCATCAGTGCGCCAGGTGTATATATAATGCATCCAACGCCATTTTCTCCAGTCTTTCTTACCATGCGGTGCCCGAAGCAGAAGCATTTCGCAAGTGCCGGTCGGCCGACTCCTGAGATTTTCAAAGTCGAATTTCAGATCCAAAGTCTTCAGTAAAGCTAAGTACCCCGTTGGGGAAACTTTTCTTGCCTCAGACCGATGTCAGAAAAAGTTAACAGTTGTATTTCTTGTGGGAAGCAAATACCTCATAAGGATTTTCATTCTTACTGCATACCTTGCCTAGGCCCAGACCACGACGTCACTGGTTGTTGTTTCTGTGCTAGGTTTAATAAGCGTACTATAAAAAGGCACTTTGATGTCACACGACACTACTTCGGTAGAAAATTTAACTACACTATGCCGTCGGAGCAACCGACTACCGGCATGCACAAAAAACGCAAGGATAAGGACAGGCAGCTTAGACCCCAGCTAGACTCAGAGGCCTCAGTTGGTCCGGTCTCCGGTTCACCAGTCTTCAGTGAGGCTCCGATGCAGCCCCTGACTACTGCAGATCTGGAACCCGAGACCGCTTCGGAACTTTTGGTGGAAAGTACTAGGCCCACGCAGCCATTTTGTTTAGCCCCTTCCGACAACACTGCTGAAAAAGATGTCGGTGCTACAGAAACACCTTCGGTTTCTGAAGGCGTCTTTAGACCGACGACGCCCACCATAAAAACGTATCCTAAGACTAAGACTTCTATTAAACCTAAAAAGACTGCACTTCAGTCTCCAGTTCAAGGCCCCATGCCTAAGAAACAGATACTCAAAATGGCTGAAGATTTGATCTCTTTAATCAGGGGTTCCCAACCCCCACCCGACAAAAGGCCTAGACAAGAGGAAGAATAATACCTCCTCTGAACAAGTGTCTATTTCCTCAGGCTCCTCTGAGGACCAAGATTACTCCTTCTCCCCTTATGAAGATTCTGATGCTGAGGATTCTATTCCCTCAGCTTCTCCTCCCGAAGACTACTCCTTTGGGGAAACTTTACACACTGTGAGGGAACATTTTCACTGGGAAGGTCAGGACTACTCTGACTCAAAGAAAAGACTCAAGAGAGTTTCTTTTACTCCCCCAGCACAGACCACTTGCCATCCCCCCAGTTTTAGACATTGTGGATGATGTTTACTTAGAATCCAGTTTGAGCCCAGATTCTCTGCCTCCTGCTCCGGCCAAACCTGACAGATACTATAGAGTGCCTGATTCCCACAAATTTCTTTATAAAAGCCCTGTTGCTGATCCAGAGACTATCGCCCAGGGTCCCAAAGGGGCTAAGGCTTCTATGGCAAAAAATCCTGTACCCTCTGAAAGGGACTCCAGAGCACTAGACAGGTGGGGGAAAAAGGTTTACACCTCAGCCACTCTAGCTATGAGGACACTAAATTGCCAATTCCACATGCTAAAATATCAGCAATTTCTAATGTCTCAGTTAAAACAAAAATGAGCACACTCCCTCAACAGTCTGAATTGAAAGAAATGCAGGATCTGTTGCATGCAACTGAACAGGTGGGCAAACATACTTTACAATGTGGGTTTGATTCTTTGCAGGCTTCCTGCAGAGCAGCTGTCACTGGGTCTGTTATACGTAGGCATGCTTGGTTAAAGGAACAAACTCTGCCTGATCATGTTAAAGCAAAGCTTCTAGATGCTCCCTTACAGCAGGATGTTCTTTTTGGAGTTAAAGCAGAAGAAGTCTTAAAGAAAATGGAGGATAAGGCAAAATCTATGCAGACAGTCAAAGATTTCCTACAGGTACAGCCCCCTTGCTTCAGCAGAAATTGGCCAACAAAAAATTGGTCCTTTCCAGCTACTGACAGACCACAGAGGGGTAAATACAGACGTCCAAGAGGCAGAGGACAACCACAAGCCCAGTACAAACCTCGCCAATGGGGCACTGCAACACAAAAGGGAGGAGAATACAGGTCCCAAACTACCAGGAGGCAAACTCAATGACTTGCACCTCATCTGGCCAAGCAACACTCTCTTGGCAGCCCCCTTGGGAGGAAAACTCGCACTTTTTCCAGACAACTGGCACATTGTCACAAAGGACAAATGGGTCCTAGACATACTTTCACGAGGATACAGATTCCATTTTCACACCTTGCCAATGAAAAGAGGAATGCCAAACCTGCCACAAAATCAATGGGCAGAGGCACAAAAGCAAATTACAACTCTCATGGACATGAGAGCCATTCAACTGGTACCTACTCGAGAGCAAAGCCAAGGATTTTACTCACGACTTTTTCTAGTTCCCAGAAAGGACAATGCCTGGAGACCAATTCTGGACCTTTCAACTCTAAACACCTTCTTACAAGTACCCAAATTCAAGATGCTAACACTACAGCAGCTTCTTCCCATGTTGGGCAAGAAAGCATGGCTAGTAACGTTGGACCTCAAGGAGGCATACCTGCATGTCCCTATCAGACAAAGTTGCAAAAGATACCTCCGTTTCATTCAGGTTCAACACATTACCAATTCTCTGCACTGCCCTTTGGCTTATCTACTGCGCCCAGGGTCTTCACAAAATGCCTGAAACCAGTAATTGCATACTGCAGACAAAGAGGAATTCAAATATACCCATACCTGGACGAATGCCTCATCCAAGCAGAAAGTAAGGACATCCTCTTACAACATCTGGCTTTTGTACCCTCACAAAATATTACATTCCTGGGTGCCAGCTTGAATACAATGGCCCAGAAGGCTTATCTGACGCCAGACAAACTACAATTGACTCAATATTTCAAAACAATGGCAACAAAGACCCAATTACCTGCAAGAAAAATTCTGCAGGCCTTGGGCTTCATGGCATCTTGCATACTACTAATACCATTTGCAAAGCTGCATATGAGGAAATTACAGTGGTACCTAAAAAGCGTATGGTCTCAACACAGCCACAGCTTGGACACAATGATGTCTCTCATTCCCTGCCTACAACAGGAGTTTCTATGGTGGTCATAGGCATGTCACCTCAACAAGGGTCAGCCTTTCACCTTGCCCCCAGCCAGGCAAACTATGACAACAGATGCATTGGACTACGCCTGGGGGGCAAACATGGCACGACAGTGCGTTCAAGCCGTATGGACTGCAGATCAAAGGAATCTGCACATCAATCAAAAAGAGATGCTAGCTGTACAGAATGCTCTGACAGCCTTCAAGAATCTGTTACATCCAGGACAACTTACAATAAGGACGGACAACACCACAGTAATGTGGTACATAAACAGGGGGGTACACACTCCTACCCTCTATGCAGGCATGTAATGACCTTGTGGAACACAGCTCTGGATTACCAAGTTCAGTTACAAGCTCAATTCCTGCCAGGAAAAAAGAACACATTGGCAGACGACCTCAGCAGAAACATCATGGATGCCCACGAGTGGAAACTGGATCCACAGACATAGACCTGTTTTCCAGTCCTCAAAACTATCAACTAACAAAATTTTGTACAAGGACACTTCAACATCAAGCTTGGAAAGTGGACACACTCTCATTCAGTTGGAAAAACCTGACAGTATATGCCTTCCCTCCATTGCCTCTCCTCACAAAGGTGCTTCTGAAAGTCAGAATGGAGAGACCACGACTGATACTCATAGCCCCAGACTGGCCACTGTTGAGGAATATGGCCCAGAGCCCACCTTGGATTTTACCACAAATTGCCCATTTGCTCACACAGCAAAACAATCAGATTCTTCACAGCCAGCTCAAAACCTTAAATCTGGCTGCATGGCAAATCACCTAAGCATCCAGCCAGCTCCTCTTTCCCAAGCAGTTATGGATGTTATTCTGGAAGCTAGGAGGCCCAGCACCAGGAAGGCCTATTCGGACAAATGGAAAAGGTTTTGTGCCTGGAACCAAGCTAAAGGCCAAAACACACTTCAGCCTCACATGCCTCAAATTCTACAGTATTTAACTGAGATGTTACACAAAGGACTTTTTTTTTCTTCCATTAAAATCCATGCATCAGCTATTTCAGCCCACTACAACACGGATCCACCCTTATTTTTGCATCCACTTCTAAGGCAGTTCCTCAGAGGGGCGAAAAACATTAGGCCCCCCAGGAGAGCACCTACACCAACATGGGACCTCAATTTTGTTCTGGAAAAACTTACGCTACCTCCCTTTGAACCAGCTTTCTCTGCAGATCTACAGTTCCTATCATGGAAGACTGCCCTGCTGCTAGCAATAACTTCAGCTAGAAGAGTCTCAGAGCTGCAGGCACTAATGGCAGTGGAGCCTTTCCTCATTTTCCATCAAGACAGAGTTTCTCTACGAACTAATCCTTCCTTCATGCCTAAGGTGGTTTCCAGTGTGGCTTTAAATCAAACCATCCACTTACCCTTCTTCCCAAATCCACAGAACAAAGGAGAAAGACTCCTGCATTCCTTGGACATTTACAGACAACTTTGTTACTACTTGGATGAAACTAAGGCTTTCAGAAAATCTGACCAGCTCTTTGTATCCTATGCTACAGCTTCACAAGGGAAGGCTATATCAAAACAAACCATTTCTAAATGGATAGGACATTGCATTCATTTTTGCTATACCCATCATGGAATACCAGTTCCTGCTACCATTAGGCCCCACTCTACCAGGGCAACAGCTACATCTACAGCCTTCCTCAGGGGGGTTCCAACCAAGGAGATTTTGGAAGCTGCAACTTGGAGTTCAGTGCACACCTTTACCAAACACCATCACTTACCACTCTACTCTAAGGCTAGGGCTGGCTTCGTCACTGCAGTTCTGCAGGGCCTTCTAGCCTCCTCTAACCCTCTAGGACTCCTCCACCCATCCTTAGTTTTGGGATTCTACCCAAGTGTGATGACTGCAGCAGGGTAACACGATGAGCATAGTACAGTTTTGTACCTACCATAAATGTAGATGTTCGAGTGTACACCCTGCTGCAGTCCAGGTTACCCTCCCTCCATCCCCTCTGATCTAACTGGCTAAATCTCTACAATACCTTCGTGATGTATTTGCTTATAGCTGGAGGGATTTTGTGTTTGTGCAAAAATTACTTAATTTGGTACTAATTACTGACCACCTTTTTGGGGGTACCTGACATCTGGGGCAAGAAAAACTGAAGAAAATGGCGTCGGATGCATTATGTATACCCTTGGCGCACTGACGTCAGGGAAGAAGCGACAGCAACCGACGCCGGACCAAGACTTTGGAATTCCGGCCGACTGCGGGACCGCCTGACGACAGGATAACCCAATTGTGATGACTACAGCAGGGTGTACACTCGAACATCTACATTTATGGTAGGTACAAAACTGTACTTTACTCATGCTGCTTTGTTGATTTGCATATTTACTATGTACCCGCTGCCTGCTTGGTATGCAGTAAAACACAGGGGTGGTTGATGGTATTGGCCTGGGCTGCAGCTGTGCCAAATGGAAATAGTTTTGACAACGTATTTTCTGTGGATGTTTGCTTAAAAACAGATGATTTTCCCCACGCTCAAGACTGCACATTTGTAGTTCTGCAGGTTTCCAGTTTCAGTATTAAAATGGCCGACTAGGCTTGGCTGATTTTTATGCAGCCAAGGCATTTCACATACTCCCTGACTGAGACTAAGGCATTTTTAGTTTATTGCAGGTCTTCCTGCTTTATTTTATTTTATTTTGTGGGATGGGGGGGGGGCAGAAACAGTGATTCAGTAGAGGACAACTGGGCTATTGGCAAAGCACCGAGTAGCCATTTCCTACTACCTCAGGTTGCTGCAGGTGACTGGTACCTTGAGGGACTCTGACTGAGTGTATAACTCTTATAGGGATGGACTTTCACTGTGCAACTTTTTACGGTGATTTGTGATATGATTGCTTATTTTAAGGGTGTTATTTGTATTCAACAGTGCTACTGCCAGCCAGCCTGCAAGACAGTAAGTATTTTAGGTTTTGTGTGTGTTTGTGTGTACACATACATGCACTTTTGCATATCAAGTTGAAATACAAAAGTCATTATTTATCCATTCATTTGATCTAGATTGGACACCTGAGGTATACAGTAAATAAAGTGGCTGCAGTTTGTGGTGTGTGTATAATTTTCTGTCTGTGTGGGGGGTGAAGTAGGTTGCACTGTATGTGCAAGCCAGCAGTGAGCTAAAATAAGTGAAGTTAATGTGGCCATTAAATATTTATTTATTCATTTAGCTGATCACAGTCAAATATCTGAGGCATACTCAGTCAATAAAGCAGCCATTAGTGGTTATCTATACAGACCCAGTATGGGACTCTATTGAATCATCAGTTTGCCATAGTACAGTGTCATTTAGGAACAGTTCTGTCTGTCAGGATGTCCCAAATGCATCATGTATTGCTCCATGGTTCTCTGCTGAATGTAATAGTTTCCTCTTGAGAAAATTGCAGAATACCTACAGACAGTTCATATCTCCCACAGAATTGTACTGTAGTCTGTATCTCTACTCTAACCTCAACTTTCCTTTGGGAGGTTGGCATAATGGTTAAGGTGTTTACCTTGCAAATGCAAGGTGCAAGGTCTGATTCTCACATAGGGTAATTGGCTAAGCTTAAAATGACCCACAACAGCAGTTAGCCTAGTACTAACCTATCCTAAGCACTAAAGGGAGCACTGTATTAGGTTTATAAGCCTAGCCGGAATGTGTTGGCTTTCGCCTCTCCCTTAGATTAGTTCCCTGTGCCTCTGTCCAGCAGAGCCATTGAAGTGATCCCTGGGGTAAACTTTCCGTTTCCCAGCCACTCATCAAGGTTCCTCTTGAAGAGGGTTAGCAAGGAGCTCTGCCTAATGTAGATTGGAATCTTGTTCCAGAGCATGGGAAGTCTCTGGGACAGGAATCTATCCCTCCAGCATGTCCTATTTATTGTTGTGGTGAGGTTTAGATCCCTGGAGATTGTGGCTCGAGGGGATATGGTTTTCTTTAGGTGGAGCATGTCCATCAATTCTGAGTTGGACGTGGCCTTGTATGTCAGGCAGTGATCACCTCTGAGTAGGCGGTATGTAGCCGAGTACAGCTGGAGTTTCTTCAGTCGAGCTGCATAGGGCATCTGCTTGAGGCCAGTGATCCTCTTGGTGAGGTACTTCTGTGGTCTTTCCAGTTGTTGCAGGGGTCTTGTAAGGTACATCCCAAATGGGGCATTGTACTCTATGATGGGTCTGATGAGTGATGCATAGAGGAGCCCAATGACCTCTTTCGATCTGGATGCAAGTCCTTTTGTGATTAGGTGGGCCACATAGAAGGATTTTCTAACCACTTTGGCAATGTGATGATCAAAGGAGAGGTTACTATCTACTTGGGTCCCCAGATCCCTTATTACGCCTTCCGTATTTAGGGGGCTATCACCTATGTGGTAGTTTGTGGGTACTTTTTTTTTCCAAAGGGGATGACTGTGCACTTTTTGGCATTTAGCTTGAGGCCATAGTTTTGACACCAGGTATCTGTCTCAGTGAGACCCTTTTGGAGGATGTCTGAGTCAGCTGGAGAGTCAGTTATAACCCCTAGTTTGCAGTCGTCTGCGAACTTGGTCAGCCATAGTCCTCCTGTGCTTGCCTGTACCTCTGAGAAGTATATGCCGAACAGGAGGGGTCCTAGGACTGAGCCCTGGGGAACGCCACTTGTAACCAGTTTAGAGTCAGACCTAGCTCCCACAACTCTTATCTATGTGGGTTCTGTCCATGAATCAGTCGGCAACCCATCTCATGACTTAGGGGTTTATGTTCAGGCTGGTGAGCTTGTCTATAATACCCGAGTGGAGAATGGTGTTGAAGGCCTTTGCGAGGTCTAGGTAGGCTGTGTGGACCACCTTTCCCTCGTCTATAGCCTTAGTAACTGTCTCAAAAAGTCCACCAGGTTTAGGAGGCATGATCTGCCCTTAACAAAGCCGAACTGGGTAGGGTCCAGTGTTTGGAGGTTTCCAATGTGTCTGTTAATGAGATCCATGATGATGCGCTGCATAGCTTTGCAGACCAAGCTAGTTAGGCTTGTAGGGCGATAATTCCCGGGGTCCATTATGACTCCACCTTTGTGGAGTGGAATAACCATTGCTGTGCGCCACTCTGTGGGCACATAGCCTGTGGAGAGGCTGAGTTTAAACGGTGTGTTTAGGTGAGGGGTTAGTTCATCTTTGAGCTCATGTAGGACGCAGCCTGGGACACCAATCGGTCCCATTGATGTTGTGTTTTTGGCTTTGGAGAGGGCTGTTTTAACCTGAGTGTCTGTGATTTCAGGGGCACTATATTCTTCTGGTATAGTTATGGGCCCTTTTGGGGGTGAGAGGGGGGTGAAGAGTACACAGAACCTGTCTGCCAGGATGTTGGCTATATCGGTCGGGTCAGTGTATTTTGTGCCATTCTGCACTAACTTCGAGCAGATATGAGAATTGCCACTTAGATTCTTGACAAAGCTAAAGAATGCCTTGTGGTTATCTTTGGAGTCCATGACAAATTTTCTTTTGAAGTTAGCCTTGGATGATTTTATGAGGGAACGTAGTTTCTTGCTGATAATGATCAGGCATGTCTTCCCTTCTTGGGAGTTTACTCTTTTCTGTACTAGATGTCCTTCAAGGATGCATCTGCAGTCATCACATATGGGTTGTCCTGCCTCAGGCAGCCCTTCGGTCGGCCGGATTCCAAAGTCTGGGTCCGGCGTCGCCTGATGTCGCCCTTTCCCCGACGTCACAGCGCCTGGGGTATAAAAGCGTCAGCCGACGCCATCTTCCTCAGTCTTTCTTGCCGCGTGGTGCCCGAAGCAGAAGCAGTTCGCAAGTGCCGGTCGGCCAGCTCCTGTAAATTCGCTATCCGAAGACTTCAAAAGCTAAGTACCCCATTGGGGACTCTTTCTTGCCTCAGCCGATGTCAGAAAAAGTTAATAATTGTTTAACTTGTGGGAAACAAATACCTCATAAGGATTTCCACTCTTATTGTCTACCTTGCTTAGGCCCAGACCACGACGTCTCGGCCCGTTTTGCCTGCACTTCCTTCAACCGACGCACTCTTAGATGTCGGTCGGAGTTCACAGAAGAGTTTTTTGGGGATAGTTTTGCTTACAAAATGCCGTCGGAAACCCCGACATCTCATTTAATTAAGAAACGGAAAGACAAGGACAGACACACGCGGACCGCGGTTTCGGCTGAAACCGCGGCTAGGCCTACCGTGAGTGTCTCGGTCTCGGCTGATACCGAGTCCTTGGAACTTCCGAACCCTGAAATATTACAACCGACAGCCTCGGCCCCGGAGGCTCCTACCGAGTCGGTTACAGAATTGCCTTCCGAAACTGGTGTATTGGAATCTTCCGACACCATACCTTTAGACAAAGCTACACCAGCACGTGGTGCAGCCAGGCCTCCTGCATCCACGTCTATTAAGGCCTTCACCAGGGCTAAAGCTGCAAAACACTCTAAAGCCATGCCTCCCAGAGTTATTCCTCAGGGACCTTCTTCTAGTTCACAGATTCTAACTTTAGCAGAGGACCTTATCTCCTTAATTAGGGGCTCTCAGACTCATCCGGACAGGGGCTTCCAACCCCCTCTAGACAAAAGGCCCAGGATGGATCCTCCTGATACCCTTTCCTCAGAGGAGGCCTCTGTTGGCTCGGATCACTCAGACTACCAGGAGGAGGCTTATTCGGCCTACGAGGATTCGGATGCAGAGGAATCTATCTCCTCGGCCTCCCCTCCTGAAGAGCTTTCCTTTGGGGAGACCCTTCACACTATGAGAGAGCATTTCAAATGGCAGGGCCAGGAATATTCTGATTCCAGGAAAAGACTAAGAACTTTTCTCCATTTACCTCGGCATAGACCTTTGGCTATTCCTCCTGTTTTAAATGTGATTGATGATGTATACTCTGACTCTCGTATGACCCCTGACACTCTGCCTCCGGCCCCTGTTAAGCCCGATAGGTACTACAGAGTCCCAGACACACAATTTTCTTTATAAGGCCCACTCTGCTGACCCTGAAACTATTTCACAGGGCCCTAAAGGGGTTGCAGCTGTTACTACTAAGAACCCACTCCCCTCTGCAAAGGAGTCCAGGGCATTAGAGAGATGGGGTAAAAAAGTGTATACTTCGGCCACTCTTGCTATGAGGGCATTAAATTGTCAATTTCACATGATACAGTATCAAGAGTATTTGTTAGAAGAAATGCATAAGAAATTGTCTTCTTCTGAACCCCTTGACCGTAAATCCCTTCAGGATCTGGTACATAACTCCCAGCAGGTTAGCAACCACTTCTTGCAGTGTGGTTATGATGCATTGGAAGCTTCATGTAGGGCAGCAATAACAGGTGTTGTCATATGCAGGCATGCTTGGCTGAAGGAACAATCTCTAACAGAACATGTTAAAGCTAAGCTTTTGGATGCTCCACTGGAAAAGCAAAAGTTATTTGGTTCCACTGCTCAAGACGTCCTAAAGAAATTTGTGGAAAAGGCAAAATCTGTACAAACAGTTAAGGATTTTCTTCAAGTCCAACCGCCTAGATTTAGCAGAAACTGGCCTTCCAAGAATTGGTCCTTTCCGGACACAGAAAGATTTCAAAGGGGCAGGAACAGGCGTGCCAGAGGTAGAGGGCAAGCTAGGGGCTCCTACAGAGGCCGTCAATGGCAACCTCCAATCCAGACAGGCAGTTCAGGACCTGCAACTGCTGCACAAGGACAAACTCAATGACTTTGTTTTGACTCCGCCAACCAGGGCTCAATTAGAAGCACCTTTGGGCGGGAAGCTTTCTTTATTCTCAAGAAATTGGCACAACATTACAAGAGACAAATGGACACTCCAAATAATAGACAACGGATACAGGTTCCATTTCCACACATTGTCAAAAAGAAAAGGCATGCCAGGTCTGCCACCAAATCAAAGGGCAGAGGCTTTGAAACAAATCTCAAACTTACTACAAATGAAAGCCATAGAAAAAGTTCCTATTTCAGAACAAGGCCAAGGATTTTACTCCAGGCTATTCCTGGTTCCAAGAAAAGAGCATCAATGGAGACCAATTCTCAACTTGTCCGCACTGAATACTTATCTCATTGTGCCAAAATTAAAAATGCTGACTTTACAGCAACTTTTTCCCATGCTGGGCAAGGGGTCTTGGTTACTCTAGACCTCAGAGGCATACCTGCATGTCCCTATCAGACAAAGTTGCAGAAGATCCCTCAGATTTCTTGCAGGGTCAGAGCATTATCAATTCTCAGCATTGCCCTTTGGCTTATCTACTGCACCCAGAGTATTCACAAAATGCCTGGCATCAGTAATAGCACACTGCAGACTCCAGGGGATTCAAATCTACCCATATCTGGACGACTGCCTTATACAAGCGGACAACCAACAAATTTTGATAAAGGACTTAAATTATGCCATCAGTCTTCTACAGGCCTTGGGATATACAGTCAACATGCACAAATCAAGACTTGTTCCATCCCAAAGAATAACCTTTCTGGGTGCGGATCTAGATACAACCACCCAAATGGCTTATCTCACAGAAGAAAAACAAAGTCAACTACTGGATTACTTCAAGAATCTGACAAGACAAACCCAGCTGACTGCAAGGAAAATCCTGCAAGCCCTGGGTTACATGGCATCCTGTATTCTTTTGATTCCACAAGCAAGGCTACATATGAGAAAGCTACAGTGGTACCTAAGGAGTTTATGGACTCAGCACAGTCACAGTTTGGAGACGTTAATCCCACTCATTCCATGCCTTCACAAGGAATTTCTGTGGTGGGCTCAGGCCAGCCAGTCCAACAGAGGGTTGCCCTTCACAAAGCCAAAAACCTCCCAAACTATTACAACAGACGCTTCAGACCTAGGTTGGGGAGCACACATGGAGGGCAGAGGTATCCAAGGACAGTGGTCACAAAAGGAGCTACGCATGCACATAAATCAAAAAGAAATGCTAGCAGTGATACATGCAATCGAGGCCTTCAAACTCTTTCTGCATCAAGGCCATCTACTAATAAGGACAGACAACACCACAGTTATGTGGTACATAAACTAACAAGGAGGTACCCATTCTTACCCTCTTTGCAAACTGGCAATAAATCTGTAGGATCTTTCCTTGAAACTCAATATACAGCTACAAGCTCAGTTTGTGCCAGGGAAGGACAATACACTGGCGGACAGCTTAAGCAGAAATATCATGGATGCACACAAATGGATGCTGCACCCAGACATTTTTCAACAGATAACACAATCTTGGGGGAGCCCAGACATAGATCTATTCGCATCCCCCCACAATCATCAACTGAAGAAATTCTGCTCAAGGACATACCACCCACAAGCGTGGAAAGTGGACGCCCTCTCTTTCAGCTGGAGAAATCTGACAGTGTATGCATTTCCTCCTATTCCATTAATGACCAAGGTGTTACTGAAGATCAGGGCAGAGCAGCCAAAAGTGATTCTGATAGCTCCGGACTGGCCAAGACAGCACTGGTACCCACTGCTAAGGAGCATGTCACGTACGAAACCATGGCCCCTACCTCTATGGCCACTTCTACTGACACAGCACAGATACAAAACTCTACATTCCAACCTGAAAACATTGCAACTAACAGCGTGGAGAATACCTTGACGACTCCTCGGGATAAGCTATCCCAGAGAGTGAAGAATATTATGGAAGCTCGCCGCCCTTCCACAAGGAAGGTATATTCAGCAAAATGGAAAAGATTTCTCATCTGGAACACCACAAAGGGCCTAGATGCGACAATGATGAACATGGCACATATCCTGGAATATTTGGCAGAAATGTTCCACAATGGGCTGTCTTACTCTTCTATTAAGATTCATGCTTCAGCAATTTCAGCTGAGTACAATACTGATCCACCTGTCTTTTCTCATCCTCTCCTAAGACAGTTTCTAAGAGGAATTAAAAACATCAAACCTCCTAGGAATCCACCTCTACCTGCTTGGGACCTTAACTATGTGTTGGAAAAACTAACACTGCCTCCATTTGAGCCAGCAGCATCTGCAGATCTACAGTACCTTTCATGGAAGACTACTTTCCTTCTGGCAATAACCTCAGCAAGAAGGGTTTCGAAATTGCAGGCCCTGATGGCAGTTCAGCCATTAATTATTTTTCACCAGGACAGAGTTTCATTAAGAACTAATCCTACTTTTATGCCAAAGGTGGTATCCATGGTTTCATTGAATCAAGCCATTCACTTGCCTACCTTCTTCCCAAATCCACAAAACAAAGGGGAGAAACTGCTGCACACCCTGGACATTCACAGACAGTTGCGCTACTACTTGGACAGAACTAAAGGTTTCAGGAAAACTGACCAGCTGCTGGTAGCATATGCTGCTGGTACTCAATGAAAAGCAATTTCCAAACAGACAATTTCAAAATGGATAGGAAATTGCATCCGCTTTTGTTACTCATTTCATGGAAAGACTGTACCAGCTAACATTAGACCTCATTCTACGAGAGCCACAGCCACCTCCACAGCCTTCTTAAGAGGGTGGCTACAAAAGACATTTTAGAAGCTGCCACATGGAGCTCCGTGCATACATTTGCCAAGCATTACAATTTACCTTTATACTCCAGATCCAGAGCAGGCTTTGCTACGGCTGTCCTGCAGGGTATCTTAGCTACACCATCCTTTTCCTAGTACCTCCACCCCCAGATTGGCTATGGTATTCTACCCATATGTGATGACTGCAGATGCATCCTTGAAGGACATAGTACAGTTTTGTACCTACCATAAATGTAGTTGTCCGATAGGTATGCATCTGCAGTCAGGTTTACCCTCCCTCCTTCCCCTCTGTGGTATTCCTAGGGTGCTTACCTCTCTATTAGCTAGCTGGGGGGATCTATTATGGTGTATTTGTTTTTGCATACATATATTTTTGCAAATATTTGGATTTTTTATTGCTTATTTTCCAAATTTAGCCTTCCTAGAGGGCACCTGGCATCTGGGGCAAGAAAAACTGAGGAAGATGGCGTCGGCTGACGCTTTTATACCCCAGGCGCTGTCACGTCGGGGAAAGGGCGACATCAGCCGACGCCGGACCCAGACTTTGGAATCCGGCCGACCGAAGGGCTGCCTGAGGCAGGAAAACCCATATGTGATGACTGCAGATGCATACCTATCGGACATCTACATTTATGGTAGGTACAAAACTGTACTTTTCCTCCTTCTACTGTATAGCTTGTTTATGGCAGGGGTCCACTAGACTGGTTTCCTGTTCTTGGAGGAGTGAGTCTTGGTTTTGTTTGGAGGAGTGAGTCTTGGTTTTGTTTGGGATAGCACTATCCATGAATTCTTGTAGACGCCTGTACAGTGCATTAGTAAAGGATTTTGCAGCTTGGACAGCGTTATTCTTTAGCACGGGGTTTTGAAACTTCCCACCTCGGTCTTAAGTAACGTGAAGTTTGCTTTTGAAAATTTGTTCATGGTGGCTTCTTTGACTGGGGGTGGTGGTGGAATGTGGATATCCAGAGTGATTAGTTTATGGTCTGATCTAACCAGCGAGGAGTTGACCTCCGGTGTGGAACACCAGTCGCCCATTTTGATGATGGCGAGGTCCAATATGTTGTCACCGCTGGTGGAGATGCTGACCAGTTGATCCAGGGAGTTTGAGTTTATAAATTCTAGAAAATGTTGGGCAAGGGAGTTTGTACTTGATTAGTTCTTCCAGTTAATGTCTGGGTAGTTGAAATAACCCAATATTAGGGTGTTTGGTAGGAACTTTATGTTTCCCAGTGATGTCCTTCATGGATGCATCTGCAGTCATAACAAGTGGGTTGTCCTGTCGTCAGGCAGCCCTTCAGTCGGCCGGATTCCAAAGTCCGGGTCCGGCTTCGGCTGATGTCGCACTCCACCCGACGTCATCTCTGTTGGTCTTCGGGTATAAAGGCATCAGCCGACGCCATTTTCCCCAGTCTTTCTTGCCGCGTGGCGCCCGAAGCAGAAGCTGTTCGCAAGTGCCGGTCGGTCGGATCCAGAGATTACTTCTACCGAATACTACTTCGAAGACTTCTAAAGCTAAGTACCCCGTTGGGGACTCTTTCTTGCCTCAGCCGATGTCAGAAAAAGTTAACAATTGTTTAAACTGTGGGAAACAAATACCTCATAAAGATTTCCACTCTTACTGTCTGCCTTGTTTAGGCCCAGCCCACGACGTAGCAGCCTGTTCGGCCTGTGCTTCTTTCAACCGACGAACGCTTAGGCGTCGGTCGGAGTTTGCAGAACAGTTTTTCGGTTCTGATTTTGCGTACATTATGCCGTCGGATCCTCCGACTACCCAATCTAGCAAAAAACGCAAAGATAAAGACCGACACTCGCGGTCCGCGGTTTCGGCCGAAACCATGGTCAAGCAAACCACGAGTGTCTCGGTTTCAGCCGAAACCGAGAAAACTGAACAAAGTACAGCTGAACCTATTCCTACAACTGAGGCCCCTGCTACAACTCTTGCAACGACCTCAGAAATTTTACCCACTACGGTGGTTGACTTATCAGACACCATCCCCTTGGATGTTTCTACCCCAGCACGTGGTGCTGCTAGGCCTCCAGCAGCCATGTCCATTAAGGCCTTCGCCAGGGCTAAAGCAGCCAAGACTACTAAAACAGTGCCTGTTAAACCACCCACATCCAGGCCCTCTTCTAGTTCTCAAATGCTTACTTTGGCAGAAGATTTAATTTCTTTAATTAGAGGATCTCAATCTCACCCAGACAGGGCCTCTCAGCCCCCAGAGAAGAGACCTAGGGCAGAGCCCCGAGCCAGTGTCCTCTGATGATTCTGCTGATGAATCAGACATAACTGACCAGCCAGAGGCTCCCTTCTCCAATTTTGAAGATTCTGATGCTGAAGAATCCATCCCAGCTGCTTCCCCACCAGAAGAATTCTCCTTTGGGGAAACCTTGCATGCCATGCGAGAACAGTTCCAATGGCAGCAACAGGATTTTTCAGACTCCAGAAAAAGACTTAGGACTATTCTGCATCTCCCACAGCACAGGCCCTTAGCTATACCCCCTGTTCTCTCTGTGGTGGATGATGCTTTCAATGATGTTTGCTCCGCTCCAGATTCTTTACCCCAGCCCCTGCCAAACCGACAGATTTTACAGGGTGCCAGATACTCATCACCACCTTTACAAGGCTCCACTTGCAGACCCAGAAACTATATCCCAGGGCCCCAAGGCAGTAGCCGCGACCATAGCTAAAAATCCTATTCCTTCTGAAAGGGAAGCAAGGTCATTAGACAGATGGGGTAAAAAGGTCTACACTTCAGCTACTCTCTCAGCTAGAGCTTTAAACTGTCAGTTTCACATGATACAATACCAAGAGTTTATGCTGGATCAGTTAACTAAAAACTAACCACTGATGAATCTCTTGATAAGAAATATGTATTAGAGATGGTAAATAACATACAACAGGTTAGCAACCATTCCTTAAAATGTGGCTATGATGCACTGGAGGCTTCATTTAGATCAGCCATGACAGGCACAGTGATAAGAAGGCATGCATGGCTAAAGGAACAAGCTTTACCGGATCATGTTAAAGCTAAGTTGCTAGATGCTCCTATGGACAAGACAAGTTTGTTTGGTACATCTGCCCAGCAGGTTATGAAGAAAATGGAAGAAAAGGCAAAATCAGTTCAAACTGTTAAAGATTTCTTGCAGGTTCAACCCCAAGGTTTAGCAGGAACTGGCCTGCCAAAAATTGGTCCTTTCCTGACTCCACAAAATTTCAAAGGGGCAGGAATAGGCGCTCCAGAGGCAGAAACCAATCCAGAGGAGGTGCCTACAGAGGAAGACAGTGGCAAGGTAACAACAGAGGCACAGACACAGCCACTGCCACTACATCAACACAACCACAGTGACTTAACCCTAAATCCGCCTACCAGGGAACAAATAGCAGCTCCTCTAGGCGGAAAGTTAACCTTATTTTCAAAGAACTGGGACTACATAACAAAGGACAAGTGGATTTTACAAACCATAGATCAAGGTTACCGGTTTCACTTCCACACTTTACCAGTCAAAAGAGGAATGCCAAATCTACCTCCAAATCAAAAAACAGAGGCTCTACGCCAGATAATGGAGTTAGCAAACATGAGAGCTGTGGAAAGAGTGCCAACAGCAGAGCAAGGAAAGGGGTTCTACTCCAGACTATTCCTAGTTCCAAGAAAGGAAAAAAGTTGGAGACCAATTCTCGACATGTCCACCTTAAATACATACATCATTGTCCCAAAATTCAAAATGCTGACCTTACAGCAACTTCTTCCCATGCTGGGCAAGGAGTCTTGGCTGGTAACTCTAGATCTCAAGGAGGCATACCTGCACGTCCCCATTCGACCAATCTGCAGAAGATACCTCAGATTTCTTGCAGGATCAGAGCACTGTCAATTCTCAGCATTGCCTTTTGGCTTATCTACTGCGCCCAGAGTATTCACAAAATGCCTGGCATCAGTAATCGCCATTGCAGACTTCAGGAATTCAAATTTACCCATACCTGGACGACTGCCTGCTACAAGGGGACAACAAAAGCAAGCTGACAACAGATTTACAAAGGGTCATTTACTTGCTACAAGCACTGGGATACACAGTCAATTTACAAAAGTCAAGGCTGATACCATCCCAAACAAGGACATTCTTGGGCTGAATTGGACACAGTAAAACAAATGGCATTCCTAACTACAGAAAAACAAAAGAACTCCCTCTATACTTCTTGGCACTAACAAAACTGAACAAGTTAACAGCAAGAAAAGTACTGCAGGCCTTGGGCTTCATGGCATCATGCATAATCTTGGTTCCATTTGCCAGACTACATATGAGAAAACTACAGTGGTACCTAAAGAATTTGTGGTCCCAACACAGACACAGTCTAGAAACAGAAATCCCACTAATTCCATGCTTAAAACAGGAGTTCCTATGGTGGGCTCAGGCATGCCAGTCAAACCCAGGCCTACCCTTTCGCAGATGTCAAGCAAGCCAGACCATCACAACAGACGCTTCAGACCTAGGATGGGGGCCCACATGCTGGACAAATGCGTGCAAGGATTGTGGACACAGGATCAACTTCAACTGCACATCAACCTAAAGGAAATGCTGGCAGTAAAACTGGCAATCCAAAAGTTCAAACCATTTCTCAAAGAGGGCCAGTTGATAAGGACAGACAACACCACAGTCATGTGGTACATCAACAAACAGGGAGGCACTCATTCATACCCCTATGCAGAATGACCTTGGAGCTGTGGACCCTGGCACTCAGCTACAACATCCAGTTACAGGCAATATTTGTACCAGGGAAAGACAATACCCTAGCAGACATATTAAGCAGAACCACTTCGGATGCCCACGAATGGAAGCTTCACCCGGACATCTTCAAGACCATCTCAAAGAAATGGGGAATGCCACAGATAGACCTATTCGCATCACCTCTCAATCACCAGCTCAAAAAATTCTGCACAAGGACATTCCACCCATTAGCATGGAAAGTGGATTCACTCTCTTTCAACTGGAAAGGCTTAACAGCATATGCATTCCGCCTCTTCCTTTGATACACAAGGTACTACTGAAAATCAAGGAAGAACGTCCAAGGATAATCCTGATAGCTCCAAACTGGCCAAGACAACACTGGTACCCACTACTGAGGAGCTTGTCTCGAACAATATGTGGACAATTCCCTGATGCCTTTGATGTTAACGCAGAACAACTACAGCATCATACATCCAAACCTAAAAACCTTGCAACTGACTGCATGGAACATCACATAACAGCAGCTATTCCAGAACTTTCCCAAAGAGTTAAAGACATTATTCTTGAAGCACGCAGACCTTCAACAAGAAGGAACTATGCTGGAAAATGGAAAAGGTTTGTCATCTGGAGTACGGAAAGAGGAAAAGATGTGTCAAACATAGATATGCCTAACATTCTGGAGTATCTGGCGAACTTCTTCATTCAGGCCTGACCTACTCCTCCATCAAGATACATGCATCAGCTATTTCAGCAGAATACAGCTTTGATACACCTGATTTTTCGCACCCTTTGCTCAGGCAATTCCTCAGAGGAATCAAGAATGTAAAACCTCCAAGGAAACCACCATTACCAGCTTGGGATTTAAACTTTGTGCTAGAAAAGTTGACACTAGCACCCTTTGAACCAGCAGCAACAGCAGACCTACAACACCTGTCATGGAAAACTGCTTTCCTACTGGCAATTACTTCAGCAAGGAGGGTTTCAGAACTACAGGCCTTAATGGCAGTGCAACCCTTCCTAATCTTCCACCAAGATAGAGTGTCCATGAGGACTAATCCTACATTTATGCCTAAGGTGGTATCCAGAGTGTCTTTAAACCAGGCAATCCACCTACCTACCTTCTTTCCCAACCCACAAAACAGAGGGGAAGAATACTGCATACCTTGGACGTACATAGACAGCTACGCTACTACTTGGACAGAACAAAAATAGCAGAAAGACTGACCAACTATTTGTAGCCTATGCAACAGGAAGGGAAGGAAAAGCTATTTCCAAACAGACAATCTCCAAATGGATAGGAAATTGCATACGATTCTGTTACTCCTTCCATGGAAAACCAATTCCACAGAACATAAGACCTCATTCTACAAGGGCAACAGCCACTACCACAGCCTTCTTACGAGGAGTGGCAACCAAAGACATTATTGAGGCGGCTACTTGGACCTCCGTGCATACATTTGCCAAGCATTATAATTTGCCTCTATATTCCAGATCCCGAGCAGGGTTTGCCACTGCTGTACTGCAAGGGATCCTAAACACACCATAATCTACTTTTATCCTCCTCCCTAGTTGGCTATGGTATTCTACCCATTGTTATGACTGCAGATGCATCCATGAAGGACATAGTACAGTTTTGTACCTACCATAAATGTAGATGTCCGAACTGGATAGCATCTGCAGTCAGGATTACCCTCCCATCCCCTCTGTGGTACTCCTAGGTTGGTTACCCTTCTAATAGGTAGCTGTTGGGGGGGAGTCTTTTATGGTGTATTTGTTTGTGTATATGTACATACTTGCTTATTGTTGTGTTTACCTCTATCTATTTGGAAACATTGGCATCTATCCAAATTTTAGCCTGCAAGAGGGCTACTGGCATCTGGGGCAAGAAACACTGAGGAAAATGGCGTCGGCTGATGCCTTTATACCCGAAGACCAACAGAGATGACGTCGGGTGGAGTGCGACATCAGCCGAAGCCGGACCCGGACTTTGGAATCCGGCCGACTGAAGGGCTGCCTGACGACAGGACAACCCACTTGTTATGACTGCAGATGCTATCCAGTTCGGACATCTACATTTATGGTAGGTACAAAACTGTACTTTTCCAGGAATACGGAGTGTGGGGGTCCTGGGGCATGGTGGGTGATCTGTAGGAAGCTATAATTTGAATAGCAGTTTTGCCCATTGTTAGTTGCACGTGGATGATCTCTGAAGCATCGTGCTGTGCCACTAACCTGGAGGTGTGGGTATCCTTGATGAATATGGATACTCCCCCGCCTTTTGTATTTCGCTCCAGGTTTTGTTGCCAAAATGTATGGTATAGTGCTGGGGTGCTCTCTGGAGCCTTAAACCAGGTTTCTGTTACTGCACATATATTGATTTTCTCCATACTGAGGAGTGCCTCGAGTGCATGCATTTTGAGGTTTAGACTTCTGGCATTGAGTAGCATTACCCTCAGTTTTTTGTTAATTGTGCTACTTACGGCAGTGGGTTTGTTTTATGAACCTTGCCTAAAAAAGGCACTATGGGGGTGGTAAGAGCCTTGGCCAGTATTCGAAAGCCTAAGGGTGACAGGTGCAAGCCGTCTCTAGCAAAGCAGCGTGGCTTGTCGAGCATGTCATCCCAGGCTGACAGACACTGGATCCTTTTTGAATGACACCAGAAGCTTAGTCATTTGTTGAAATTGATATTTTTTTCTCTATGAACCAAGATAAACGGACCCAACAGTGCAAAGTCCACAAAAATCAAAAAAGTAGTCACTGCTGAGACGTAAATCTCTTGAATTTCTTATTTTATTTTACCACTCTAAAACGTTAAAATAATAAAACGAGCAGCAGGATTGAGCGCTTTCTTCCCTCACATAGGGATTTCATCAGAATCAATCAGCATTCTCAAACACTTCCTTTTATATCAAACAATTATGACATCACCATTAATTATACTAAAAATTCATTAATATTAAGTAGGTTTCTGACCAGTGTTAAAAACGTTTGTAAATATATTCTTAAAAAATGTATGCATAGTAGTTATAAAGTACATGTATTCTAGTGAATTTATAAATATTATACAATATTATTAAAAACATTTGGATTTATTTTCCAATTAAAGCCCTTTTATTTAAAATAGGTTTGATAGAAATAATTTCATTTAAGCCAGGCATTTGCCCAGCTTGTAATTTAATTTGCCACCATGTTTCTTTATCTTCTATGTGGCTTCTATAATCCCCACCTCTTGGTTCATGTGCAACTTTCTCTAAAATTCCAAAATTAAACTCTGTAAAGTGATTGCACATTGTGGAATGTTTATATAATGCATTATTCAAGTTATTTGTGACAATCTGATATGAATGTTCATACATCCTGTCCCTCAGCCTTCGTTCTGTTTTTCCCACGTAAAAGGCTGGACAGGATTTACACATAGCCAAATATATTATACCTGTAGTTTGGCAATTACCCTTAACAAAGTTAATTCTAGACAAAAAAAATATTGTTTAATGTAATGTGATCATTATTGTATATATATATCTGCATTGAGAGCAGTTTCCACATTTTTTAGTGCCACCATAAATTTTCCTGCCCTTACCACTTTCAAAACTTCTTTTTAAATTCGGCCCTAATTTATAAACAAAGTTAGGTTTTTCTCCCCCAATACCCCATAATTTGGGGTTATTTTTAAGTATAATCCAATTCTTGTTTATAATATTTTCAACCTCTTTTATTTTACTACCAAATGGTATAACCATAGCTCTTTCAAATCTAGCAACTTCCGATTCTCTGACTTTTTTACCATCTTCCACACTTATATCAACACGTAAAAGGGGCTTGTATTTATTACCCCATTCTCCTAAAACATATTCCTTATATTCCTGGATCACTTTTTTTTTTTTTTTATCTAGATTTGAAAGAGCTATGGTTATACCATTTGGTAGTAAAATAAAAGAGATTGAAAATATTATAAACAAGAATTGGATTATACTTAAAAATAACCCCAAATTATGGGGTATTGGGGGGAAAAAACCTAACTTTGTTTATAAATTAGGGCCGAATTTAAAAAGAAGTTTTGAAAGTGGTAAGGGCAGGAAAATTTATGGTGGCACTAAAAAATGTGGAAACTGCTCTCAATGCAGATATATATACAATAATGATCACATTACATTAAACAATATTTTTTTGTCTAGAATTAACTTTAAGGGTAATTGCCAAACTAGAGGTATAATATATTTGGCTATGTGTAAATCCTGTCCAGCCTTTACGTGGGAAAAACAGAACGAAGGCTGAGGGACAGGATGTATGAACATTCATATCAGATTGTCACAAAGAACTTGAATAATGCATTATATAAACATTCCACAATGTGCAATCACTTTACAGAGTTTAATTTTGGAATTTTAGAGAAAGTTGCACATGAACCAAGAGGTGGGGATTATAGAAGCCACATAGAAGATAAAGAAACATGGTGGCAAATTAAATTACAAGCTGGGCAAATGCCTGGCTTAAATGAAATTATTTTTATCAAACCTATTTTAAATAAAAGGGCTTTAATTGGAAAATAAATCCAAATGTTTTTAATAATATTGTATAATATTTATAAATTCACTAGAATACATGTACTTTATAACTAGTATGCATACATTTTCTAAGAATATATTTACAAACGTTGTTTTTAACACTGGTCAGAAACCTACTTAATATTAATGAATTTTTTGTATAATTAATGGTGATGTCATAATTGTTTGATATAAAAGGAAGTGTTTGAGAATGCTGATTGATTCTGATGAAATCCCTATGTGAGGGAAGAAAGCGCTCAATCCTGCTGTTCGTTTTCTTATTTTAACGTTTTAGAGTGGTAAAATAAAATAAGAAATTCAAGAGATTTCCGTCTCAGCAGTGACTACTTTTTTAATTTTTTCTCTATGCCGTGGTATCATTCTTGGTGAGGGCATAATGCTACTCAGGGTCAGGGTCATACCGGCCTGGGCTACATGATCAGAGAGCGCCTCCATGTCTCTTCATATAGTCCAGGGAGGTACGGCTCAGATCATTCACACCAACATGGACAATGACAGAGTCATATTTGTACTTGTTCTGGAGTGACCTGAGTGCTTGTGTTATGTGGCGGATCCTGGCACCCGACAGGCAGCTAACAGTAACCTTCTTGTTCAGCCTAGTGAGTGGGACGCCAGTGTGCCTGACTAGAGTCACCTATTACTAGTGTTTTGGGTATGTTATTTTGCCTTAAGGGCTGTGATTGTGTGGCATACTGGTTTTGTGAAGTATGTGTTTCATGGTTTGTGTTTGGACGTGGAGGTTGCTTGGATGTCTGCTTTGGAGGTCTCTATTGCTTTTGCAGATTTTTATATAGAGCCTCTGAGTATGTTTTCGTGTATTTGTGTGTTTTTTGCTGGTGCTGGTTTCATAGGTCTATGTGAGACTGGTGGTGTGATGCAAGTAATTCCCTTCTCCTCTTGACTGCCTGGTCCAGTCTTGGGTTGAGAGAGCTTAGCCTCCAGTTTGGCTGTGTAATTGCATCTCTCGCATGTATTAGTGTTTGGTGGAAGGAGGAGAGGGTTGTCTCTGTACATGAGGCAATTCTAACATTGCCTTAAAATGCCCAGATTCACCAGTTGGACCGGAGAATATACCTGAAGCTGCCCTTTGGACATGCCTGGATAGGTACAGTGAACTGTTTTACTGATTGGCCGGTAAAGTCGAATAGAGAGCCTTGTCCTTCTCTACCGTATAGGGGATCTAGTGCTAAGGTTTATTAGTGCTTGCTATGAGTTTTGAGCAAGTGCCGGTATGAGAAGTGAACAATTTGAGTGCTTTTGTTGAAAGTTTGTCTAGTTCCAAGGGAAAAATTGAAGAGTAGACTTTGTGGAGCCTGGAATAGTTATACTCTAGCTAACCGGCGCTGCCTGGCACGCAAAACCACGCAAATGCGGTTTTTATAGCAGGGAAATGATACAGATAGAAATTAGCCCAAAATGGCCAATAAACTACTAATGTCTGGGCTGAAACCACTCCTCCAGGGACAGATAGGCTGCTCAAAGCTCCCTCTCACAGTGAACAGAGAAACGTCCTTCTATCCAAGTAAGGTATGTGCAAACACAGAAACTTATAACATAGCACTGAATTCAGCACTAACCTGAAAACTGGACTATACTAACTTAAAAAGGCAGGAAAACAAGTATTTTTTTTTTGGTTTTTTTTTTTCAGAAAATAAAGCAGATACAATCAAAAAAACACTTCAAATGCACAAAAATGTCTATCACACTTTAACTGTTGTAGGCTACACACTCAACAGGTAATTTAAACACAAAAACAACTTTGTTAACGTGCAGGCAGTAAAATAAGTACAATATGTAGCTGAAACAAGCTTTTTAAAATCACAGAAACTCTAGAAAATCGGCGTTTTAGGCGGAATTAGCTAAAGGCAGCAAGAAAATGCAGAACAATGATACTTAATCACTCCAAAGTCTCTCTTTTGTCTCTGCTGCTGTAGAAGTCTGCAGGGCACCAGGCAGGAGCTTGCTGAGCTGTATACCAGCACAAAAACCTTGCAAATGCGGGTTTTATAGCAGGGAAGTGAAAGAGAGAGAAATTAGCCCAAAATGGCCATTAAACTACTAATTTCTGGGCTGAAACCACTCCTCCAGCGGCAGATAGGCTGCTCAAAGCTCCCTCTCTCACAGTGAACAGAGAAACTTCCTTCTGTCCAAGTAAGGTATGGGCAAACACAGAAACTTGTTACACAGCCCTGAATTCAGCACTAAGCTGAAAACTGGACTGTACTAGCTTAGAAAGGCGGGAAAACAAGTATATTGTTTTATTTTATTACACTTCAATCTCAGTGAAATGCTACAGGACAAGCTCAATTATTTTCTTAGAGAAATCCCGGGTACTGCTTACAGAATTTCTCAAGTGATGATTAGAAGGTGGGGGCTACCTCCTCATCCTCACCTCATGAGGATATAAAACTTGGCATGGGTCTCAGGCTGGGAGACAGAAGGAAGATGACCTCAAGGAGTTATCCTTTTATCTCAGAAATGTATATAGGAAAAGTGCAGGACATGAGATCAGAACCCAGAACCCATCCTGGATAATCTTTTCAAAGTACATACCATCTTTATGTAGTGGTTCAGAAGTTAATTCGCTCTAATATTGAAACATTTACCTCCAGGAAGGCAGATGTAATCCAGTTCTTTCAAAGACTGTGCATTGTGGGTGGAAGAGCCCTGCCCTGAACAAACTGTAACAGTAGCATTGGTGTTGCAAAATTCTGCATCTAATGCCAACACGGTTCATCCTTCTGACAGTGTCCAAGGATTTTGACCACTTTTAGAAATGGATATCTGCATTAACTGTTCTGAAGAGGACACTGAATTATGAAATGCGCATGCTACGTTTCCGTTTTATTTTCTTTTTTAAGATCTTGGTGTTAGTGTTTGGCCTTACATGACTTTGGTCCTTCTTACTTCAAAGAACTGTAGATGTTCATCGTGTTTCACTATTGCAGTCATCACCTGTGGGTTATCCCTGCTGTGGTAGCCCTTGGCCAGCCCGAATACCAGAGTCAGTGGTTTTCTGCGTTAGCTGCAGTCGCCTGTAGTCTGAAGTCAGGTCGTCAGTGCTATAAAGCAAGGCAACCAAAGTCATTACATCAGTCTTTCTTGCCGTGGTGCCCGTAGCAGAAGCAGTTCGCACTTGTGCCAGTCAATCACTACCAGAGTTTGAATTTTAGCTGAAACCATCTAAAGTTAAGTCCCCTGTTGGGGACCCTTTTTTCTTGCACTAACCGATGTCCGAAAAAGTTAACAATTTTCTCACCTGTGGAAAGCAGATCCCACACCGAGACTTCGATTCTTACTGCATCACTTGTTTAGGCACAGACCACGACGTACCCCGTTGACGGTTCTGTGCCCTCTTTAATGCGAGAGCCATTCGCCATAGAGCTCTTATTGTAGACAGTTATTTTCATGTTCCATCTTCGCATTCTGATATGGCGTCCATCAGCCAACAATCCGTGGACATTCTGAAAATACGCACAGATAAAGATAGAGACAGACCACACAAGCAGGTAGTCAGTTCTCCAGAACTCAGTGAGGGCCTTTCACAGCCCCTGATGCCCGATTCGATATCTACGCAGGCTTCTACCGAGACCCTTTCATAATCCAGTATGCCGCAGAAATCTTCTTTGTCTTCCAAGCCTTTGGCTGTCTCTGCCTTGGCTGAGTCCGGAACCCCGACGCAGGCACCGGCTTCCGAGGTGGCCTTTCACAGTACCGAATCTAGACAAAAACTGACATCATCTCATCTGACTGTCGTTTCTCTCAGACTGACGGATTCTCTCAGGCCTAGAAGCCAGGCCACTCCTAGAAAATCTCCTTCTAGCCACCATCTTGCTCTTGTTCCACCACCCCAAGCACTAATGCTTTAAATGGCAGAAGATCTCATCTCCCTTATCCAGGGTAGTCAGACCACAACTTCTAAAAGGAAAGGGCACCCTTCTCCAGAAATTATGACAGAACAGGATTCTGAGGAATCTGAGTATTCAGATTTTGAAGAGGAACAGCAACCTCTGACTGCTTATGAGGATTTAGATACAGAGGAATCCATCCCTTCTGCCTACCCTCCAGAGGACCTTTCCTTTGGGGAAGCCCTTCACACCCTCAGGGAACATTTCCAATGGGAATCTCAGAACTTCCCCCCAGTCTAAGAAAAGACTTAGAGAGTTTCTGGACCTGAGCCAGCACAGACCCCTGGCCACCCCCCCCTATTTTAGAAGTGGTGGATGATGTTTTCCATGAATCCAACATAGCCCCTGACATCCTCCCACCTGCTCCCAGTAAATCTTACAGGCATTACAGAGTGCCAGATTCTCACAAATAACTGTACAGAAGTCCTGCTGCAGATCCAAAGGTCATTACACAGGGAGCTAAAGGAGCTAAGACTAGTTCTGCCAAGAACCCTATTCTTCCTGACAAGGACTCCAGAGCTCTGGACAGATGGGGTAAAAAAGTATACACCTCTGCAACCTTAGCTATGAGAGCACTCAATTGTCAGTTCCATATGTTGAAATATCAGCAACACACTTTGGAACTATTAAAACAAAAGATTTCTACCTTTCCTGACTGTGTCAATTCAAAAGAGTTAGCAGATTTACTGCACTCTGCTTGCCAAGTGGCCAAACACTCATTTCACTGTGGATATGACGCCCTACAAGCCTCTAGCAGGGCAGTGGTAACAGGATCTGCCATTAGGAGACATGCATGGCTGAAGGAACAACCTCTCCCTGATCATGTGAAGTCTAAACTTATTGTTGCATCCCTGGATAAGGAGCACTCGCTTTGAGTAAATCAGAAGAGGTGCTTAAAAAGATGGAAGACAAAGCAAAATCTATGCAAACAGTAAAAGATTTCTTTCAGGTTCAACTTCCCAGGTTCAGCAGGAACTTTCCCCTCTAAGCACTGGTCCTTCCCCTGCACCTAGCTGACAGGGCCAAGGTAAGCCCCACAGAGACAGACCATCCAGGCTCCAATCCCAGGGCCAGCAGAGAAGCAAACAGTAGACCACTTCCGCCCAAAGGCAGGGAGTTCTAAGCCACCCATCTATGGCAAAAACTTACAATGACTCCTCCTCCCCCTCTGCCCTTCCTTCACTCATTAAAAACTAGGAGGAAGGCTCTCCCTCTTCAAAATAAAACTGGCTTTCTGTAACAAAGGACCAATGGGTCTTTAAGATAAATTTTCAGGGATACAAATAATCTTTCAGCGAGCTCCCAGTTCCAAGACAGTACCCAGACTTGCCTCCAAATCAGTGGGCAGAGTCATTGAAACAGGTCCAAACTCTCATATCCCAGGGGGCAGTAGAACCTGTTCCCTCAGATCAAACAGGCAAATGCTTTTATTCCAGACTAATCCTTGTTCCCAGAAAAGAGGGCACTTGCACCCCATCCTGGATCTATCCATTCTAAACACCTCCCTGGTGGTGCCCAGATTCAAAATGCTAACTTGGCAGCAGCTGCTGCTTATGCTAACAAAAAATGCCTGGCTAATGACCCTAGACCTAAAAGATGCTTAGCTCCACATCCCCATAAGGGAATCCTGCAGGAAATTCCTGCACTTCAGAGCAGGATCACAACACTTTCAGTTCTCTGCACTGCCCTTTGGCTTATCTACTGCACCCAGAGTATTTACCAAATGCTTAGCCCCGGCCATAGAATTTTGCAGACAGAGAAGTATACAGATTTACCCTTACCTGGACGACTGCCTCATTCAGGCAGAGTGCAAAAAAAGCTGCTCCAGGACCTTCTCTTTGTCAAATCCCTCCTAACTTACCTAGGGTTCACCATCAACGAGAAAAAATCAAAGCAAACTCCCATAAGGAAGATCATTTTCCTGTGAGCTGTGCTAGACACAGCATCCCAAATGGCCTTCCTATCCCCAGAAAACCAGAGCTTCTTGCCTCTGTAGTCTCCTCACCACAAGGAAGTTCCTGCAAGCCCTGGGATACATGGCATCTTGCATCCTTGTAATTCCTCTGGCCAGGCTTCACATGAGAAAACTTCATTGGTATCTAAAGAACCTTTGGTGCCAGCACTGTCAGTCTCTAGAGACCTCTGTCCCTCTGATCCCATGCATAAGGGCCGAGTTTCTCTGGTGGGCAGAGGCCTATGCCAAGAACAAGGGTCTTCCCTTCATCCTCCGATCTACTGGCCAGACCCATCACCACCGATGCCTCAGACTTTGATTGGGGAGCTCACCTAGCAGGCAGGTGCACCCAAGGTCTTTGGGATGCCCAGCACCTTTACTTTACACATCAGTCAGAAAGAAATGATGGCAGTACAAAAGGCTCTGACGTTCTTCAAACCCCATCTCAGGCCAGGGGGTTCTCCTTATAAAAACCGACAACACCTCAGTAATGTGGTATATCAACAAACGGGGGGACTCAATCTTACCCTCTTTGCAGTCTAGCCATGAACCTCTGGCTGACAGTCGCCTCCATGGGTTTACACCTAATTGCCCAGTTCCTACCAGGGGTCAACAACACCCTGGCAGACCACCTAAACAGAAACTTACTGGACCCCCATGAATGGCAGCTCCACAGGGAAATCTTTCTGCAAATCACTCATGAGTGGGGAACTCTGGAGGTGGATCTCTTTGCTTCGCACCTCAACCACCAGCTGCAAAAGTTCTGTACCAGGATGCATCACCTCCTAGCGTGGAAGGTGGATGCCTTGGCCTTCCCCTGGAACTTCCTCTTTGTGTACGCCTTCCCTCCTCTGCCTCTTATTCCCAAGATACTGATCAGAATAAGGGAGGAGAGACCAAAGGCCTTCCTCATTGCTCTAGATTGGCCCAGGCAACATTGGTACCCCTTGCTGCACGGCCTGACCTTACAGCCCCCCAGGCAGCTTCCCCTGATCTCAGACCTCTTGACCCAGGTGAGGGGGGGAGCTACTGCACCCAGACTTGCAGACTCTCAATCTTTCAGCATGGCTTATACCTTAAAAGCTAACAAGGAGTCCCCGTTAAACAAACAGGTAATAGATATTATTTCAGAGGTCAGAAGGTCCAGCAGCAGAAAATCTTACACAGGGAAATGGAAAAGATTCTGCTCCTAGAGCTAGTCCAGAGCAGTACCTCGCACCCTTCCATTCCTGCTATCTTGGATTACCTAGCCGAGTTGCTCAAAAGTGGCCTTTCCTTCTCTATTAAAATCCATGCCTCAGCCATTTCAGCCCCTTACGATTCAGACCTTACCCCTCTTCTCTCATCCTTTGATTAAACAATTCCTCAGAGGGGCTTCTAATATCAGACCTTCCAGAAGGCCTCCCCCACCAGTCTGGGACCTGAATTATGTTTTAAAAAAACCTTACCTCCTTTCGAACCCGCTGCTTCAACAGAATTAAAATACCTCTCCTGGAAGACTGCCTTCCTCCTAGGTGTCGCCTCAGCCGTAAGCGTTTCAGAACTTCAGGCACTCATGGCTGTTGAGCCTTTCATCATTTTCCATGCAGACAGGGTCTCCCTGAGGACTAACCCCTCCTTTATGCCCAAGGTGGTATCCGATGTGACCCTCATCCAGGCCATATACCTATCCACCTTTTTCCCAACCCTCAAAACAAGGGGGAAAGAATTCTGAACTCACTAGATGTGCACAGACAACTCAGATATTGGCTGGACCATAAACCCTTCAGAAAAACAGACCAGCTGCTTGTCAGTTTTGCCCCAGGGGCAGAGGGGAAGCCCATTTCCAAGCAAACCATTTCCAAATGGATATCACACTTTATCCATTTCTGCTACAGACTACATGGGGGTCTATTCATATCCATTCCACTAGGGCAGGCTCCACTTCCACAGACTTTCTCAGAGGAGTCCCCACCAGGAACATCTTGGAAACTGCCACCTGGACCTCTGTCCATACCTTTACAAAGCATTGCCACCTACCTCTTTTTTCTAAGTCTAGGGCAGGGTTTGCCTCTGCAGTTCTGCGGGGCTTGCTGACCCATGCCTAGGACTCTAACCTATCCTTCCAACCCTCTCCTCACCTTTGGGAATCCTCCCACAGGTGATGACTGCAACAGTGAAACACAAAGAACATAGTACAGTTGTGTACACTTACGATAAATGTAGATGTTAGAGTGTATTCACTGTTGCAGTCCTGGTTTCCGTCCCTCCATTCCCCTTATATTATCTTCCCCTAGGGGGACATAAGCTTCCCACAGTGGGTTTTAGCCACCAAGACCACTTTACCTTATTTCCTTTTGCTTCTGATGGGTTAGGGCAAGAAAAACTGATGTAATGACATCTGATGTCTTGCTTTGTAGCACTGATGACCTGATGCCAGACTACAGTTGACTGCAGCCAACACAGAAAAACATTGACTCTGGTATTCGGGCCGGCCGAGGGCTACCACAGCAGGTATAACTCACAGGTGATGACTGCAGCAGTGAATACACTTGAACATCTACATTTATGTTAAGTGTACACAACTGTACTTTCCTTAGTGTCATTCTAAATGCTGTACTATGCTAGTTTGGGATTGCCTGTGGTTCTTAGGTTACATCTTGAGATTTTTGGTGCTGTTTCATTTGTCTGTTGGGTACCACACCTCTAGAACTTACTGCTACAGTGGTTTTGGAGTATCCTACTCCATCCTGCTTGAAGATGTCCTTTAAACTCATCTTTTTTGGATGTTTTTCTTATTTCACTGACGCAGTCATCACATTTGGGTTATCTGCCTTCAGGTAGCCCTCAGTTGGTCTGAATACCAGAGTCTTGGGATTTCTGCATCGGATGCTGTCGCTTCTTCAATGAAGTGAGGACGTCATGGGTATAAAACATGCAGCCGATGCCATTACGTAGTCTTTCTTGCCATGCAGTGTCCAAAGCAGAAGCAGTTCACAAGTGCTGGCCGGCCGCCTCCTGAAATTTTCATTTTTCGAGTTTCAGACCTGAAGTCTTCTAAAAGATAAGTACCCCATTGGGGATCCTTTTTTCTTGCTCTAACCTATGTCAGAAAAAGTTAATAATTGTCTTGCCTATGGAAAGCAAATACCTCAGAGATTTTCATTCTTACTGCGTCATCTGTTTAGGCCCACACCACGATGATGTTCATCATGTTACACTGCTGCAGTCATTACACTTGGGTTATCCTGCCGTCAGGCGGTTCCCCAGTCAGCCAGAGTTCCAAAGTCGTGGTCCGGCGTCAGTTGCTGTCACCTCCTCCCTGACGTCAGTGCGACAGGGGTATATAAGATGCAGTCGACGCCATTTTCTTCAGACTTTCTTGCCGCGTGGTGCCCGAAGCAAAAGCAGTTTGCAAGTGCTGGTCGGCCGACTCCTGAGATTTCATTTCCGAATCCAGAACCAAAGTCTTCTACAAAGCTAAGTACCCCGTTGGGGAAACTTTTTCTTGCCTCAGTCCGATGTCGGTAAAAGTTAATAACTGTATTTCTTGTGGGAAGCAAATACCTCATAAGGATTTCCATTCTTATTGCATCCCATGCATAGGCCCAGACCACAACGTCACTGGTTGTCGGTTTTGTGCTCGGTTTAACAAGCGCACTATTAAACGTCGGTTTGATTTTGCCCGACATTACTTTGGCAGAAAATTTAATTATATGATGCTGTCGGAACTTCCGATGACCGCAACTCATAAAAAGCGCAAAGACAGGCATCCGAGGCCCAAAATGGACGACGAACGCCTCTTCTAGGCCAGTTGCCGTTTCTCCGGTTTTCAGCGAGGCGCCTTCGCAGCCCCTGATGACCGCTTCTGCAGAACCACAGGCAGCCACCGACTCCTTAGTGGAGATGGCTGGGCCATAGGACTCCCATGTTTTACAGATTACCGAAACCGACCCTGCAGAGGGATCCGGTGTACATGAGCCTCCTGCAACTTCAGAGGGTGTATTCAGACCTAGTCAGCTTACCCTTAAACCCTCTTGTAAGTCTAAACCACCTCTTAAATCTAAGAAATCACAGTCTCCAGGGCAGGCCTCCATGACTAAGAAACAAATGCTTAAAATGGCCGAAGACCTGATCACGGGGTCCCATCCCCCTCTTGATAAAAGGCCCAGACAGGATGTGGATTCTGACTCCTCCGACCAGGTATCCATTTCCTCAGTCTTCCTCAGACCTAGGTTACTCTTTACCCCCTTATGAGGATTCTGATGCTGAGGAATCCATTCCATCAGCCTCTCCCCCAGAGGATTACTCGTTTAGGGAAACTTTACACACCATGAGGGAGCATTTCCATTGGGAGGGCCAGGATTACTCAGAATCCAAGAAAAGGCTCAGCGAATTCCTACTTTTACCTCAACACAGACCCCTGGCTATTCCGCCAGTGTTAGACATTGTGGATGATGTGTATACTGAATCCAGCTTAAATCATGATTCCTTACCTCCAGCTCCAGTTAAACTAGACCGGTATTACAGAGTCCCTGACTCGCACAAATTTCTGTATAAAAGCCCAGTGGTAGACCCAGAAACTATTTCTCAGGGACCCAAAGGGGTCAAGGCCTCATCAACAAAGAACCCAGTTCCCTCCGACAGACTCCATAGCATTAGACAGATGGGGAAAGAAAGTATATACTTCTGCAAGTTTAGCAATGAGGGCTTTGAATTGCCAATTTCACATGTTAAAATATCAGCAATTTATGATGTCTCAGTTGAAACAAAAAATGCTTTCAGGTACAGATCCTCCTAATTTTAAAGAAATGCAGGATTTATTGCATGCTGCTGAACAAGTGGGAAAACATACTTTGCAATGTGGTTTTGATTCTTTAGAGGCCTCCTGCAGAGCAGCAGTTACAGGCTCTGTCATTAGAAGGCACGCATGGTTAAAGGAACATGCATTGCCAGATCATGTTAAAGCAAAACTACTGGATGCACCCTTGCAGCATGATGTCCTATTTGGAATTAAGGCAGAAGAGGTACTAAAGAAAATGGAGGATAAGGCAAAATCTATGCAAACAGTGAAATATTTCTTACAGGTACAGCCTCCAAGATTTAGCAGAAACTGGCCAACAAAGAATTGGTCCTTTCCTTTACAGACAGACCTCAAAGGGGCAAATACAGACGTCCAAGAGGCAGAGGACAGCCACAAGGTCCTTACAGGCCTCGACAATGGGGCGCACCAGGCCAGAAAGAAGGAGAAGACGGACAACAACCTTACAAAAAACAGTCCCAATGACTTCCCACTACAGCTGCCAAACATTTCTCTCTTGGCAGCCCCACTGGGAGGAAAACTGGCTCTTTTCTATCACAATTGTCATATGATCACCAAAGACAAATGGGTTCTCAATATCATTTCACAGGGTTACAGGTTCCACTTTCACACTCTGCCAAGGTTAAAAGGAATGCCAAATCTGCTACCAAATCAATGAGCAGAGGCTCAAAAACAAATTACAGCACTCATGACCATGGGAGCTATTCAAAAGGTACCTCCACAGGAACAAGGACAAGGATTTTACTCAAGACTCTTTCTGGTACCTAGAAAAGACAAAGCCTGGAGGCCTATTCTGGATCTTTCATCTCTAAACACTTACCTGGATGTCCCAAAATTCAGAATGTTGACATTACAGCAGCTTCTTCCCATGCTGGGCAAGCAAGCTTGTCTCGTGACTTTGGACCGCAAGGAGGCATACCTGCATGTCCCTATCAGACAAAATTGCAGAAGATGCCTCAGATTCATAGCTGGTCCAATGCATTATCAATTCTCTGCACTGCCCTTTGGCTTATCTACTGTGCCCAGGGTCTTCACAAAGTGCCTGGCACCAGCATTTTGCAGATAAAGAGGAATTCAAATTTACCCATACCTGGACGACTGCCTAATTCAAGCAGAGAGCAAAGACGTTCTCCTAAAGCATCTGGCGTTTGTAAAAAAGTTACTAAGTTGCCTGGGGTACACAGTAAACGAAAATAAATCAAAACTAGTGCCCTCACAAAAGATAATATTCCTGGGTGCCAGCTTGAACACAATGGCCCAGATGGCTTATCTCACGCCAGACAAGCAAGGACATTTGACTCAATACTTTCAATTGATGGCAAGTCCCGACTCCCTGCAAGAAATATTCTGCAGGCCTTGGGCTACATGGCATCTTGCATACTACTAATTCCATATGCCAGACTGCATATGAGGAAACTACAATGGTACCTAAAGAGTGTATGGTCTCGACACTGTCAAAGTTTGGAAACCGTTATACCACTAATACCTTGCCTTCAGAAGGAGTTTCGATGGTGGGCTCAAGGTTGTCACCTCAACAAGGGACAGCCTTTTACTCAACCCACACCCAGGCAAACACTGGCAACAGATGCATTGGATTACGCCGGGGGAGCACACATGGCAGGAAAATGCATTCAGGGCAAGTGGCCTATAGAACAAAAGCATCTTCACATCAATCAAAAAGAGATGCTAGCTGTACAAAATGCCCTTATAGCTTTCAAGGACCTGCTACATCCAGGACAACTACTACTAAAGACAGACAACATCACAGTCATGTGGTACATAAACAAGCAAGGGAGCATCCATTCATACCCCCTCTGCAGACAAGCAATGACCCTGTGGAACACAACTATAAGCTATCAAGTTCATCTACAAGCACAATTCCTGCCAGGAGCGAAAAACACACTGGCAGACGACTTAGGCAGAAATATCCTGGATCCACACGAATGGGAATATAATCCACAAATATTCAGAATGATAACACAGAAATGGTGGAGCCCAGACATAGATCTATTTGCATCACCAAAGAATTGCCAGCTACAGAAATTCTGTACAAGGAGTTACCATCCACAAGCATGGAAAGTGGATGCCCTCTCATTCAGCTGGAAAAATCTAACGGTATACGCATTCCCACCTCTGCCTTTTATTCCAAAGATACTCATAAAAGCCAGGCAAGAGGGGCCAAAAATTATCCTGATTGCACCAGACTGGCCACGCCAACACTGGTACCCAATCTTAAAAACTTAGCACAAGGACCACCCTGCATTTTGCCTCAAACACATCTACTCTCTCAGAACAACAGTCAGATTCTGCACAGCCAGCTAAGGACCTTAAACCTCGTTGCATGGAAGATACCTTAGCAAAGCAAGCAATGCGCCTCTCCAAAGCTGTTATGGATGTCATCCTGGAGGCCAGAAGGCCTAGTACCAGGAAAACCTATTCGGATAAATGGAAGAGTTTCTGTTCCTGGAACCAGGCTCACAGCCTTGACCCTCTTGTGCCAAACATTCCTCAGATACTACAATACTTGACTGAGATGCTGGACAAAGGCCTCTCCTTTTCATCCATCAAGATCCATGCCTCTGCTGTCTGTGCTCATTACAACACGGATCCACTAATTTTCTCTAATCCTTTGCTAAAACAGTACCTCATAGGGGCAAAAAACATAAGACTGCTCCGTAGAGCACCTGCTCCAATTTGGGACCTCAACTTTGTTTTGGAAATATTAACTTTACCTCCTTTTGTGCCAGCTAGCACAGCAGAATTAAAATAGATCTCTTGGAAAACTGCTCTGCTCCTGGCACTTACATCAGCACGAAGAGTCTCAGAATTACAGGCACTAATGGCAGTGGAATCTTTCCTCATGTTCCACCAGGACAGGGTGTCCTTAAGAACTAACCCTACTTTTATGCCTAAGGTGGTTTCAAGTGCGTCTCTAAACCAAACTATTCATTTGCCAAC
The DNA here is from genome assembly GCF_019279795.1 of Protopterus annectens. Lineage (NCBI taxonomy): Eukaryota > Metazoa > Chordata > Ceratodontiformes > Protopteridae > Protopterus > Protopterus annectens. Next base: position 1,181,825,325 of record NC_056743.1, on the reverse strand, counting down.
TTTTTATCCAAAACTACAGAATAAAGGGGAGAGACTACTGCATTCATTGGACATTCACAGGCAGTTATGCTTCTACTTGGACAAAACCAAAGCTTTCAGAAAATCTGAGCAATTATTGGTAGCATATACTGCAGGAACACAGGGAAAAGCCATTTCAAAACAGACTATTTCCAAATGGATAGGACATTGTATATGTTTCTGCTATACGCACCATGGGAAACCTGTGCCTGCCACCATTAGATCTCTCTCCACCAGGGCAACAGTCACATCAACGGCCTACCTCAGAGGAGTACCTACCAAGGATATTTTGGAAGCAGCAACATGGAGCTCTGTGCATACCTTCACCAAGCATTACCATCTGCCTCTATACTCCACATCCAGAGCTGACTTCGCCTCTGCAGTGCTGCAGGGCCTTATAGCCACCCCTAATGCATTATAGAACCAGCCACCCTACCTCAGCTTTGGGATTCTACCCAAGTGTAATGACTGCAGCAGTGTAACACGATGAACATAGTACAGTTTTGTACCTACCATAAATGTAGATGTTCGAGTGTTGACATTGCTGCAGTCCAGGTTACCCTCCCTCTATCCCCTCTTCATTACTATTTCGTACCTAGGTCTTCTACCCTTTACTACCTTTGGGGGGGGGTATTTGCTGGTAACTGAAAGTTTTTGTTTGCTTTTCTTATTTATGTTTTATTAGCAATTTGAATTGCCTACCTATTTGGGGGCACCTGACATCTGGGGCAAGAAAAACAGAAGAAAATGGCATCGGCTGCATCTTATATACCCCTGTCGCACTGACGTCAGGGAGGAGGCGACAGCAACTGACGCCGGACCAAGACTTTGGAACTCTGGCCAACTGGGGAACCGCCTGACGGCAGAATAACCCAAGTGTAATAATTGCAGCAGTGTCAACACTCGAACATCTACATTTATGGTAGGTACAAAACTGTATTTTCCTCGCTGTCTGTTTTGTGCCTTGTTCAACGCCTGAACTATTCGTCGTCGGGCTATTTTTGTCACTAAATTCTTTCGCTCTCATTCTCTGTATTCCGAAATGGCTTTGATAGGCCATCCGACTACCGATCTTCCTAAAAAAACTTAAGATAAAGACACCGCATAGGCTGGTACTCAGTAAGGCACCTTCGCAGCCCCTGATACCCACTTCTACAGATTCGTAGGCCTCTGCTGAGACCGTTTCGGAGTCCGCTATGCCGCGAGTTGCTGCTTTGACTATGGAACCTGCGGATTTCTCTACCTTTGATGGGTCCGGAGTCGCTGTGCAGGCACCGGCTTCTGAGGGTGTATTCCAACTTTCCGATGTTCGTATTAAACAGACATCTTCGTTTTTGACTATAACTACCGAGTTTCTCAGGCCCAGAGTTCGCACTTCGCCTAGAAAACCGACGACCAAAGCGCATGCTCAAGCTCCCATGCCACAGAAACAAATGCTTAAAATGGCTGAAGACCTTAGAACTTTAATTAGGGGAAGACAGCCTTCCCCCTCTATAAGACAAAGGAGCAATTTTCCTTTTGATTTTACAGACCATGAGCCTGATGACTCTCATCTCTCTGATTACCAGGATATTCCCTTGTCTGCCTATAAAGATTCAGATGCAGAGGATTACATCCCCTCTGCCTTCCCCTCCAGAGGACTTTTCTTTTGGTGAAACCTTGCATACCTTAAGAGAGCATTTCCGCTGGGCATGCCAGGACTACCCACAGTCCAAAAAGAGACTCAGAGAATTTTTAGATTTGCCTCAGCACAGGCCTCTAGCTATACCCCCTGTTCTGGAGATTGTAGATGATGTCTTCTTGGAATCCAGCCTTATCCCTAATACCTTGCCTCCAGTGTCCAGGAAACCTGACTGGTACTACAGAGTACCTGAATCCCACAAGTTTCTCTTTAAGAATCCTACTGCGGATCCAGAGACCATTTCACAGAGACCTAAGGCATTAAGGCTACAATAGCCAAAAGCCCTACCCCTTTGGACAGAGACTCTAGGGCTTTAGACAGATGGGGTAAGAAGATATTCACCTCTGCTACTCTTGCCATCAGGGCTTTAAATTGCCACTTTCATATGTTAAAGTATCAGCAACATGTTGTGGAGCTAATTAAACAGAAAATTATGTTGAGTCCTGATTGTGCAGAACATAAAGATTTACAAGAGTTAATGCATTCTGCTAACCAAGTTAGAAAACATACTTTGCAATGTGGTTTTGATGCCTTAGAAACATCTTGCAGGGCTGCTGTCACTGGGTCTGTTCTTAGAAGGCATGCTTGGCTTAAGGAACATATCTTGCCAGACTATGTCAAAGCAAAATTACTGGATGCACCACTAAATCAAGAATGCCTGTTTATCAATAAAGCAGAAGTCGTCCTCAAAAAGATGGAGGAAAAAGCTAAATCTATGCAAACTGTTAAGTATTTCCTACAGGTACAGCCACCTGGATTCAGTAGGCATTGGCCTTCTAAAACTGGCCCTTTCCAGTCCTTCCCAGACCTTCTCAGTACTAACCCAAGGGCAGCATACCACCACGATTACAGTCTCAGAGTATGCACAGATCTAAGCAATGGAGTGCTCCCACCTCTAAAACAGGGAGTAGTAAGCCAACATCCTGTGGTAAAATCCCACAATGACTTATCCTTAATTCTTCCAAGCCTTGCCCAAGTACTTGCACCCTTGGGAGGAAAACTTGCCGTACATGCAAAAAACTGGGAGTACATTACCCAGGACAGATGAGTCTTGAACATTATATCCCAGGGATACAGTTTCTACTTCCACTCACTGCCAACCCCAAGCGGATGGCCGGACCTCCCACCAATCCAGTGGGCAGACGCCCAAAAGCAAGTACTTTCTTTTCTCAGTATCAAGGCTATTTGACCTGTCCCAGCAGAGCATAGGGAACAAGGTTTTTACTCCAGACTGTTTCTGGTACCCAGGAAAGAAAACTCTTGGCGACCTATCCTGGATCTGTCTAGTCTCAACACCTTCCTGGTGGTTCCAAGGTTCAAGATGCTTACTCTCCAACAGCTACTTCCTATGCTAGCCAAGGACTCCTGGCTAACCACCTTAGACTTAAAAGAAGCTTATCTGCACATCCCCATAAGAGAATCTTGTAGGAAATACCTACGTTTCAGAGCAGGCTCCAGGCATTATCCGTTCTCTGCACTTCCCTTTGGCTTATCTGCTGCACCCAGGGTATTCACAAAATGCCTAGCTCCAACCATTGCATATTGCAGACAGAAAAATTAAAATTTACACATACTTGCACGATTGCCTAATTCAGGTGGACAGTCAGGAATTGCTACTCCAGCATCTGACATTTGTAAAGAGGCTTCTAACTTCACTGGGCTACACCATCAACAAAAAGAAATCACATCAGGTACCCAGCCAACAGGTTGTATTCCTGGGAGCAAGCTTGAATACTTCCCAGATGGTATTCCTCACTCCAGAAAAACAAATGTATTTGACAAGCTACTTCAATCTATTGGCCACCAAAACCCAGCTATCTGCGAGAAAAATACTGCAAGCCGTAGGGTTCATGGCTTCTTGCATTCTACTAATTCCATATGCAATACTGCATATGAGGAAACTTCAGTGGTACCTAAAATGTCCCTGGTGTCGACTTCCTCAGACCTGGAAACAATGATTCCTATCATTCGTTGCCTAAGGGCAGAGTTTCTTTGGTGTCGGAGGCCTGCTACCACAACAAAGGACTCCCAAAACCTAACACAGACACAGCAGACTATGCATGGCAGGACAATGTATTTAAGGCAAATGGAGTCCAAAGCAAATGCACCTGCAAATCAATCAAAAAGAAATGTTAGCTGTACAGAATGCTTTGACAGCCTACAAACGCCTTATTCTTCCAGGGCAACTATTGATAGACAGACAACACCACAGATGTTCTTCGTGTTTCACTGTTGCAGTCATAACTGTAGGGTACTCCTGCCGGCAGGCAGCCCGAGGTCGGCCAGAATATCAAAGTCTGGGTCCGGCATCGGCTGTATCAGCAAGTACCCTGATGTCAGAACGCATGGGTATAAAGCTGACAGCCGACGCCATCTTCTCCAGTCTTTCTTGCCGTGCGGTGCATAGCAGTTCGCTAGTTGTTGGTTGGCGTTTTCAAGACAACGTAGTGTGATTGTCGTCGGTCCGAAGTTTTCTACTTCTCTTCTCAAAGCTAAGTACCCCGTTGGGGAAACCTTTTTCTTGCTCCTCCGATGTCAGAAAAAGTTAATAATTGTGTATCGTGTGGAAAACAAATACCTCATAAAGATTTCCACTCTTACTGTCTACCTTGCTTAGGCCCTGACCACGACGTTTCTTGTTGTCGGTTCTATGCCAGGTTTAATTCTCGCACTATCATGCGTAGGTATGATTGGGCCTTGAATTACTTTGGTAGACGATTTAATTATAGGATGTCGTCGGCTACTTTACCATCTACCGGAATACAGAAGAAACTCAAAGACAAGGACAGGCCTCCGAGGTCCAAACAGGATACTTTGCAGCCGGAGCCAGCTTTGGGTTCGGCGGTCGTCAGTGAGGCGCTTTTGCAGCCCCTGTCGTCCGCCACTTCAGAACCGATGGCGGACACGGACTCCCATGGGGAGCCATCTAGGCCTAGTAATTTGTCTGCTGCAGGACCTTCGGACGTCGCTCCTTCAGATGGGTCCGGAACCGCTGTGCAGGTACCAGCTTCTGAGGGGGTCTTCGGGCCTTCACATATTACTATTTCCACAAAGACAAAGGCTGTCAAAGACTCGTGTTAAACCCAGACTTTCTGCTCAAGCTTCTTTGGATTCAGCTCCTAAGACTCAGAAGCAATTACTACGGATGGCTGAGGATTTATTAACTATGATTAAGGGCTCTCACCCTCCTCCTGAGAAAAGGCCTAGACAGGATATCCCTTATGATTCCTCTGATCAGGCTTCTATATCTTCAGTTTCTTCCTCTGATCAGGATTATTCTTTTCCTCCTTATGAGGATTCGGATGCAGAGGATTCTGTTCCCTCTGCCTCTCCCCCTGAAGATTTCTCTTTTGGGGAAACCTTGCATGAGATGAGGGAGCATTTTCATTGGGAAGGTCAGGATTATTCTGCTTCCAAAAAGAGACTTAGGGAATTTCTTCTTCTCCCTCAACACAGACCTTTAGCTATTCCTCCTGTACTTGACATTGTGGATGATGCTTTCTCTGAAGCTAACTTGAATCCTGATTCCATGCCGCCTGCTCCATCTAAGCCTGATAGATTTTACAGGGTCTCTGATTCCTATCAATTCTTATTTAAGAACCCTTCTGCTGATCCTGAAACTATTTCGCAGGGTTCCAAGGCTGCTAAGGCCGCCTCCTCTAAGAATCCTATCCCCTCTGAAAAGGATTCTCGTGCCCTGGACAGGTGGGGCAAAAAGGTTTATACTTCAGCTACCCTTTCTATTAGAGCTTTAAATTGCCAGTTTCACATGGTTAAGTATCAACAGTTTCTTTTATCTGTTTTAAAACAAAGGCTTTCTACCTTTCCTGCATGTGCTGAGGACAAGGAATTACAGGATGTGTTGCATGCAACTGAAGAAGTTAGCAAACATAGTTTACATTGTGGTTTTGATGCCTTAGAGGCTTCCTGCAGGGCTGCTGCCTCTGGTACTGTTATCAGGAGACATGCTTGGCTTCGTGAGCAGAATTTACCTGAACAAGTTAAGGCTAAATTGCTAGATGCCCCTGTTCAGCATGATGTATTATTTGGATCTAAGGCTGAGGAGGTTATTAAAAAGATGGAAGAAAAAGCCAAGTCTATGCAGACTGTAAAAGACTTTTTGCAAGTACAGCCTCCTAGATTTTCTAGAAATTGGCCCTCCAAAATTGGTCTTTTCCCACTTCTGACAGGCCTCAAAGGGGAAGATATAGGCGCTCCAGAGGTCGGGCGCAGGCTCAGGCCTCTTACAGATCTAGACAGTGGACTGCTTCTTCACCTAGAAGGGGAGAAGACAGACCTCAAACCCAAAGAAAGCAGACCCAATGACTCCCTCTGTTGGGCTACAGGTCCTCCTTCCCTGGATGCCCCTCTCGGAGGAAAACTTTCTCTTTTTTACCAAAATTGGACTCACGTTACCCAGGACAAATGGGTGTTAGACGTGATTTTGAAAGGCTACAGATTCCACTTTCACACTCTGCCAAGGCCTTCCGGCTGGCCAGATCTGCCAAAACATCAATGGACAGAGGCCTTAAATCAAGTGGACGCTTTATTAGCCTTAAGAGCCATAGAACCTGTTCCACCTCTAGAGGTGGGGAAAGGTTTTATTCAAGACTTTTTCTGGTCCCAAGAAAACAAAACTCCTGGAGACCTATTCTGGACCTCTCAATATTAAACACCTTTTTGGAAATTCCAAAATTCAAGATGCTTACTCTTCAACAACTTCTCCCAATGCTCTCACAAGATGCTTGGATGGTAACATTGGACTTAAAAGAGGCCTACTTACACGTCCCCATAAGGCAACAATGCAGAAAGTACCTCAGATTCAAGGCAGGCTCGAGACACTTCCAATTCTCTGTACTGCCATTTGGCTTATCTACTGTGCCCAGAGTTTTTACCAAATGCCTGGCTCCAGTAGTAGCTTACCGCAGACTTCAGGGGATTCAGATTTACCCCTATCTGGACGACTGTCTAATTCAGGCAGACAACAAAGACCTTTTACTTCAACACCTCCAATTTGTTCAACGTCTTCTCCTACTACTGGGATTCTCAGTGAACACAAAAAAGTCACATTTGATTCCTTCTCAACGAATGATCTTTTTGGGAGCTCTTCTAGACACAAGTTTACAGATGGCCTTCCTTACTCCAGAAAAACAGTTACAGCTGGCTTCAATCTTCCAGACCTTGGCAACCTTGACTCAGCTCACTGCAAGGAAATTCCTGCAGGCTTTGGGCTACATGGCCTCTTGCATCCTGTTGATTCCAAATGCGAGGCTTCACATGAGGAAACTTCAATGGTACCTAAAGAGTGTATGGTCTCAGCATTGCCACAGTCTAGATACAATGATTCCACTAATTCCCTGCCTCCAGAAGGAATTCCATTGGTGGTCCAGGGCGTGTGTTTTGAACGAAGGGAAGCCCTTTCGTCTTCCTCAATCTACTCAGATCATAACCACGGACGCCTCGGATTATGCTTGGGGAGCTCATTTTCTAGACAAGTGCCAACAGGGCTCTTGGACAAACAAACACCTTCTATGGCACATCAACTTGAAAGAAATGTTGGCAGTCCAAAATGCTCTTCTAGCCTTCCAGACTCTTTTGAAGCCAGGACCTCTGCTAATTCGAACAGACAATACCACAGTCATGTGGTACATAAACAAGCAAGGGGGCTCTCACTCTTACCCCCTTTGCAGACTTGCCATGACTTTATGGGGCACAGCCTTAAATTTGAATCTGGATCTTTAGGCACAGTTCATTCCAGGAAATCAGAATCTCTTAGCAGACAGCCTAAGCAGAAACATTTTGGATCCTCACGAATGGATGTTGGACCCCAACTTATTCAGCAAGATAACTGCAGTTTGGGGCTGTCCTCAGATAGATCTGTTTGCGTCCCATCTCAACCATCAGTTGCCTCTCTTTTGCACCAGGTCCTTCCACAAGACCGCTTGGAAAGTGGATGCCCTGTCCTTCAGCTGGAGGAATCTTTCGGGATATGCCTTCCCTCCTCTTCCTCTTCTGCCTCGGGTATTGCTAAAGATAAAGCTGGACAAACCCAGACTGATCATTTTGATAGCTCCAAATTGGCCTCGTCAGTTTTGGTATCCAACTCTACTGCACCTTTGCTTGGAACCCCCTTGGAGTCTTCCTCTGACCCATTCTCTACTGTCCCAGCATCAGGGTCAGGTATTTCACTCTCAAATCAAGACTCTCTGCCTGGCAGCTTGGCTCATCAAAGGCAATTGATCCCTTCTTCTCTTCCTAAGCAAGTTTTGGATATTCTTTTGGAAGCTAGGCGTCCTAGTACAAGGAAATCTTATGCTTCTAAATGGAAAAGATTTTGTATTTGGATGCAGGATCGTGGTTCTGATCCTTTTTTACCTGATATTCCCACTATATTACTTTATCTCTCAGACCTTTTGATTAAAGGTCTTTCCTTTTCTTTCATTAAGATTCATGCTTCTGCTATTTCGGCTCATTTCAGTTGTGATCCTCCCATTTTTTCCCACCAGCTGGTTAGACAATTTCTGAGAAGAGCTAAGAATTTAAGACCTCCTAGATCTCCTCCTGTCCCTCCTTGGGATCTCAACTATGTCTTGGAAAAGCTTACTTTGCCTCCTTTTGAGCCTGCTGCCTCTGCGGATATTAAGTTCTTATCCTGGAAGACAGCTATCTTGTTGGCCTTGACTTCTGCCAGAAGGGTGTCTGAGTTGCAAGCCCTCATGGCCGTGGAACCATACCTCATCTTTCATCAGGACAGAGTTTCCTTGAGGACCAATCCTACTTTTATGCCTAAGGTAGTTTCTAGAGTGGCTCTAAATCAGACTATTCACCTTCCTATCTTTTTCCCAAAACCCCAAAATAAGGGGGAAAGGATTTTGCATTCATTGGACGTACACAGGCAACTACGTTTTTACCTGGACAAAACTAAAGATTTCAGAAAATCAGATCAATTGCTTATCTCATTTGCTTCCAGTTCTCTAGGTAAAGCTATTTCTAAGCAAACTATTTCCAAATGGATTGCTCATGGAATAAGATATTGTTACTCTCTTTATGGAAAACAGATTCCAGGTACTGTCAGGACTCATTCTACTAGAGCAGCTGCCACTTCAGCAGCCTTTCTCAGAGGAGTTCCTACTAAGGACATTCTGGAGGCTGCCACTTGGAGCTCTGTACATACATTTTCCAAGCACTATAACCTCCCTTTGTACTCTAAGTCTAGGGCAGGCTTTGCCTCTGCTGTTTTGCAGGGTCTTCTAGCTGCTCCTTCTTCTTCATAACCTCCTCCCGTGTTCTCAGCTTTGGGATTCTACCCTACAGTTATGACTGCAACAGTGAAACACGAAGAACATAGTACAGTTGTGTACACCTACCATAAATGTAGATGTTCGAGTGTCTTCACTGTTGCAGTCGGTGTTTCCCTCCCTCCAGACTCCTCTTGTTTCTTTTTTGCTTACTTAGTTTCCTTTTCCACTACCTTTCTGGTGTATTTGTGTTTCCCTTGGGACACCTTTTGGTTTTATGGGGGCTTCTGACATCAGGGGCAAGAAAGGCTGGAGAAGATGGCGTCGGCTGTCAGCTTTATACCCATGCATTCTGACGTCAGGGTACTTGCTGATACAGCCGACGCCGGACCCAGACTTTGATATTCTGGCCGACCTCAGGCTGCCTGCCGGCAGGAGTACCCTACAGTTATGACTGCAACAGTGAAGACACTCTAACATCTATATTTATGGTAGGTGTACACAACTGTACTTTCTTTGGTACATAAACAAGCAGGGGTGAACCCATTCCTACCCACTCTGCAGCTTAGCCATGGCGCTGCGGGACACAGCCTTGAGCAACCACGTGCACAGGCAAACTAATTTCACTGGCAGACGACTTAAGCAGAAATCTAATGGACAGTGGAAACTGGAACCCAAATCATTCAAGCTGCTGATCCACAGGTGGGGGGCACCAGAGGTGGACCACTTCACTTCCCCTCAGAACTTTCAATTGAGCAAATATTGCACCAGAGCTCGCCACAGCCAAGCATGGAAAGTGGATGCTCTGTCCTTTACAGGGGAAAGCCTCTCAATCTATGCCTTTCCCCCCTCTACCCCTCCTCTCAAAGGTTCTACTAAAGATCAAACAGGACAAACCTGATTGCACCAGACTGACCACACCAGCACTGGTACCCACCTTTGTGCAGTCTGACAGTACTACCACCCCCTCCCTGCTGTCCCAGCAGGAGGGCCAGATTTTGCATCCTCAGTTACAAACCCTGAACCTAGCAGCCTGGTTCATCCCTTGGACCCTCAGTAAACAGGTGCTGGATGTCGTTCTGGAGGCAAAAAGGCCTACTACTAGAAAATCTTATTCAGAAAAAGGGAAAATATACTGTTCTTGGAGCCAGTCTCAAGGAATGGACACAAATGTGCCCAGCAGCTTGCCTCATATACTAGATTAATTAACAGAAATGTTCCACAAAGGCCTGTCCTTCCCTTCAGTTAAGAGTCATGCCTCTGCCATCTCAGCTCATTATAATACTGAGCCACCCCTCTTCTCTCATCCTCTGGCCTAACAGTTCTTGAGAGGAGCCAAAAATGTAAGACCCCCCCCCCCCCCCAGGAGAGCTCCCACTCCAGCCTGGGACCTTAACTTTGTATTGGAAAAACTCATGCTTCCACCCTTTGAAACCTGCTGCTTCAGCAGAGTTAAAATTCCTCTCCTGGAAAACAGCTTTACTTCTAGCCATCACTTCAGCAAGAAGAGTGTCTGAATTTCAGTCCCTTACGGCCGTGGAACCCTTCATTTTCTTCCATGCGGACAAGATTCCCTCAGGACTAACCCATCTTTTATGCCAAAGGTGGTATCTAGTGTGGCTTTAAACCTTATCCATTCATTTGCCAACCTTTTTTCCCTAATTTTCAGAATACAGGGGAAAGGATCCTGCGCTTCCTGGATGTGCACAGGAGATTAGGTTCATTCTGGACAGGACTAAACCTTTATGAAAATCTGACCAGCTGCTAGCCAGTTTTGCTACAGGGGCAGAGGGCAAACCATTTCTACAAGTTTAGCACACTGCATACATTTCTGCTGCAAACATCATGGGAATCCTGCCCCACAGGGGATCAGAACACATTCCACCAGGGCTACTTCAACCTCTACAGCATTTCTAAGGGGAGTTCCTGCCAAGGACATCCTGGAAGCTACAACGTGGAGCTCTGTACACACCTTCACCAAGCATTACCACTTGCCTATCTTTTCCAAGTCCAAAGCTGGATTTGCTACAACAGTCTTACAGGGCCTGCTTGCCAGCCCTAATGCTTCTTGACTGCCTCCACCCATCCTCAGCTTTGGGAATCAACCCAAATGTGATGACTGCAACAGTGAAACACGAAGAAAATAGTACAGTTGTGTACACTTACCATAAATGTAGATGTTCGAGTGTATTCACTGTTGCAGTCCTGGATACCCTCCCTCCAGCCCCCTGACTTCTCTTTTCTTCTACCTATCCTTTTTGTTTGGCATACCTTATATCATTGGTATTTGCTTTTTGTTGGGGGTGTTCCACAACATGTAATTGCTTCCTATTTAGGGGCCTCCTGACATCTGGGGCAAGAAAAACTGTTGTAATGGCGTCGGCTGCATGTTTTATACCCCATGACGTCCTGACGTCATGGAAGAAGCGACAGCATCTGATGCAGAAATCCCAAGACTCTGGTATTCAGGCCGACTGAGGGTTACCTGTAGGCAGATAACCCAAATGTGATTACTGCAACAGTGAATACACTCGAGCAACTACATTTATGGTAAGTGTACGCAGCTGTACTTTTTGCATACTCTGAAAAATGGCCCAGCCAGTATATTTATCTATACAGATTTAACCTATGCAATTGTTTCATATAATGGTTGCTACTTTTTATTGTACTGTACACAGTTTTAAAAACATATCAGTAAATTTGGAATTGATTTTGGTTTGCTTCTGCATAACCTTTCAGACAATGCAACTGAGGATATTGATGCATCTGAAGTAGTTTACTTCCTTTGATTTTCAACCTGTGGGAATGCAGATCCGAGCTGACAAAGATTACTAGCATCAACTCTGAGCTCCAGACTCCTCCCCTTACCCACAATCCACCTCTCTTGCCTTCCATCCCCAGATCTCGTTTGTCGCGATTTGTAAAAGCATCGTGTCGCTGAAGCTCCAGTTAGCAGGGTATTTTTCTGGTATTGTAAGTTAATAATTTTTGTTTTATTAGCCATTTTAGCTTAGCGTAGGTACCCTCCCCCCATCACTTTGGCATCATGTGTAGGCTTGTAGGAGTTGTTAGCGTAGTTTTTCTCTGTGTACCCCTCCCCCCTTCTAGTCAGTTTAGTGTGTGCTAAAATTTTAAGTGGAAAGTTTTTCTTTTCTTTCCCTAGTGTGGCTGAAAAGCTTATTTTCAAGTGCTGCACAGTGTGTGGCCATAAGCTCTTCCCAGCGGATGGCCACACTCTGTGTGTAAGGTCTTTAGGTGTGGCCCACCTTAATGCTGACTGTGCCATTTGTGTGGGGTTCAACCCCCAGGTGTTGAAAGACAGGCCAGGTTGGCCCTTAAGGGACTTCTTCCTGCCACTGATCCTCCCTTCTTGTCGTCAGCTTCAGTCACGGCGGCTGCCGTGGCTGCCTCTCCTGCTTCTCTGCCTCTGGCCTCCTAGGCTGGGACTCAAAATCCCACTTCTAAGCCTGTGGTAGTGGAGCAGAAGAGGGTTAGAGAGCGGGAGAGAGAGTCGAGGCCGAAAGAGAAGAGGAAGAGGTCTACGGACCTCGCGTCACCCTCTGCTTGGATCCGTGACTCCCCCCAGCTCCGATCTCCGAGGTTCTCCCCAGAGCCAGAGGTGGCATGCCCAGTCTCCCGGGCCTCAGCTCCTTGACCAACCAGGTCTGAGTCTGTGGCCTCATCTCGGCCCACCTGGTCTCTCTTAGACATGGATCTGGATAAGATGATGAGGCACTTTATCCGTATGCAGATCCAGATGGGGGTCTTGCCAGCCCCCTTCCCTCAGGAGGGGACAGCTCCTTCCTTTTTTTCAGCCTATTACTACTTCCCCGAGCCGACCTTTGGCTTTGGAGTTCGTGGATCCGAGGCTGGCCTTGGTTGGGGCGTTGGCGCCGACGTTCCTCACATCCTCGACACCGGCAGCTGCCTGGAACATCTCAGATCCGACCAGTTCGGATCCGAGTCGCTCTTGGAGCAGGAGTCTGGGGGTCAGATTGGAGGGAGTGGAACCTTTACCATCGGCTCCGACGTTGTCGGTCCAGGTTTTCTCTGTTGGAGCGCCAGTGTCTTTGGGTCTGGCCCCGATTCTTGCATTGGACCCCGGGAGACTGGCCTCCTTATTGGCTTCACAGGAGGTCCGCTCTCCTTTGGCGTTCGATGTGGTAGAATGGGTCCTCTCCATCGGATCGAGGACCCTGACCGCCCCTTCGGGCTCCACCCAGACTCCCTCGGCTCTGTCTACGGTCCCCGTGCCCAAAGGGCCCCAGACGGTTCCCCCAGAGGAACAGATGGCTTGCGAGTACTCCCCGGAGAGCCCCACGAAAGATGTGCCTTGCAAGCATACGTGTAAAAGGAGGCACTTGGACTTTCCTGAGTCCCTAACCAAGGACACAGACTTAGATGAGGGGGAGGGCTCCCCAAGGTCACCTCCCAACAATATCTCCTTTGGAGACATTATGGAGATCCTGCACCAGCGGGGAGGTTGGTCTGCCCCCAAGCACTCCTCTGATGAGTCTGTGTTTCTGGAGGCCTTCGGCATGGGCCCGTCTACGTCTTGGGTGTCCCCCCCCCCCCCCGCGGATCCTTTAGTGGAGTTGATCACCTCGCGGATGTGGAAGGAACCTGATACCATAGAGCCGATCCCCAAGCACCCCGATAAGGTTTTGTGTCCCCCTGTAGACAGGCCTTCCTGGAACAAGGGCTCCCCTGTGGATGCCATGGTGGTAGCAGCAGCCACTAAGAGGGAACTATCTCAGGAAAGTTCCTCGGTCCACCCTCCTGACCGAGAGTCTCGGTTGATGGACCGGCTAGGGAAGCGGGTGTATGCTTCAACTGCCTTTTCAGTAAGGGAGCTGAACTACTTGGCCCATGTTACGAGACTCCAACGCGACCTGGTGAAGGAGCTGGAGGAGTCTCCACCCAAGTCCATGTCACAGGAGGACAAAGCTTTGTTCTCTGCAAAAATGGCCACTTTGAGAGCAGTATTGAATACGTCCATGTGACTCCTCTCCCATGCAATGGAAGGAGCGGCTAGGGCGGCTGTGTCTGGCGTGTCCATGAGGCATAATGCCTGGTTGTGCCAATTTACCAAACCCTTTAAGCCGTCCTTTGCCAATGCCCCTTATGACTACTTGACTCTGTTCGGTAAGACCGTCGAGGAGACTCTAGTCCAGAGTGAGAAGGACTGGAAGACACTGTCTGCCGTCGGGATCCGCTTCTCTAACCCTCAAAGGTCCTTTTCCCGGAACCAGAGAGAGCAAAAGAAGATGTGGTTCCAGAAGTCTCAGTATTCCCGGGACACTCAGGGCTCCTCTTCCCCCAGAGGCAGAGGGGGACAGAATGGACGCCGGCCCAGAGGCCAAGGGGGTCTGTGAAACTTTGGGTCTCGAGAACCTTTCTCAGACAGACCCGGCAGCAACCCTGAGGGGTTGCCCGACTGCTCTACTTTGGAGGGAGCCTGGGGACGATTGTCCTTGCACCCAGTGGTTTGGGAGTCCATAACAACGGACAGCTGGGTGCTGCAAATCATATCCAGAGTATATTCTATCCCCTTCATGGGTTCTCCAAACCCTCCCAAACACCTCCCGGAAGTTCCACCCACGCAAAGGCAGGCAGCAGCACAGGAAATTTCCAAGCTGCTAGGAAAACAAGCCATCGAAACCGTCCCCCCAGATCAGGCTTCTACTCCAGGTTCTTTTTGGTGCCAAAAAAATGGGGGACTTGAGGCCCATTCTGGACTTCTCTACCCTGAACCTGTCAGTGGCCAAATAAAGGTTCCAGATGGCCACACTACAGTCCATCATGCCGTACCTGCAAGACAGCGACTGGATGTGCTAGTTAGATCTCCAGGATGCTTACACTATCACATAAAAATGCACAGAAGCTCCAGGAGGTTCCTCTGCTTCTGGCTAGGGGCCAATCATTACCAATTTTGAGCCCTACCCTTTGGTCTAACCACAGCCCCCAGGGTGTTTACCAAAGTGATGGCAATAGTAGAGGCTTACCTGAGGCTTCAGGGGATTCAGGTCTATCCATACCTGGACGATTGGCTCTTCACTGCTCCCGCCTAGCATCTACTGTCCCAAACCAGGGACTACTTTCTGACACTTGCCCTGAGTTTGGGTATCACAATCAACACATCCAAATCTCTACTAGATCCTGTACAAGTGTTAGACTATATTGGTATCAGGTTAGACACACTCCAGGGCAAAGTGTTCCTGACCTCGGAGAGAGTTCAGAACTTTAGCATGCATGTCTCCCTGATTTACTATTCTCCTCTCCCGACAGTGGAATCTGTATTGAGGGCCCTAGGCTCGATGGCGACGACCATAATTCTCCTTCCATGTACCCGACTACACATGCGGATTCTTCAGTGGACTTTGGCGGTTCAGTGGTCCCTGTTGGCTTTACCACTAACTTATCCTATCCACCTAAGTCGTGTGTCAGTCGTCACTCATGGTGGATGAGCTCTCTGGACATTTTGGAGGGGATGACCCTTCGTTCCAGCCCCGGCCCAAGCCACAGTGACCACGGATGCCTCCCAACTCGGGTGGGGGGCATTGTTCGGGCAGGACAATCCAAGGCCTGTGGTCCCCCATGGAGACCAGTTTGCATGTCAGTGTTCTAGAGATGAGGGCGGTCCTCCTAGCGTTGCAGGCCCTTCATGCCTTTCTTCCTCTGGGGATGATTGCTATTCAATCGGACAACATGTCGGTAATCTGGTACATCAACAAACAGGGGCGGATCAGATCTTATCCCCTTTGTCACGAGGCCATGAGAGTGTGGGAATGGGCGATCTCCACTGGTTGCTTTCTTATCACAGTGCACAT
The DNA here is from genome assembly GCF_019279795.1 of Protopterus annectens. Taxonomy (NCBI): domain Eukaryota; kingdom Metazoa; phylum Chordata; order Ceratodontiformes; family Protopteridae; genus Protopterus; species Protopterus annectens. Next base: position 1,181,809,558 of record NC_056743.1, on the reverse strand, counting down.
TCCGGGACAGTCCAACATTCTAGTAGACAGGCTAAGTCGGACCATTCTGATGCATTACGAGTGGTCTCTGAATCCGTCAGTAGCAGAACAGATCTTCAGCAAGTGGGGTCAAACTTGCTGTGATCTCTTCGGATCTTCTTCCAACGCGAAGTGCAGCAGGTTTTTCTCTCTGAACCCCCCCCCCCCCTGCCGGAGGAGTCCCATAGAGACACTCTAGTTCATGATTGTCCTCCCGGTCTTCTGTATGCTTACCCACCAGTCCCTCTCATCCCAAGGTTTCTGCAGAAAGCTCGTCAACTGGGGAGCAAGGTGATCCTCATTACCCCATTCTGGTCTCGCCAGGTATGATTTCCCTTCCTTTGGTCTTACCTTCTGGCTCCACCTTGGATCCTAGATCCCTTTCCAGATCTGATTTCACACCCATCGGGGGTGCCTCATCCAAATCTGGACAGCCTGAAGCTCACAGCTTTTCTGCTCCGGTTCCCGTGATCGCTAGGACACCCGGACTGTCCTCCTGTGTTAAGTCTATTTTGGTAGCTGCTCATAAATCTTCAACCAGAAAGGTTTATCGCAGCAAATGGAAACATTTTTTTTGGGGCCTCTCAGAGGAGTTTGGATCCTTTCACGGCTCCTATTTCTGCTATTCTTGATTTCCTAGCTGTTATTTTCCAACACAGAGCTAGTTCTTCTACTGTCAAAGTTAAATTGGCTGCCATTTGTCATTTTCATGTTGGCGAGAATTCTGCATCCTTGGCATCTTCTAGACTGTGTAAAGCCTTTATTAAAGGCACTTTTTTGCTACGCCCCCCGGTCAAAGTTCCTGTCCCCCCATGGGACCTTACTATGGTTCTTAAAGCTCTGGTCACTCTGCCTTTCAAGCCTGCCGCTACTGTTGATCTGAAATTTCTATAGTGGAAAATAGCTTTTTTGGTCTCTGTTACCTCTGCTAGGAGGGTCTCAGAATTGCAGGCCTTGTTCATAAAATTCCCGTACATGCTTTTTCATAAAGATAGAGTTTCCCTTCGCACCAATCCATCCTTTCTTCCTAAGGTGGCATCACCAGTCAATATCAGTCAGACTATAAATTTGCCTGTGATCCTTCCCAATTTTACCAACAAAATGGAATACAAACTACACATGTTGGATGTTCACAGATGGTTATGATTTTATTTACACAGGACAAAAATTTTCGTAAATCTGATCAATTGTTTATTTTGTTCTATAGACCCTTTTTGGGCAAACCTATTTCCAAGGTCACGATAGCTAGAATTTCCAAGGTCATGATAGCTAGATGGATTTCTTTATGCATCCTGCAGGTCTACAGGGACAAAGGCATGTCTCCTCCAGGTCAAGTTAAAGATCATTCCACCAGGTCCATGGCTACACCTGCAGCTTTTTGATCTAGGGTATCTTTAGATGACATTTGCTCGGCAGCTACTTGGTCCTCATCTCATACGTTTATCTTCCATTATAAATTGGATTTGAACTCTAGAAGGAAAGCATCCTTTGGCTCCGCGGTGCTCAGGAATATCCCTCCATGAGGGCCACCCAGGAGTTTAGTAGCTGAGGACTCTGTCCCACAGGTTGAAGATCAAATGAAGTAAACTACTTCCGATAAAGAAGTTATGTACTCACCTTAACGTTCCATTTGAGTAGTTGTACTTCATTTGTCTTCAACCATCCCTCCCTCCTTCCCCTGGACATTTGGCGCATGATGTTCTTCGTGTTTCACTGATGTCCTTAAAGGATGCATCTGCAGTCCTTACATATGGGTTGTCCTGCCTCAGGCAGCCCTTCGGTCGGCCGGATTCCAAAGTCTGGGTCCGGCGTCGGCTGATGTCGCCCTCACCCCAACGTCAGAGCGCCTGGGGTATAAAAGCGTCAGCCGGCGCCATCTTCCTCAGTCTTTCTTGCTGCGTGGTGCCCGAAGCAGAAGCAGTTCACAAGTGCCGGTCGGCCAGCTCCTGTAACTTCAGCTACTGAAGACTTCAAAAGCTAAGTACCCTGTTGGGGACTCTTTCTTGCCTCGACTACCGAATTATTTCAGGAATCTGACAAAACAAACCCTGCTCACTGCAAGGCGAATCCTGCAGGCCCTGGGTTTCATGGCATCTTGCATTCTTCTGATCCCACAGGCAAGGCTGCATATGAGGAAACTACAATGGTACTTATTAGCAGGTACTTATTAGCAGGTGTCCTCCATGGGGGACCACAGGCCTTGGATTGTCCTGCCCGAACAATGCCCCCCACCCGAGTTGGGAGGCATCCGTGGTCACTGTGGCTTGGGCCGGGGCTGGAACGAAGGGTCATCCCCTCCAAAATGACTAAGGAGTCTATGGTCTCAGCACAGTCACAGCCTAGAAGCTTTGATTCCACTCATTCCATGCCTTCAAAAGGAATTCCTGTGGTGGGCTCAAGCAAGCCAGTCAAACATGGGTCTGCCCTTCAGCAAACCAATTACCAGCCAAACCATTACAACAGACACCTCAGACCATGGATGGGGAGCACATATGGAGGGCAGATGCACTCAAGGACTATGGTCACAAAAAGAATTGCACCTGTACATAAACCAAAAGGAAATGCTGGCAGTGATGCACTCAATCAAGGCCTTCAAACACTTCCTGCATCAAGGACACCTGCTAATAAGGACAGACAATACCACAGTTATGTGGTACATAAACAAGCAAGGAGGTACCCATTCTTACCCTCTCTGCAGGTTGGCGATGAATCTTTGGGAACTTTCCCTAAAACTCAATATACAACTGCAATCCCAGTTTGTGCCAGGAAAAGACAATGTACTGGCGGACAGCCTAAGCAGAAAAATCACGGATCCGCACAAATGGATGCTGCATCCAGACACCTTCCTTCAGATAACACAATCATGGGGGAGGCCGGACATAAATCTCTTTGCCTCTCACCACAACCATCAACTGAAGAAATTCTGCACAAGGACATACCACCCACAAGCATGGAAAGTGGACGCTCTCTCCTTCAGCTGGAATACTCTAACAGTATATGCATTCCCTCCTCTTCCATTAATGACCAAGGTCTTACTGAAGATCAGGACAGAACAGCCAAAAGTGATTCTGATAGCTCCGGACTGGCCAAGACAGCACTGGTACCCACTGTTAAGGAGCATGTCACACACGAATCCGTGGCCTCTACCACCATGGCCACTTCTTCTGACACAGCACAACTACAAAACTCTGCACCCCAGCCTGAAAACCTTACAGCTGACAGCCTGGAAAATACCTTGACTCCTCGCCAGGATAAACTATCCAAGAGAGTACAGGATATCATCATGGAAGCTCGCCGGCCTTCCACAAGAAAGGCATATTCAGCAAAATGGAAAAGATTTCACACTTGGAACACCAAAAGGGGCCAGGATCCGACAGTAATGAACATTGCACAAATCCTGGAATACTTGGCAGAAATGCTCCATAATGGCCTTTCTTACTCTTCCATAAAAATTCATGCTTCAGCAATTTCAGCAGAGTACAACACTGATCCACCAGTATTTTCTCATCCTTTGCTAAGGCAGTTTCTAAGAGGACTTAAAAACATCAAACCTCCAAGGAAACCACCAGTGCCTACATGGGACCTTAACTTCATGTTGGAAAAATTAACTTTACCTCCCTTTGAACCAGCAGCATCTTCAGAACTACAATACCTGTCTTGGAAGACTGCCTTCCTTCTGGCCATAACCTCAGCAAGAAGAGTATCTGAGTTACAGGCCCTCATGGCAGTACAACCATTTCTTATTTTTCATCAGGACAGAGTCTCATTGAGAACCAATCCTTCATTCATGCCAAAGGTGGTATCCAGGGTCTCACTGAACCAAGCTATCCACCTGCCTACCTTCTTTCCAAATCCACAAAACAAAGGAGAGAAACTTTTGCATACCCTGGACATTCACAGACAGTTGTGCTACTACTTGGACAGAACTAAGAATTACAGAAAAAACTGACCAGCTGTTTATAGCATATGCTGCTGGTGTACAAGGAAAAGCAATTTCCAAACAGACAATTTCAAAATGGATAGGGAATTGCATTCGATTCTGTTATTCCTTCCATGGAAAAACTGTGCCAGTTAACATTAGACCTCATTCCACCAGAGCCACAGCCACCTCCACAGCCTTCTTAAGAGGGGTGGCTACGAAGGACATTTTAGCTCCGTGCATACATTTTCCAAGCATTACAACTTACCTTTATATTTCCAGATCCAGAGCAGGCTTTGCTACGGCAGTCCTGCAGGGCATTTTAGCTACACCATCCTTTTTCTTAGGTCCTACCTCCCCCAGCTTGGCTATGGTATTCTACCCATATGTAAGGACTGCAGATGCATCCTTGAAGGACATAGTACAGTTTTGTACCTACCATAAATGTAGATGTCCGATAGGTATGCATCTGCAGTCAGGTTTCCCTCCCTCCTACCCCTCTGTGGTATTTCATGGGTTCTTATCCCTCTTCTAGCTAGCTGGGGTTATCTATTATGGTGTATTTTTTTATATTACTGTGCATGTTTTGAATTTTTGCATCTCTCCAAATTTAGCCTTCCTTAGAGGGCACCTGGCATCTGGGGCAAGAAAAACTGAGGAAGATGGCGCCGGCTGACGCTTTTATACCCCAGGCGCTCTGACGTTGGGGTGAGGGCGACATCAGCCGACGCCGGACCCAGACTTTGGAATCCGGCCGACCGAAGGGCTGCCTGAGGCAGGACAACCCATATGTAAGGACTGCAGATGCATACCTATCGGACATCTACATTTATGGTAGGTACAAAACTGTACTTTGCAGTCATTACATTTGGGGTATTCTGCTGGCAGGTTGCCCTCAGTCGGCCTGAATCCCAAAGTCTTGGGTCCTGCGTTGGTTGCTGTCTTCTCTTCCATGACGTCAGGTCATCAGGGGTATAAAACATGCAGCCGACGCCATTTTTTTTTAGTCTTTTCTTGCCACGTGGTGCCCGAAGCAGAAGCATTTCGCAAGTACCGGTCGGCCGACTACTGAAATATTCGAGTTTGAGTTTCAGAACCGAAGTCTTCACTAAAGCTAAGTACCCCATTGGGGAAACTTTTTTCTTGCTTTTTACCGATGTCAGAAAAAGTTAATAATTGTATTACTTGTGGGAAGCAAATACCTCATAAGGATTTCCATTTATACTGTATTCCTTGCCTAGGCCCTGATCACAACGCGCCTGGCTGTCTGTTTTGTACTAGATTTAACCAATGCACTATTAAGCGTCGGTATATTTTTGCATCTAAGTATTTTGGAAACAGATTTAACTACCCAGATTGTCGTCGGATAGCAATCAGACTACCGGAGTACATAAAAAACGCAAAGAAAAGGACAGAGAAAGGCAGTCGAGATCCATAACCGGCGACGAAGCTTCTCCTAAGCCAGTCGCTGGTTCGCCAGTACTCAGTAAGGCGCTTTCGCAGACCCTGATACCCGCTACCTTCAAGTCGTAGGCCTCTACCGACACCCATGTGGAGTCTGGCATGCTGCAAGATACTCAAGATATTGGACCGACGGATGTGTCTCCCACAGATGGGTCCGTAGCCGCTGAGCAGGCACCAGCTTCTGAGGGTGTATTCAGACCTCAACATTTTTATATCAAACCAACGAAAGCTGCAAAACCAAGGCAAAGACACCCCCTAAAACTAAAAAACGATGCATGAGCCACATGCACAGGCTTCTATGCCTACAAAACAGATGATCAAAATGGCTGAAGACCTTATTACCTTGATCAGGGGTACCCATCCCCCTCCAGATAAGAGGCCTAGGCAAGACACTGACTATGAATCTTCAGATCAGGTTTCTATTTCTTCTAATTCCTCTTCTGATCAGGAATTATCTTTACCTCCCTATGAGGATTCTGATGCTGAGGAGTCTGTTCCATCTGCATCTTCTCCTGAGGATTATTCATTTGGAGAAACCTTGCATGCTTTGAGAGAGCATTTTCACTGGGAGAGTCAAGACTTCTCAGAAAAAAAGAGGCTCAGGGATTTCCTCCTTCTCCCTCAGCACACGCCTTTAGCCATTCCCCCTGTTTTAGACATTGTGGATGATGTGTTTTCGGAGTCGAGCCTGACCCCTGACTCCTTACCTCCAGCTCCCAGTAAGCCAGACAGGTGTTACAGGGTCCCTGACTCTCATAAATTTTTATTTAGAAACCCTGCTGCTGATCCTGAAGCTATTTCACAGGGTCCAAAGGGAGTTAAGGCCTAAACAGCAAAAAACCCTACCCCCTCCGACAGAGATTCAAGGGCACTGGGCAGATGGGAAAAAAGGTCTATACATCTGCAACCTTGGCCTTAAACTGTCAATTTCATATGCTTAAGTACCAACAACATGTTAGGGGATTGCTGAAACAGAAAATGATGTTGATTTCAGAATGTGCAGAAAATAAGGAATTGCAGGAATTATTGCATGCAGCTGAACAAGTTGGAAAGCATACTTTGCAATGTGGTTTTGATTCTTTAGAGGCCTCCTGCAGGGCCGCAGTTACTGGATCTGTGATTAGGAGGCATGCCTGGTTAAAGGAACAAAATTTGCCTGATCATGTTACAGCTAAATTGCTAGATACACCTTTACAGCATGATTCTCTGTTTGGTATTAAGGCAGAAGTGGTTTTAAAGAAAATGGAAGACAAAGCTAAGTCTATGCAAACTGTTAAAGATTTCTTACAAGTGCAGCCATCTAGATTTAGTAGACACTGGCCTACAAAAAGTTGGTCCTTTCCTGTGTCAGACAGAGCTCAAAGGAGCAAATCTAGACGCCCCAAGGGTTCCAGGTACCAGGCTCAAGACTCATACAGGTCAAAGCAGTGGTGCGCATCCGCCTCCAAATCTGGAGGAGATAAAGTGCAAACCTACAGAAAGCAATCCCAAAGACTTCCCTCTGCCTACACCAAGCACTTATCTTTTGGCAGCACCCATAGGGAGAAAATTAGCACTTTTTGCTCAAAATTGGCAGTTAATAACCCAGGACAAGTGGGTACTAAATATCGTATCACAGGGATACAGATTCCATTTCCACACTCTGCCAATGACAAATGGTTGGCCAGATCTGCCATAAATCCAATGGGCAGAGGCACAGAAACAGATTACGTCCCTCATGGATATGGGGGCCATTCAGACAGTACCAGAACAGGAAAAAGGACAAGGTTTTTATTCAAGACAGTTCTTAGTACCCAGAAAGGACAAGGCCTGTCGGACTACTGGATTTATCGATTTTGAACACATACCTGGACATTCCAAAATTCAAAATGCTCACTCTGCAACAGCTTCTTCCCATGCTGGGCAAGAATGCTTGGCTGGTGACTTTAGACCTAAAAGAGGCATACCTGCATGTTCCAGTAAGACAGTCGTGCAGAAGATACCTCAGATTCAAGACTGGCTTACTGCATTACGAATTCTCTGCACTGCCCTTTGGCTTATCTACTGCGCCCAGGGTCTTTACAAAGTGCCTGGCACCAGTAATTGTATTTTGCAGGCAAAGAAGTATTCAAATATATCCTTAATTGGATGACTGTCTCATTCAAGCAGAGAACAAGGACACTCTTCTACGAAACCTGGCATTTGTGAAAAGGCTTCTACCATGCCTAGGGTACACAATAAACGAAAAGAAATCACAACTGTTACCCTCTCAAAAGATAACATGCCTGGGTGCAAGCTTGAATACAACTGCCCAGATGGCTTTCCTCATGCCAGACAAACAAAGGCAACTGACTACTTACTTCAAACTGATGGCAACAAAAACCCAGTGTTCTGCAAGACAAATTCTGCAGGCTCTGGGCTTCATGGCATCCTGCATCCTACTATTTCCATATGCAAGACTGCATATGAGGAAACTTCAATGATACCTAAAAGGTTTATGGAGTCAACATTCACACAGTCTGGAAACAAAGATTCCTTTCATCCCCTGCCTGCAGCAGGAGTTTCTATGGTGAGCAAAGGCCTGTCACCAAAACATGGGACGGCCCTTCATTCTCCCCCCCTGCCAGCCAAATCTTAACAGATGCATCAGATTATGCCTGGGGGGCCCACATGGCAGGAAGATGCACTCGGGGCATATGGGCACCAAATTAAATGCATCTACATATCAACCAGAAAGAGATGCTAGCTGTTCAAAATGCCCTAACAGCCTTCAAGGACTTAATTCATCCAGGACAACTACTGATAAAGATGGACAACACCACAGTCATGTGGTATATAAACAAGCAAGGGGGCACACACTCATACCCCCTTTGAAGATTAGCCATGGCACTGTGGGACACAGCTCTGACCTACCAAATAATTCTTCAAGCTCAATAGTGCCAGGAAAACAAAACACACTGGCAGATGATTTAAGCAGAAACCTTATGGATCCTCACGAGTGGAAACTAAAGCCACAAGTCTTCAGCATGATAGCAGAAAAATGGGGGAGCACAGACATAGACCTATTTGCCTCTCCTCAAAATTATAAACTGAAAAGTTTCTGCACAAGGACTTATCACAGACAAGCATGGAAAGTGGACATCCTATCCTTCAGTTGGAAAAACCTATCGGTTTACTCCTTTCTTCCTCTGCCTCTTCTACCCAAGGTCCTCCTAAAAGTCAGACAAGAGAAGCCAAAGATGATATTAATTGCCCCAGAATGGCCTCGCCAATACTGGTACCCAATCCTAAGGAACATGTCTCAACATGTCACCGCATGGACCTTGCCTCAAAAACCACAACTACTGTCCCAGCAAAACAATCAGATCCTGCACAATCATCTACAGACTCTGAACCTGGCAGCATGGCTAATCCTGTAATTATACAGACGACACCTCTCAGTAAAGCTGTGATGGATGTCATTTTGGAAGCCAGAAGGCCTAGTACTAGAAAATCTTATGCTGACAAATGGAAGAGATTCTGTGCTTGGAATCAAACACAAGGAACTGATACAGCAGAACCGCATATTCCTCAGATATTACAATACTTAACTGAGATGCTTGACAAAGGCCTATCTTTTTCATCTGTCAAAATCTATGCCTCTGCCATTTCAGCTCATTACAATACAGAGCCACCAATCTTTTCTCATCCTTTACTAAAGCAGTATCTTAGAGGAGCCAAAAATTTAAGGCCTCTTAGAAGATCACCACTACCTGCATGGGACCTCAATTATGTGTTGGAAAAGCTTACCCTGGCTCCATTTGAACCAGCTGCTACTGCTGATATAAAGTTCCTATCATGGAAGACAGCTCTGCTACTAGCAATTACTTCAGCAAGAAGAGTTTCAGAGCTACAGGCACTCATGGCTGTAGAGCCTTTTATCATATTTTACCCAGACAGGGTGTCTCCGAGGACAAATCCTACTTTTATGCCTAGGGTCGTTTCCAGTGTGGCTGTTAACCAAACAATTCATCTGCCAACTTTTTATCCAAATTCTCAGAGCAAGGGAGAGGGAATTCTGCATTCCTTGGTCGTGCACAGACAGCTAAGATTCTACTTGAGCAGGACTAAAGCTCTAAGAAAAACTGAGCAATTACTAGTGTCATATGCTGCAGGATCAGAAGGAAAGGCTATTTCAAAGCAGACAATTTTAAAGTGAATAAGCCATTGCATCCGTTTCTGCCACTTACACCATGGCAAACCTGTGCCCAAGGGCATTAGGTCTCACTCCACCAGGGCTGCAGCTACTTCAGCAGCCTTTGTCAAGGAGTACCAACCAAGGACATTCTAGAGGCTGCTACTTGGAGTTCTGTTCACACCGTTACAAAGCATTACCATTTGCCTCTCTACTCTAAGTCCAGGGCAGGCTTTGCCACTGCAGTGCTGCAGGGCCTTATAGCCTCACCTAATGCTGTTTAGCTCCAGCCTCCCAACCATAACTTTGGGATTCTACCCAAATGTAATGACTGCAACAGTGATACATGAAGAACATAGTACAGTTGTGTACACTTACCATAAATGTAGATGTTCGAGTGTATTCACTGTTGCAGTCCAGGTTACCCTCCCGCCATCCCCCTGTCATTCTACAGTTTGTTTTTCCTTCTCTATCTTCTACAACCTATGTGGTGTATTTGCTTGTAGATGAAGGTAAAGTTTATATTGATGCATGCTATATATATATATATATATATATCTATGTATATAAATATTTAGAATATTGCTACCTTTTTGGGGGCACCTGACATTGGGGGCAAGAAGAACTAAAGAAAATGGCGTCGGGTGCTTGTTTTATACCCCTGACGACCTGACGCCATTGAAGAGAAGACAGCAACCGACAGGACCCAAGACTTTGGAATTCAGGCCGACTGAGTGCAACCTGCCAGCAGATTACCCCAAATGTAATGACTGCAACAGTGAATACACTCGAACATCTTCATTTATGGTAAGCGTATACAACTGTGCTTTCAGCCTGTGGGCTGTAAGTATAGGTCACAAGTATGTCATCAGGTCGGGTTATAAGTGTAAGTTCAGCAAACCCGATCTGGGGATGGAAGGTAAGGGAGGTGGATTATGGGTAAAGGGAGGAGTCTGGAGCTCAGAGCTGATGCTAGCAATCTTTGCCGGCTGAGATCTGACACGGATCCGTATTCCCACAGGTTGAAGACCAATGATGTACAACTGCTCAGATGGAACGTTATGGTGAGTACATAACTTCTTTTTTCCAAATAGTGTGGAAAAGTAGGACTTAAGACAGAAGTGACCACAGTTTCAATTGTGAGGTCATATATGGCACTGGTGGCATGCAGCACAGTAGATGTAGGGAGCTCGGGTCAGGATCTGGCATTATAGTGCAGTAGTGCACTTAGTTGTGCTTGATGCATTTTAGTGAGGACACTGAGGCTACACTACATTTTGGATCTGAAATAGATGAATACATAACGGCTATGTAGGAATCCCATTCTTGTTTGCTGCAGAAGGTCCTTCCCTTCACTGATGGAAACCTTTCCTGTGCTCTAGTAGAGACTTTCTTTGTCCTGTAAGCAACAATAGTTTTGGTATCACTAGTGACAAGAGCAACAGCATGTACTAGGCCAGGGCTTAGGACTTTGGTTCAGAACCTTCCTGCTTTCAGAGGAATAACATCTATTGTAAGCTAGACTATGGGCAAACTTTCTGATGTTCATCGTGTTACACTGCTGCAGTCATTACACGTGGGTTATCCTGCCGTCAGGAGGTTCCCAAGTCGACCTGAGTTCCAAAGTCTTGGTCCAGCGTCGGTTGCTGTCGCCTCCTCCCTGACATCAGTGCGGCAGGGGTATATAAGATGCAGCCGATGCCATTTTCTTCAGTCTTTCTTGCCACGCGGTGCCCAAAGCAAAAGCAGTTCGCAAGTGCCGGTCGGCCGACTCCTGAGATATTCATTCCGAATCCAGAACCAAAGTCTTCTACAAAGCTTAAGTACCCTGTTGGGGAAACATTTTCTTGACTCAGACCAATGTCAGTAAAAACAGAAGCTGACCACCTGCTTGGAGGCTTAAAGCATCTTCAAAAAGCTATCCCATTTCATCACCAAAAACCTGCTGGCACTATTCAGTGTTAAAGGTTCTGTGGCTGCAGGGAAATGTGAAATGGTACTAGTTTTCAGATTTGAGGTATCTCAGTGAATCTCTTCCCTATGTAAAAGTCAGTTTGGTCATCCCCCCTCTCCATCATGGCATTATTCAGCAGAAGAGACTGAATGTGTTCAGTGGACCTCCAAGATGTGTACTTTTACACCAAGATCCGGAGGAGAGATTGGAAGTTCTTACATTTTCAGGGAAGATCATGTTCAATGCAGAATCCTGCTATTTAAACTTTACTTGGCCTCCAGTGTGTTCACCTACTGCATTTGGTGGTGGCAGCCCACCTTTATGTAATTCCATGGGTCTATATCAGCTTATCAAAAGCTGGAAAGATTGAACGCTCTTTGATCAAACCCTAAACGTCGAAAATCCTAAATATTGAAGACACAGAACAGTGATTTTTCCTCGAGGAAAACAAAATCGCTGTTCCGCAAGAATTAAAAAAAAAAAAAAAAAAAAAAAAAAAAATGAAAACACAACATAAAGTGAAGGGCTTTGCCCCCCCACACCCCCCCATACTTAAATATAGCAACTCCGAGATCGCACCACAGTGGAGGAAATTGCAAACTCCCGAATATGGCCCATCGATTTTTTTTTCCCCCGGAATAAAATCGCTGTTTCGTGTCTTCGACGTTTAGGTTGTTCGACGTTTAGGGTTCCATCAAAGAGCATTCGCTATTCTCAGTTTCGATAAGCTGATATAGACTGTAATTCCATATCTGGATGAGTGATTCCTTGGTGTTTGCTCTATTCTTTGTGTGGTCAGGGCAGTGGATCAAACGGTTTGCCGCTTCGTCTGGTAAGGAATCACAGTGAACCACAGCAGGCCAAAGTCCACCACAGTCAGTCTATACTTTTTCTGGGTTGTCACTTCAGTACTTTGTTCATGAAGACCATTTTCCTGCTGTCCTATTTCAGTCATTCATCTGAAAGTGCTGCATCTACTGGCTTCCTGGAGAGTTTTCTTTTTGTCCTTGTAGCTGTTACTGAAACACATGACAGCATCAGTCCCCATGGTACTCCTAGCTCAACTGCATGTGCAGGTTTCTTTAGTAGTACCTAAATGTTCAGTGGATGTTGGACCCACAGAACCTGAATGCTTTTATCTAACTCTCCACGGCATGTTTTGGTTTAATGTTTTATCAATAGAACTTGTGTACATACTAATGTGTTCATAGGTTGGTACTAGGCTATCGACCCTAGGGCCTATACAAGCCTAGCCATAACAATTCCCTGGCTATTTCTTCCACAGTATTTACTTTCCTTGACCCCTGTCTAGCAGGGTGACTGAATCAAGATTCCTTTTGAAGAGGGCTGAAGATAAGCTCTGCTTGACATGTATGGGCAGTCTAGCCTGTGCTGTGAAACGCAGTTGTGGCAAGTCTCACCATTGACATCTCCCTTTAGGGTTGAAGAGCTTGCTTGTCACACCACTTTTTTATGGTCTTTGTTCCCAGAAAGAAATATTGCTTCATATAAATTCCCTGAAGGTGAAGGAAATACTAATGCCCCTGCAGCACATTTCAGCAGACAGTTTGTTATGGGATCCTACAAGCTCTGCAGGGAGGAGATTAGGATGTGGGAGAGTGTGTGCATTTCAAACTGCTTGACAGCCAGCCACCAACTAGGCAAGGTAGTTCACCTAGTAGATGAGTTCATTCATAGTACCAGTGTAATTTGTGAAACACTGGGAGCCAAGTTAAGTCCAAATGGCAGAGTTCTATTTTTGTGTCTCAGAATCAGTCTTCAACAAATTGTTCCAGAATTGAGGACATCTGTTTTGGGACCTTGTTACTTCTCTGGCTATTGCCAAATGTGAGGTTGTCTTTTCTCTCCTTCACAGGAAAAGTTCTTTTCAGGAAGCCTTGGCAACTGAATATCCCAAATGTCCTCTGTGTGAATTTATGTTAATATCCCTGATCTCTGTACTCTTACACAGAGAGACAAGAAAATGGCATCTGTGTTTGTAGTAGCTCATTTCTTGTCACACAGCTTTAGCCGTAGTCCTGAGTGCTGTTGCAGAGAGGCCCATGCAACCATGAGTTTTGTAAACAGTGACAAATTCGGTCCTCAAGTTGCTCCAAGCTCAGCCGGATGTAATAATGCTGTCCTCCCAGCCAGAGCTCTCTTCAGAGGTATGCATCACTATGAGAACGTCAGTAAAACCTTCTGACTAGAATATGTATGTGGATAAATTGGAATGGTCTTCACACTGGATGGTGGTAAAAATTCACTGTACAGCATAGAGTATGGCCAGCCATAGGCTTACACAATCTTTTCCGTTTTCTTTGGCTTGGGCTGCGTTACTCCGCCATCATTAGTTTTCGTCTCTCAGAATACCCTATGTGAAGAAGTGGATGGGCATTCCTTGGTATCCTTAAGGTTTTGCAAGACTTTTCCTAAGGTTGCATTCTTGCTGTAGCTTCCAGTTAGAGATTCTGCCCCTCCATGAGATCTCAGTTTAATGTTTAACAAGGTAACCCTTCCTTTCTTTGAACTAGTCCATTTTGCAAATCTAGTGTTTCTGTCATAGACAACTGTTTTGGAGGACATTGATCTTGGCTAAAAAGGTGTCAGAGCTGTAGGCTGTACTGATCTAACCACCTTTCTTGATCTTTCGTAAGGACATGACCACTTTCCACATGGATTCATCTGTGTCCCTAGACCAAGTATTTCTGATGCCATTTGACCTGCTAATGTGCAGTAAATCCATCAGTAATGGGTTGGAAGATGCTTGTATACAAGCATGGTTCACCTCTTAGCAGTCTATAGAGTACTAAGTATAGTAACAGGGCATCTGAAGTAGTTAACTTCATTTGTGCATCAACCTATGGGTCTTCGGATCCATATCGGATCCGAGCCGGCAGTTTCCAGCAGCTAAGATCCAAGCTCCTCCCCCTTACCCATAACTCCCTGCCATCCCTTCCTGACCTCAGATCTAGTTTGCCGTGGTTTGAACAGCAGCTTGATCTTGAGCGTTCGAGTTTCTAGTGTTTTTCTGTGAGAAAAATCTTGTCCTTTTTCTTAAGTTGGGTGATTTTTTGAGTGTGGAACTAGTTTAGTTTTAGTTTTAGTTTAGAGTGTTCCCTTGGGTTTTAGGTTCCCTCCCCCTTGTTTTTTTTTTCTAGAGTGTTAGGGTGTGTTGTGTGTGTGGTCTTGGGGCCTAGTGCTTGGGTTTAGTTAAAATGTCTGAGGCCTCAAAGACATTCTTTTCTAAATGTACCGAGTGTGGCCATAAGCTTTCCCCAGCTGACGGCCACACTCTGTGCATTTTATGCCTTGGGGTTGAACACCTTTCTTCTGGCTGTACTATTTGTGCAGCGTTCAACCCCAGGGCTGTCAGGGACTGGAGGTCGAAGCTGATTCTGGCGGGACTCCTGCCCCCGGACTCGGCTCCGTCCTCCGGCCCTTCCGTTGCGGCAGCATCCACGGACCCTTCCCTTCCTCTGGCCGGGACTCAACCTCTCTCTTCGGGCCAGGAGGATAGGAAAGCTAGGAGGGAGAAGCGCCGCGAGAAACACAAGTGGCGAGCCGAGGCCTCTGTATTGGCCCCGCCTGCCAACTGGGTCTCTCCCCCTGGGACGGCCGGGCCTTCTCCTTCTCAGCTCTGTTCTCCCAGCTTTTTGCCGGGGCTGGAGGAGGAGGAGACCCGATCTCCCTCGAGGCGGCACTCCCATCCCGCCTCGGGGGCCTCTTCCAGGTCGACCAGAAGCCCAACGGATGCAGACTTAGACCGGATGATGAGAAGGTTCCTCCAGGCCCAGCTGCAGATGGGAGTGCTCCTGCCCCCCCCCCTCCGGGGCAGAGCTCGACCCCCATTTTCGCCCCAATAGCTCCTTCCCCGACCCACTTTCCGGGTTCGGGGTCTTCGGAGCGGGGGGGGGGTGTCGGTGCCGGTAGTCTCGGGTACTTCGGCGCCGACAGTACCCTCGAGTCTGTCGGGTCCCTTTTCTACGGATCCGGGCTCTCAGAGCCGAGAGCTGAGCTTCAGATCCGAGGCTGTCAGTGTGCCTTCGGCTCCGACTAGGTCGGGGCATACTGTACTGGCCCTTCGGATCCGTTGGCTTTGGCTCCGGCCCCAATCTGCCCGTCGGATCCGAGGTAGAGTCGGCTCTCGGATCCTAGGGGGAGTGTCTCTCCTTCAGCATTCGACGTGGTAGAGAGGGTTCTGTCGATGGAATCCAGGCCCCCGGCCTTAGCTACGGCTCCACCCTACACTCCCTCGCAGATGGGTCCGACTTCCATCACCCGGCCCCAGGGACAGCCTGCTCAGACGTCCCAGATAGTTCCCTTGTTGGAACAAGATGTGGCTGGTGAGGCCTCCTCAGACAGCCCCTATGAGGAGGTCCCTCACAAGTGCAAGTGCAAGAGGAGGCACTTGGACTCCCCCGAGTCCTTGACTGAGGACACTGACTTGGAAGAAGAGGAAGGCTCCCCAAGATCACCCCCCGAAGATGTCTCATTTGGAGACATCATGGAGATGCTCAGGCTCGGGGGGGGGGGTGGTCTGCCCCAAAGCCTACCTCTGATGAGTCCGTGTTCTTGGAGGCGTTTGAAGCAGGCCCGTCTACCTCTTGGGTGTCCCCTCCGGCCAATCCCCTGGTAGAATTGATCACTACCAGGGCCTGGAAGGAGCCGGACACTGTGGAGCCCGTCCCTAAGAGGCCTGACAGAATTCTCAGCCCGCCTTCGGACAGGTCTCATTGGAGCAAGGGAACCCCTGTAGATGCCATGTTGGTGGCGGCGGCCACCAAGAGGGAACTGGCCCAAGAGAGTCCCTCGGTCCATCCCCCTGACAGAGTCCCAGGCGATGGACCGTTTGGGGAAGCGGATGTTTGCATCAGCCACCTTCTCCATAAGGTCGCTGAACTACATGGCACATGTCATACAGCTCCAGCGGGATCTTATCAAAGAATATGCTGAGTTGCCCCCAGAGTCCATGTCGGCAGAGGACAAACAGTTGTACTCTACATGAATGGCCACTCTCAGGTTGATTTCCAATACCTCTATGTGGCTGCTGTCCCATGCTATGGAAGGGGCCGCTAGAGCTAGCAGAGCGGGCGTCGTTCTAAGGCGACAGGCCTGGCTCCACCACTGTGATTTTGTGGAACCCTTCAAGGCGTCATTTGCAAATGCCCTGTTTGATGGCTCTGCCCTTTTTGGCAAGACTGTACGCGATACCTTGGTCCAGAGCGAGAAATATGGGAAGATGTTGTCTGCTGTCGGAGTCCACTTCTCTGCTCCCCAGAGGTCTTTCTTGAAGAACCAAAAGGGACAGAAGAAGATGTGGTTCCGAAAGTCTCAGCAATCCCGTTTTGCTCCGGACTCCCCGTCCTTCAGAGGCAGAGGAGGACAGGGTGGAAGCCGCCCTAGAGGCAGAGGGGTCCGAAGAACTTTGGGTCCAGAGAACCTTTCTCTGATTAGCCCACACAGCAACCCTGAGGGGTTACCCGATTGCTCCACTCTGGAGGCAGTTGGGGGGGGGGGACGTTTCTCGAAGCACCTGGCAGCTTGGGAGTCCATCACGACAGACCGCTGGGTGCTTCGGGTTATATCCAGAGGCTATGAGATTCCTTTTCTCCGTCCCCCTCTCAGACCCAGATTCCTCCCCGATGTCCCACCCAATCAGAGGGAGGACGCAGCTACACAAATTCGGCAGCTGTTAGAAAAAGGAGCGGTCCAGCACGTCCCCCCAGACCAGTATGGATTGGGCTTTTACTCCAGGTTCTTCTTGGTGCCAAAAAAGAGGGAGACTTGAGGCCTATCCTCGACTTATCCCTACTAAACCTGGCAATAGCCAAAGAAAAGTTCTGGATGGTCACTCTTCAATCCATTCTCCCCCTCTTGCAGGAGAACGACTGGATGTGCTCCATAGATCTCAATGATGCGTACTACCACATCTTAATGGACAGACGATCCAGGAGGTTCCTCCGCTACCGGCTAGGAGCCAGTCACTATCAGTTCAGGGTCCTCCCCTTTGGTCTCACCACAGCCCCCAGGGTGCTCACCAAGGTGTTAGCGGTAGTAGCGGCCCACCTGAGACTCCAGGGAATTCAGGTCTTTCCGTACCTGGACGACTGGCTCCTGACCACCCCCACATGGCATCTACTCTGCACAGCCAGGAATTTCTTCCTTCACTTAGCTCCCCGGCTGGGGATCACAATTCACACTGGGAAGTCCTCCCTGCTCCCAACTCAGGTCATAGATTTTATCGGAGCCAGGGTAGACACAAACCAGCTCTTAGTTTTCTTAACTCCGGACTGGTTGCGATCCCTAAAACTACATGCGCAGGCCATTCTTTATTGTCCGAACCCTCCGGCGCAACTAGTCCTGAGGGCCCTAGGCTTGATGGCTGCTACCATCAGTCTCCTCCCCATGGCGCGCCTGAATATGAGAATTCTGCAATGGACACTCCAAGTCCAATGGTCCTTCCTACGCTTTCCCCTAAGCTATCCTGTCCCTCTCAGCAGGGTTTGCAGGAGTGCCCTCTTGTGGTGGCTCCAGTCTCCGGACCTCCTAAAGGGGCGCCCCTTTTCTATGTCCCCTCCCCTAGCCATGATGACCACGGACGCCTCTCGCCTCGGGTGGGGGGGGGGGCATTGTTGCGGCAGGACCGTCCAAGGCACGTGGAACCAGACGGAGACCTCGCTGCATATCAGTGTCCTGGAGATGAGGGCTGTGCTGTTGGCATTGTAAGCACTTCAGAGCCTTCTTCCCGTCGGGACGATTGTGATCCAGACGGACAACATGTCCGTCGTTTGGTACATCAACAAACAGGGGGGAACCAGGTCCTACCCACTTTGTCGAGAGGCCATGAGAGTTTGGGAATGGGCGATTTCCACCAACCGCTTTCTCGTAGCGATGCACATTCCGGGTTGGTCCAACATCCTATTGGACAGACTGAGTCACACCATCCTTTCCCCATACGAGTGGTCTCTGAATCCCAAAGTAGTGAAGCAGATCTTCTCCAAATGGGGTTAACCTTGTTGCGATCTTTTCGCCTCTCCTTCAAACACGGTGTGACACCTACTTCACTCTAATTCCCCCATCCCAGGAATCCCCAAGAGACGCTCTGGTGCATGCTTGGCCTCCCGGTCTTCTTTATGCTTATCCGCCTCTTCCCCTGATGCTCAAATTTTTGCAGAAAGCCAGACGGTTGGGGTGCACAATAATCCTCATTGCCCCATTCTGGCCTCGTCAGGCATGGTTCCCTTATCTGTGGTCTCATCTAGTGAATCCTCCCTGGATTCTAGATCCCTTTCCGGATCTCATATCTCACCCCCTGGGCCTACCAACCCCGAACCTGGACAACCTCAAGCTGGCAGCTTGGTTGATCCAGTTCCACTGTTAGTTCGGACTCCCAGTATCTCTTCCCAGGTCATAGCGATCCTAGTGGCTGCCCATAAGCCGTCTTCTAGGAAAGTTTATCATAGCAAATGGAAACGTTTTTCTATTTGGGCTGAACATCAGAACCTGGATCCTTTCACAGCTTTGCTGGATTTTCTGTCGGGGCTGTTTGATAAAGGGGCTAGCTCTTCCACAGTCAAAGTACAGTTGGCGACTATCGCTCATTACCACATTGGATGTGATCTTGGTCCTCTAACTTCATCCAGATTATGTGAGGCCTTCTTAAAAGGCACCTTCCTACTAAGACCTCCAGTGAAAGATGTGATCCCTCCTTGGGACTTATCGCTGGTGCTCCAGGCCTTAACAGCTTCTCCCTTTGAGCCTGCTGCCTCGGTAGATCTCAAGTTCTTATCGTGGAAAACAGCCTTCCTTGTCATTATTATGTCGGCAAATTGGCAAAAAGGGTTTTGGAGCTTCAAGCCCTTTGTGCCAAACCTCCGTACTTGATTTTCCATAAGGATAGGGTATTCCTCAGGACCAGTCCCTCTTTTCTCCACAAAATTGCTTCCGAAGCTAGTATTAATCAGGCTATTAATTTGCCGGTCTTCTTTCCCAACTACCAAAATTAGGCCGAATACAAGTTACACTCTTTGGATGTACACAGACAGTTGAGATTTTATCTGCACAGGACAGCCGGTCATAGACGTTCTGATCAGTTATTTGTGTCCTTTGCTAAATCCAGTTTGGGGAAAGCTATTTCTAAAGTCACACTATCCAGATGGGTTTCTCAGTGTATTCTCTTGGCTTATGAGAGTTCTGGCAGGCCTACTCCTCAGGGAGTCCATGCCCATTCAACTCGGTCCGTTTCTACCTCTGCTGCTTTTCGGGCTAGAGTTTCGTTAGATGGCATTTGCTCGGCTGCCACGTGGGCCTCATCTCACACTTTTATAAACCACTACAAGTTAGATCTGGTTTTCAGAGGGAGAGCATCCTTTGGCTCCACAGTGCTCCGGAACATCCTTCCTTGAGGGCCTCCCAAGGTTCAGGTAGCTGGGGACTCTGTCCCATAGGTTGATGCACAAATTAAGTTAACTACTTCAGATTAAGAAGTTATGTACTCGCCATAACGTTACATCTGAGTAGGTAAACTTAATTTGTGAGCAACCGTCCCTCCCTCCACCCCACTGTCCCTTGCGGATGTTCTTTGATATTCCTGCTTCACAGTAGTTTGTACCCGGTTACCTAGACAGGTTGTGATGTCAAGCCTTGTTTTAGGCAAACTCGATCTGAGGTCAGGAAGGGATGGCAGGGAGTTATGGGTAAGGGGAGGAGCTTGGAGCTCAGATCTTAGCTGCTGGAAACTGCCGGCTCGGATCCGATATGGATCCGAAGACCCATAGTTTGCTGACAAATGAAGTTTACCTACTCAGATGGAACATTATGGTGAGTGCATAACTTCTTATTTCAGTCGGTCCATGTAGGACATGTTGTCTAGGCCTTGTATCCTTTTAGTAAGGTGTCTTTGTGGGTATTTCATTTGTTGCATTTGTTTAGACAGGTACATGCCAAAGGTGGTGGTATATTCAATGACTGGCCTAATGAGGGCTGAATAAAGGGGGTGTTGTGACATTCCTAGATCTAGTCACTGTCCTTTTGTTTATAAGGTACGCGGTATAGAATGACTTTGTTACAACCGTGAGCACATGTTGGTCAAATGTTAGGTCACTGTCTACATAAGTTCCGATATCAATGCATCCAACTTACTGAAGTTTTTTCTTAGATTATTCAAATGCAGATTAGTACTTTATGTATATCATGGATGTGCACAGGCCATCTGTAGCATTACATGAGTAAAACAGTAGGTTTTAGGAAAAAATGTCTCCTCTCTCTTCCTTGCCTGAAGGAAGGAAGGAAGTCAGGATGTCCCTCGGCTTGTGCCTGTTCAAATGGTCTGACTTGTATATCTACCAAGGTTATAACTAGGACTTCCAGATCCTGAGCTTCTTTCAGATCAGTTGTTTTGAAGATATGTGTTTCACAATTATATCACCTTGGAAACCTGAATTGTTGTATTTGGAAAGTGTTTCTGTTTTAGTCACCATCTCAGTGCTACTTCAAGGTGTAAGCTCTGACTTTAGGTCAGCATCCCTCCATCCACCCTATATTTTTTGTAATCTCATGGTGTGCAACTTCTAGGAATCCAAATCCTTGAATAGGAATTTCCTTGCCTTTTGGGTTGAATAACTGGAGGGCAGAGCTAGGGCTTTAATGGGAATGTGGACTTAATTGCTTGGAAACAAAGCAAGAACCTGCCTGTCAAAAGATGCATAGGTGTAAGTGAATGCATCATATTACTGTTGTATATGCATTTTGTACATGCTGTCCTAGATAACAGCTGTGTAATGATAGCTGCTGCAGTACTGCTGTCCCTTTCTCTTTAGCTCTCTTTCTGCACCAGAATTCTGCTCAGTCTTTATAGAGATGGCTTCCTTCTGCCTCAGCTTTTTCTTACTTGTCTTTTCCATCTTTCTTAGGTTACCCAATGTTGTTCAGGCCCTTCTTCTTATTGTCACTTTGGATATTTATAGCTATTCACTTCCATGCTACCCATTTCCCATTCCCTACCAGTTTCCTTCCCATACTTTACCACCAATCTCTCTCATAGAATGCATGTGTTTTGTGTTCTGCAGCTTTCACTTGCCCCCTTTCATCTTGTACTTCTAGCCTCACAAACAGTCCCTTTTTTAACTTACTTTTTCCTTGCCGTTCCTTATTTCCTTCTCTGTGTAAGTTTTTCTTATTTTATATTTCCTTTAGTTCTTCAGTCATCTTCTGCAGTATGTTTTTCCCTATCATTAAAACTCCTTCTCTTTCCACCTTGTCAGGATGCTTCCAAGTTGCTTCCATCTTAAGAACTTTATTTTCTTCTTCTGACAACCATTTTTGCTTTAGTTTTAAATAAAAGTGACACCTGATATACTTAAATATGTAATTTCCTGTTTGTGTAAGTCACAACATATACTTCTGCCAATGCCCTCCCCTTGTTTTAGAGGTATTTTTGATATTCTTGGCAAAATAACTATCAAGAGTGTGTCGTTTACCCCCAGTGGCTGTCCATTTTTGCATGGGCTGCTCAGGAGGGTTACTGAAATGGAAAGTTTTACTGTCAGCTTTACTCAGCTCATGATTAACCATTAGTAACTTGGCATGTCTCTCAGCATAGCATCTTGATTCTTAGCTAAGCTGCTCAGCAGTAGTATGTTACTGCTAGGCCGTAAGTGACAAGATTATAATTCTGCAGGGTCAAATTCCAGTCCTGCTAGTAACACCATCCTTGAGCATCCCTGTTGGTTCATTCACATAGTATACACTAGGACCATTTTAAGAAAAAAATCTCAACTGAGTTATGTAAGTAGTGCTGAAATATGTTTTCAAGTTGTACTTAGTTAATGTTTGTGTTTTCTGTTTTGCAGGGGGAGAGCTTTTCATGCAGCTAGAACGAGAAGGCATTTTCATGGAAGACACTGCATGGTAAGTGGAACATATAATGGGAGAGGGTGAAGTATCTTTGGGTAGTGACTGCCTGGATGTTCTTGCAGCACTTACTAACAGTGCAAAGAAGAGGGGTTTGTCACATCAGGGTTCTTATTTGGCTGTGAAGTTAGTGTAGCAGCTCTGTAAATTGAACTTTTCATCCACTTCTTCTGAGGCAAGGTTTGATACAAATGCACCTTTTCAGAAGGCACATATAGTGCAAACCTTGTTTGTTGCAACCACAAACTCTTGGGTGAGCTGTGGTCAATATGTGTATTTTGGACCCATTCCCATGTGTTGTGCTGCATGTTTATTTTTGTCTGCTAAGCTACTGCATCAAATGCAGTTTTCTTTACACTTTATTTAGCTAGCAGTACCCATTATGTGCACATACCTTATTTCAGAGTTGTCCTGAGAGTGCCAGCTTGTAAAGTGACTGTATTAGATTTTGCATGGTATATAGATGAAGACTAATGTACTCATAACTCACAACTGTTGGTTTAAATTGGTTCAAAGGTTCCAGACTGACAAGAGTCTTTAGAGACAGTGCATATTGGCTTTTTCTGTACCTGCATCTTCCGCAGGCTTACTTTTACATTTTTTGCCTAGGTAGCTAAAACATGTTGTTTTGGTCTGAAGTGCCATTGGAGTATAAGGAGGGTGTCATTGAAGAGACAGCAAGAGCTCTATAGCTAGGTAAATACTAGGCTAGCTGCCCTTACAGGCCATTTCTAGCTTAGCCGTTTTTTTGTGTTCAGAATAACTTATTCCATTTTGTTATAGATTGGGCTTACCCATCCCATGGTCAATAGTTATATTACCCCTAATTAGAATGACTGAGACCTTACCATAGATAATTTGAGGGGACTCCTACACGGAATAAAGCATTTAGGAGCTGCCTGTC
Source organism: Protopterus annectens (assembly GCF_019279795.1). Classification (NCBI taxonomy): domain Eukaryota; kingdom Metazoa; phylum Chordata; order Ceratodontiformes; family Protopteridae; genus Protopterus; species Protopterus annectens. Next base: position 1,181,786,232 of record NC_056743.1, on the reverse strand, counting down.
CATTAGTGGTACAGGTGGCAGTCCTAGGGTGAATTTTCTATTTCCCATCCATAGATTGAAGTTGTGCTTGAATGTGAACAGGGATGAACTTTTGGATGGGGAGTCAGTTCCAGAGCAGCAGTGTCCTGTGCGAAAAGTACCTGTTCCAAATTGTTCTGCTGATGTTGCAAAAGAGGTTTAGATCCCTAGACCGAGTATTTCTGATGCCATTTGACTTGCAGATGTGCAGTAAATCCATCAGTATTGGGACGAAGGATGCCTTCTATGCTACAGGTCACCAGTTAGCAATCTGTAGGGATACCAAGTATAGTGACAGGGCTTTGAGTCGGTCCATACAGGACATGTTGTTTCGGCCTTGTATTTTTTTATTAAGGTATCTCTGGGGGCATTCCACTTGTTGCATGTGTCCTGACAGATACATACCAAAGGGAGCATTATATTCAGTGATTGTCCTAATGAGGTCTGAATAAATGGAGACAGTGATATCCCCTAGATGTAGACACTGTTTATAATCTGTACGATATAAAAGGACTTTCTTACAACAGTGGACACATGTTGGTTAAAAAAAAAACGGAGAATCTCAGTCTGGATTTCCAGGGCAATTAACTTCTGCTATGCACACCATGGGAAATCATTGGGATCCAAGGATAAGCACACTCCACTAGGACTATGGCCTCTTCTGGAGCCTTCTTTAAAGATCTGGACACGCCTACCATTTTAGAGGCAACCACTTGGACATGTGTCCACACATTCACCAAATATTACAAACTAGACCAAATCTGTAGATCCAGGGCTGTCCTGCATGGATTCATAGACAATTCCTCCAAGCCACCAGCCTGTTCCTCACAGTCAGCTTTGCCACTCACCCAAGAATACAGAATACTGCAACATGTGAATAGAAGGACATAGAATAGTTGTGTAAAATTCTACCATAACCATAGATGTCCTTCTCTTCCATGTTGCAGTATTCCTTCCCTCCCTCCTGCCCCTGCTGTTAACATACCATGTTAAGTTGTCTACCTCGCCTTCATTCTTGCTGTTTGAGAACGGAGCTGATCCTTGGCTCCGACTCTGCCATCTTCAGTAGCTCGAGTGCTGTTTACTGGCTCGAGGCTACCCCTTATCCCATGATGACTAGCGATAGCTACTCAGATCCCGTTTGCCACTTCAGTTGCGAGGTGTGTCATTTCCTGGCTCAGGCTTGTATTTTCAAATTTTCATAATTTTTGTGTAGAAATATATCCTTACACTTCTTAAAACTATTAGATAATTACCTTTTCTTAGTTTTATTTACTAGTGTTTGTTGTTGAGTACCTTTTAGTCCTTCTTAGTAGAACTCGTTTAAGTTAGAGAGTTCTCCCCTCCCCAAGGAAGCCGTTTAACTTAGAGGCTCTCCTTTCCTCTGTCTTTTGCTATTTAAAAAAAAAAAAAGGCAATTTGTTTTATATATTTTTTACATAGTCTATTGTACTTTGACTAGAGTAGAAATTTGTTTCTATCTTTGTTTCTTTTCTGGTGGTTGATATGTCTAAAGAGGCTAAAGTATCTGGATTTAAAAAGTGTGACTTGTGCTGTCAGAGAATGTCTCTGACAGACGGGCACACTAGCTGCGTTTATTGTTTGGGCGCTGTTCACCTGCAGGACTCTTGTTCTATCTGTCATGCCTTTAGTCCAAGAGTCCTGCAGGAACAGAAGAACAAATTGATCCTTAGGGGTCTATTAAAACCTCAGGATTCACCGGCAAAGAGTTCACAGCCATTGAAATCTCCAAAATCCTCTAAACCGTCGGCTCCACCTTCGGAGCCAACCCCGGTATAGGATTTACCGAGTATGTCTGTTCTGGCTGGCACCGACAAGACAAAACCCCTCTCTCGGCTCCATCAGATGTTTCAGAGCCGTCTCGGAGCCATAAAAGGGCTGATCACTCAGAGGAGCCCCCTCGGAAGAAGAAGTGCAAGAGGAAGCACAATGACTTCTCTGACTCTGTCACTTGTGATACAGACTTAGATGAATCAGAAGGGTCCCCGAGATCCCCCTCTGAAGATGTTTCCTTCTCGGACATCCTGAAAGTGCTTAGGCAGAGGGGGAACTGGAATCCCCTAGCCCCTACCAAGGATGAGTTTGTATTCCTGGGTGCTTTCGGTTCCTGACCTTCCACCTCTTGGGTTTCTCCGCCTTTCCACTTATGTCCATAGTGGCTCAAAAGGCTTGGTCAGCTCTGGTCAGTGGAACCAACTCCGAGGAGACCTGGTAAATTTATTACAGCTCCCCAGGATAAGCAATTCCTTTCTAAAGGTGGGCCTGTTGATGCCATGGTGGTAGCAGCAGCCACCAAAAAAGAGTTAGCAGAGACCTCTTCATCTGTTCATCCCCCTAACAAGGAGTCTAGCACGATGGACAGGTACGGAAAGCGAATGTTTGCTTCAGCGACCTTCTCCATGAGGTCACTGAACTTTCTATGTCATTTTACTCTACTTCAAAGGGATCTCCTTAAAGAGCTTGGAGATACCCTTCAAGATCCTACAGCTGAAGGAGCACAAGCCAGAGTAGTTTCCCAGCTAGTGACACTTAATTCTGTAGTTAACTCTTCCATGAGGCTCATTTCCTGTGCAGCCGATGGAGCAAGTAGAGCCGTGGGCACGGGTGTAGCCCTTAGGAGGCATGCGTGGATGCGGATGTGTCACTTTGCGGAACCCTTTCGAGCGTCCTTCACCAGTACCCCCTTGGATGGCTCCTTTCTCTTTGGGCCACAGGTGAAAGACACGTTGACTAGGTGTGAGCAAGAAGGCAAGAATCTCTTGGCCGTGGGAGTCCGTTTTTCCACTCCCTCTAGACCTTACCCAAAGGATCAGAAGAGTGGGAAGATGTGGTTCCGTAAATCTCAGGGAGCCTTGCCTGACACACGTAGTGATTTTTCCTCCATAGCCAGTGGGGGAAACAATAATAATAGATGCTACCCTTGTGGCAGAGGGAGGTCCGCAGAACCAGGGCAGCAGAGAATCTTTCTCTGATAAGCCCTTCCAGCATCCCTGAAGGGTTGCCCGGCTGCTCACCTCTGGAGACAGTCGGGGGAAGACTTTCACTGTACCCAAAAGCCTGGCAAAATGTAACAAGACAGATGGGGTACGGTCCATTATATCTGGAGGTTACAGAATTCCCTTCCATCAGCCCCCCTTACAGTCAAAGAAAATCCTTCCAGATGTTCCACCCAATCTGAAGGAGCAAGCAGTAATAGAAGTTTCAAAACTGCTAGAAAAAAGAGCCATCCAGGAAGTCCCCGCAGACCAGCACGGATACGGAACTTACTCAAGGTTCTTTTTGGTACCAAAAGAGACAGGGGACTGGAGACCGATTCTGGATCTCAGCAGACTAAACAAGTCTGTACAAAGAACAAAGTTTCGGATGGTCATGCTACAGTCTGTTCTACCCTTTCTGGGTCAGGACAATTGGATGTGCTCGATAGATCTTCAGGACGCGTACTACCATATCAAGATGGACAGAAGCTCCAGGAGATTTCTTCGCTTTGGGTGGGGGCCAGTCATTACCAGTTCAGAGCTCTGCCCTTTGGTCTCACCACAGCCCCCAGGGTGTTCACCAAATGTATGGCAGTGGTCACGGCTCACCTAAGACGTCAAGGATTCCAGGTGTTTCCATATCTAGACTGGCTACTCACTGCTACCACCAGGCATCAACTCCTGCAAGTGCGGGATTGTACAATCACATCCTGCTCCCAGCTAGGTATTACAATAAATTTCGAAAAATCTGCCTTGTTGCCCTGTCAGTCTATCACTTGCATAGGAGCAAACTTAAACACAAGGGATATGTTCGCAAGGTTACCACTAGAAAGTGTGTCCACAATTCATCGTCAAGTGCAAATTCTAATGCAGAGCAAAAGGATCCAAGTCGGGTATGTCCTTCAAACTCTGGGATCCATGGCAGCTGCCATTCTTCTAATCCCAGTAGCGCGCTTCCACATGAGAATGCTCCAGTGGCTTTTTTTCACACAGTGGTCTTTCCAAGAGCTACCCATGTCTCACATGATCCTGATCACGGAGGCATGCAAAAGACACCTTTCTTGGTGGATGGTCTCCCCATTAGTTACTCAGGGCAGACCTTTCATGCAACCCCCTCCGGTAGCCACAGTGACGACAGACGCCTCCCTGATAGGGTGTGGAGGGGCATTGTCTGGGCAGGACAGTCCTAGGCACTTGGCAACCTCACAAGTACCATCTGCACATAAATGTCCTAGAAATGAGAGCCGTGCTCCTAGCGTTACTAGCTCTTCAAGACTCTCTTCCCTTCGGGACCATTGCAATTCAAACAGGCAACATGTCAGTGGTGTGGTACATCAACAAGCAGGGCGGAACCAGATCCTACCCCCTGTGTCGAGAAGCACTCAGACTTTGGCAGTGGGCGATTTCCTCCCAACGTTTTCTGATTGACGCACATCCCTGGGAGATCCAGTGTCATAGCAGACAGGCTCAGCAGAGCTATCCTCATGCCTCACGAGTGGTCTCTGAATCAGGAAGTTGCAGATCTAATTTTCCACAAATGGGGACAGCCTTGCTGCGATCTTTTTACCACCCTCTTCAACAGCAAATGCAGCAACTACTTCTCCCTTCTTCCGCTTCCAGGTCACATACCCAGAGACGCTCTAGTCCACGATTGGCCTCAGGGACTTCTTTATGCTTTTCCTCCGTTTCCCCTGATACCGAAACTCATACAGAAAGCAAAATCGTTGGGTTGCAAAATTATCCTCATTGCCCCCTACTGGCCTCGACAGATATGGTTCCCGTTTCTGCGCCATTATTTTCTCGATCAGCCCTGGATTCTGGACCCAATTCCAGATCTCCTGATTCATCAGTCAGCCGGGTTGCATCAATCCCTCCAAACTCTCCCGCTCACAGCTTGGTTGCTCCACTTCCAACCTTAGCCAGGCTTCCCAGCATTTCCCCAGCAGTCCGTGAGATTATCGTCTCCTCTCATAAGTCTACAATGAGAAAAACTTATGCTACCAAATTGAAACGTTTTTCTTGTTGGGCGGAGTCTAGGAATGTGAATCCCTTCTCAGCCCCAGTCCACGAAATTCTGGAATTCCTGGCACAACTGTTTTACTCCGGGGCCGCTTCTGCTACAATTAGGGTGCAATTAGCGGCCATTTCTAATTTTCATATTGGTTGGTCAAATTCTAACATTATGTCTCATAAGCTCTGTAAAGCTTTTTTGAGAGGAACATCTCTTCTTAGACCTCCAGTGCGAGATACCCCTCCCCCTTGGGACCTTAATTTAGTCCTAACTTCTTTAATTCTGCCCCCTTTTGAACCAGCAGCTTCCTGCTCCATCAAGTTTCTATCTTGGAAGACGCTCTTTCTGGTAGGTATCACTTCAGCTAGGCGTGTCTCAGAACGTCAGGCACTATGTGTTCGTCCTCCCTACCTGGTGTTTCACAAGGACAGAGTTGCTGTGAGGGCGAATCCTTCATTTCTTCCTAAAGTCTGCTCAGAAAATAATTTAAACCAATCTATAGATCTCCCTGTGTTCTTCCCAAATCATAGCAACAAGGCAGAGTACAAACTTCACCAATTGGATGTTCATAGACAATTGCGTTTTTACCTGCACAGAACTAAAGAAAAGTCAGACCAATTATTCCTTTCTTATGCCTTAAACAAACAAGGTTTCCCAGTTTCCAAGGTGACCTTATCCAGATGGTTGTCCCACACTATTACTTTTATTTATCAGTTAAGGAACAAAGGGTTACCAGTTAAACCGAACGGTCATTCTACTAGGGCGTTAGCCACCTCCGTAGCCTTTCAGTCTAGGTTGCCCATGGATTCCATCTGTGAAGCTGCCACGTGGGCAAACCCTCATACCTTTATTTCTCATTACAAGGTGGATATGGTCTCCTGGAGCAGAGCTGACTTTGGTTCCACTGTTCGAGTCTGTTCCACTGAGCCACCCAGGTTGTTAGGTGCTAGGAACGCTGTCCCAAACAGCAAGAATGAAGGCGAGATAGACAACTTAACATTAAGAAGTTATGTACCTACCATAATGTTCCATATTAGCTGTCTTCATCTCGCCTTCTTTCTTGCGTCCCTCCCTCTGTCCCCAGTCCTAGTGGATTGAGAGGAATCCCTTTTTTCACTGGCTGAGTATTCTTTTATTGTTATTTTTCTGGCCAGGTCTTCCTAACCTATTCTAGGTATTAGAATACATGGAACAACCATTTTTTTGCTAACTGGCTTCTCACTTATTATGTCTGGATTAGCTATTTCAAACGAGATCTGGGTAGCTATTGCTAGGCATCATGGGATAAGGGGTAGCCTCGAGACAGTAAACCGCTCTCGAGCTATTGAAGATGGCCGAGTCTCGGCTCCGATCCCAAACAGCAAGAAAGAAGGCGAGGTGAAGACAACTAATTTAACGTTATGGTAGGTACATAACTTCTTATTTCCTTCTTGGATGGCACTGGACTTGCACAGCATATTCTAGGACTGGGGTCCAACTGGGGCGCTCAGTTCTGAGGTCTGGTGTGTGTGTGCAGAAGTCACTTTTATGGCCCATGCTAGTCTAGCCACATCAGACGTCCCACGCACCTAATAGTGACAAATTTTGATGACTGGCTGAATGTTCAGGTAGCAAGAAGAGGAGACCCAAGAGTACAGAGTACTGATGGAAGAGAAGGACATCTGTGGTTATGGTAAGATGTTTACACAACTATTCTTTCTCTCCTATTTGTGTGAGTAGCTCCATTCTGGCTTGGCTTGCTCTTCTGTAAAGGCCCATTTGTCAGCTATTTCTGCCCTTGAATCCTCCTCTGGCTTATTGTCTTGAAGTCAGACAGTTTCTTAAAGGCGTCATTCATCTTGGGTCCCAAGGATACCTGTTCCTCTCCCTTGGGATCTTAATTTTGTTTTGGCAAAACTGACCCGGGCTCCTTTTGAGCCTGCACTTTCACCTTCTCTGCAACACTATACCTGGAAGACTGTCTTGTTGCTTGCTGTTACATCTGCTCAGATGGTTTCTGAACTTCAGGCCCTTATGGCCATTCCTCATTTTCTGGTTTTACACAGATGCAGGGCGTCTCTTTGTGCTAATCCTTCTTTTGTGCCCAAGGTTGTTAATGAGCTGTCCTTAAATCAGGCAATAGAACTATCTTCCTTTTTTCATTCTCCAAGGTCTGCCAGTGAGAGGGTCCTGCATACCTTCAATTTGTACAAACATCTCGGGTATTATTTATATAAAACTATAAACATTTGTAAGTCAAATCAGCTTTTTGTTTCTTTTCATCCCAGGACATTGGGTTTGTCTGTTTCTAAGCAAACGTTCTCCTCCTGGACATGTAAGGCCATTTCCTTTTGTTATTCTTTTAATGGCAAGTGTTTGTATTCTTCAGTTAGAGCTCATTCCACTAGGGCTGCTGCCTCTTCTGATGCCTTCTTCAAGGGTTTGGATACCAATTCCATTCTTGAAGCTTCCTACTTGGTCTTCAGTGCATATCTTTACTAAGCATTATAAATTGGATGTGGTTTCTAGAGCCAAGGCAGTTTTTCTAGGACCATCCTACATGGCTTTGTTGAGGGCTTTTCCTAGCCTTCCACATCTCGCTCCTTTTATTGTGCTTCTGTACTCTCCCTAAGATGAAGTATACTGCAGTAGTGATGTAGAAGGACTTAGTACAGTTCCGTAAAATCTTACCATAACAGTAGATGTCCTTCACTTCACTGTTGCAGTATTTGTTTTTTCTCTCCATCCCCATCCTGCTTTTTCTTTGGGTTTTGGTTTATTTTCCCTCCTGGCTGAGAGCACCTCATTTCCATCTGCATTTTCTCCTTCTGGATGTGCATGGCCTCCTTTTTCCCATGAAGACTGTTCTTTACTGAGGCAAATTAGTTTTGGATAACTGCGTCCATGCATCACTTTTTTGCCCTACGTCCTGTACAGGGAGCATGCATGTGATATACAGCATATGTAAGATCTAAAGGCTTTGGCAAACTGGCCAGAAGTTGGGCTGTCCTTGGTAGGAGATCACTGTGGTGAAGAATACTGCAACAGTGAAGAGAAGGAAATCATCTACTTTTATGGTAGAATTTTATACAGCAGTACTTTCAAGGACTTAAGTCCATGTGTGATCTGATGGATCCTGGCAACAGACAAGCAACTAACTGTCCATCTTTCCTTGTTCAGTCTGGTAAGAGGTACATCTGTATGTCTTACAATGGAGTCACCTGTAACAATATTGTTTGGTAGGGTTGATGCCTGCCTTTCGGGCTCAGTGTCTGTGACTTTGGGACTCTCTGCAGTACGTGAGGAAGTAGGATTAATTTGCTGAGTGTGCTTTGTGCCTGTGTTGTGTTTTGGAGGTCTTTGAGGTTTAGGCAAGTAAATCTTCAGAACCTCAGCATGTGATGGATTTTGTGTATTGTGATGGCCTTGGGGAGGTGTGAATTGTGGTGTACTGCAGACGATTTTGGTGTCTTGAGTTTACGATTTGTGGGATTGTTACTTCTAAGGATATTATGCATGTACAGCTCTCACACACTGTATTATGCTGTTTGAGAATAAGTGATTTTCAGACAGCATGAGAGAATTATTACACTATCTGAAGATACCCATCTCAATCAAGCTGGCCAGAATAGTTGTGGGGAAGTGCTGGTCTACCCTGCAGACAGGAATGACTCTGGTGTCAGGGGTCACTATAACTGCCTGGAGTTTGGTTTTAGAGTAATGTTTGGGTGTTCTTGCTGCTGACTAAAGTTCAGTACAAAACAACTAGCCTTATAAATCTTCTACTACCAGCAAGAACCAGTAAACTAATTATAGTAAAGAAAATATTCACAAAGTTGATACTAAAATCAGTGCAAGTAGCATCCGTACACTCAACATTAAGCAATTTTGTTAGTTCATCATATTGATCACTGCTGCATTAGTCTTGGCTGTATAGGTTATAATCCTGCCAAGGATATAACATCCGGCCAGCTTCCAAAGCTTGAGGGCACTTTCCACATGTTCATTCAGCTCGATCTGAACAGACAGGTTTGGGCACCAAGCCCTTCAGAGCTTTCCTGCCTTTGAAGAGAGTGCTCCTCTGCGTGCTTTCGAGGATTGACAGTCAACTTGTGGTGTTCTTTTGCTGGGCAGATAAGTACCCTTTGGAGAAAAAAACTTCCACATTTAAAAAAACATGTTGTTTTATTGTACTTTCCTGTTTAGAAAAGTTATTTTTAAGCTGAGTTTGTGTAGTAATGAACTACCATGAGACTGAACTGTACATTTAAATGGGAGCACACTTTTTACTATCAATTAAGTAAGTGAAAACTTTTTTTTCTGTGCAGAAATTGTGCTCATTTTACTTCTTGAGGCTGACAGTGTTTTAAAGTGCTTTTTACTGCTTTTGTGTGGAAAAAGTGACTTGAAATTTTTGCCAGCTCTTGCTGCTTGTTTTCTTTGTGAATGAAACAATGTTTTCAGCTTGACTATGCTTTTTTTCCAACCACAAATAGAAAAAGATAAGCAAACAAACAAAAAGCACCAGTTCCACAACGATAAGGCTCAAAATAAAAGTAGAGGTTTAATAGGGCTCCTGCCAAACTCAGTAGACACAATACAATACGCTGTGTAAAATCACATCAAACGTTTCGTCAAGCCTTCTTCAGATAATACAAACACATAAAGCCACTTGTCAGTTGTTTAAATACATTTGAATATAATTGGATCAACACATCAACCAATGAAATAAAAAGATTAATTAAGTACTTAATGATAATTGTAAAAAAGTAATAAAGTGCCATTTACAGTGCCAAAGTGTAACTATAAAACCTATTTACTGGATAAACAAGCCATATACACTGTCAATTCTAGCAAATGCTTATCTGAATCTCATTCAAAGTTAAAATTGAGAGTTAAAACCTCATTCATTAAAATTGTAAATTAAAAATTAAAAACCTTCCTTTAAGTTACAAGCTGTTAAGTAAACAATACTACACTCTACTGGTCAGAGTTGATATTGCAACTTCCAATGTTTAAAAGGAATAAGCAGAAAAAATACATGTATAATGTGATTTAAAAACTTTTTCTTAAAAATACTTCTAAAATTAACATATCATAGTTTAGCTGCCCTTAATTTTAAAACAGGTGCTAAGGACACCATGTCATTAATCCCTGGATATTTATTTGATTCCAGGGTAATCTGCCAAAATAATTCCCTGTACTCCAGTAATGTTTCCCACATTCCCCCTCTCGGGTCAGTGGGTACCACTTCTACCACAAAAAATTCAAAACTAGAACCTTTACAGGTTAATGTGTGTTTGTACAGGGAATTATTGGCGCATGATGTTCTGATATCATATACATGTTCGTAAATCCTTTGTTTAATTCTCCTTTCGCTTTTACCCACATAAAAAGCATTACAGTTTTTACACAAGGCGATATAAATAATCCCTTTTGTGTTACAATTAACAAAGGATTCACATAGTAAAGTTTTATTCCTTGCTACTAAATGGCAGCTGTTTCCTACTTTTAAATATGAACAATACCTACAGGCACCACATTTAAAACCCCAACTTTTTCTTCTTTTTATCAGTGTTTCCTTTACAACCAGTCTCTATAATACCTTTTATATTGTTACCTTTCTTATAAATAAATTTAATTTCATGTTCAAAAATGTGACCTAGATCCGATACTTGGGAAAAGTTGTCCCATTCCTTTTCAAATATTTTCTTCACTATACTAGATTGACCGTCGAGGTGGTGATGAGACCTGAAACAAACCCATCGCTTAGGTCACCATCCGGTGTGTTCCGCCAACACTTCTGACTTACCAAGTATAGGTGCAAATCTAGTTTTTCTCCCCCAGGACTTCATTCTTAATGTCCTCAAATAATGTGTGTGGGTATCCTCTTTGTGTAAACATCTTATACAAGTTTTCACATTCTCTCCTAAAAGTTTCATCATCTGAGGTCATTCTACATATTCGGACTAGTTGCCCTTTCAACACACTTTTTTCTGGTGAAACGGGTGGGAACTGGAGAAATGCAAGTAAGTATTTGAAAATGTCTCCTTTCTATGTACCTTTGAAACAAATAGATCATTTGCTTTGGTAATGTTAACATCCAGGTAACATAACACACCGTGACAAAATTCATTGTAAACTGGAGAAAGTGTGTGGTCTCATTGATGTATTCACCAAATATATCAAAATCATCCTTTGTACCTTTCCAGAAGAAACACAAATCGTCAAGGAATCTACAATACAAGGTCCACTTGTCAAGAAACCTAGGAATCAAAATGTATTTGTTCTCCCAGTATGCCATAATAATGTTTGCATATGTAGGTGCACAATGAGACCCCATGGCCACCCCTTTCGTCTGCCTGAAATATTCACCTTCAAAGAATAGAAAATTGTACTTTAAAACAACTTCCATAAGAACTAAAATAGTGGTAAATTCATTTTGGGAAATACTCTTTAAAGGTAACAACATCTCTTCAAACCACTTTAAGCCAGTTTCATGTGGGATACTAGTAAATAGATCTACAACGTCCAATGTGGCAAATCCTGTTGTATCCATATACATGGAGGGTTCTATTTTTCTAAGAAAATCCCATGAGTCTTTTAAAATGTTCTTGTTCTCATTTACCAAGTGTTTAATTTTCACATCGATGTATTTAGCAAGGGGTGCAGTTATAGATCCTTCAGAGGAGACAATAGCTCTAAGAGGTGGGTCGTTTAGATCTTTGTGCACCTTCGGGATCCCAAAGATGCAGGGTATTTTAGGTTTTGATACTGTCAGAAAATTAAAGGTTTTTTGGTCAATAGATCCCTCTAGTAGTAGGTCCTGCAATATTCCCCTTATCCTACTATATGCTATGTGTATTTCATTCAAAGAGGTCCTACTATATTTGTCTGTGTTATTCAAAATATTTAACATTTTTCCTTCATACACAAAACGATCCATGAAAACAACGCCCCCACCTTTGTCAGGTTTCATAACCCTGATAGATCTATCCTTGCTCACAGTTTCCAAAATTTTCTCTTCATTGTCAGATAAATTAGGACGGACGTAATGCTGTGATAAAGACTTCCTCAATTCATGTTCAACTTTTAATTCAAAGTTTCTTAACTGGGGGTGTAAAGGGGTTAAATGTACTCTTACGCCTTAGTTCATCACTTGTGCCTGTAGTACTGTTACCCTTAAAAATATTTCCAAGTTTTTCTTTCTGGTAAAGAGTTTTGTATCCACTAGTAGTTTGAACAAATTAGTCCTGCGTTGTGGTATAAACCCAAAACCTTTTGAAAAAACTTCAAAATGTGTGGTAGTGAGTGTGGTATTTGAGTAATTAAATATATTGAAATCATTGTATGTCCATTTTTTACCTTCATTCACAATCCCTAGTAGTGGTTCCACTGTTCGTGCCTCCAAGATGGGTGCCCCCCCCTCCGTGTGTAGTTTTTTGAATTATAATCTACAGGGTCCTTCTGCATCAGTCTCTCAGATCTACGTAAGGGGGGAAACTCTTCTACATCAATGTCATCATCTATATGTGTAGGACTGCTTGGTAATACATCTTGCAAATCTAAATTAACCCTCTTATTCCAAAACTTAGGTTTAGGGTATTGTAGCTTATTTTATATTCATACATGTCTCTCTCAATTTTACCAAATTTCCTATTCTGTACTTCTATACAATGAGATTCAATGTCTTTAAGCAATGTTTTGTACTTAACTTTGTTTTCTTCCACAGTAAACAAAAGATCATTAATAACTGCCTTGTTAATTTCTTCTATTGTGTTAGACAATTTAGACATTTCATTTTCATTATTTAAAATTATGGCCTCCATAATCGCAAAACCACAATTGTCAAATGCTTTTAACAAATTGTTATAAAATTCAGTTCCTTCATGTACATTATTTGGGTACTTGCTTACCCGTAAACCTTTAGGCACTATTTCTAATTTTAAACAGTGCCTAAGGTATGCATTGTCCATCTCAAACATCTTGTACTTCTTTAGATGAAAGTGCAGTTCATTAGTCATACGGTTGTAGTTTCCTTTAACAGTAGTAACACTCTTTTGTTTGAGAAATCAAACTTGCCGTTTACTATATCACTAAATAAACTATCAGTACCTTGATTAGACCATTGTCTACTAGTAGTGTTGTTCGCTTTACTAGCAGCACGCCGTTGTGGCAAAGGGCCTGTCCTCGTCTCCTCGAATGAAAAGCATGGAAAATCATTCAACAAGTCCAAATTTGTAGCATCCTGTTCATTTGCGTTGTTCTCTCTGATGTCAGTGTGCTCGGCCGTGTCCCCAGTGGGAGCCGTGCGTCTCAGAGCTTCCTGATTCCCAGGCAGTGAGATAGAGTTTAAAACGTCGCCACGGATTGGCTGACAGGCGTCAGGAGACCAACTAGCTGAGTAAGCTGTCCAACAAGCTTACGTAGCTCACCAATTTCGTTTCTTCTACCCTCACCTTCTTGAGCACTCGTCGTTGAGGCATCCATGCTGTACAAAAAACTTATCAAAAGGAAGGTGCCGGCTTCACAAGTAAACAAACAAAAGCACCAGTTCCACAACGATAAGGCTCAAAATAAAAGTAGAGGTTTAATAGGGCTCCTGCCAAACTCAGTAGACACAATACAATACGCTGTGTAAAATCACATCAAACGCGTTTGTCAAGCCTTCTTCAGATAATACAAACACATAAAGCCACTTGTCAGTTGTTTAAATACATTTGAATATAATTGGATCAACACATCAACCAATGAAATAAAAAGATTAATTAAGTACTTAATGATAATTGTAAAAAAGTAATAAAGTGCCATTTACAGTGCCAAAGTGTAACTATAAAACCTATTTACTGGATAAACAAGCCATATACACTGTCAATTCTAGCAAATGCTTATCTGAATCTCATTCAAAGTTAAAATTGAGAGTTAAAACCTCATTCATTAAAATTGTAAATTAAAAATAAATTAAAACCTTCCTTTAAGTTACAAGCTGTTAAGTAAACAATACTACACTCTACTGGTCAGAGTTGATATTGCAACTTCCAATGTTTAAAAGGAATAAGCAGAAAAATACATGTATAATGTGATTTAAAAACTTTTTCTTAAAAATACTTCTAAAATTAACATATCATAGTTTAGCTGCCCTTAATTTTAAAACAGGTGCTAAGGACACCATGTCATTAATCCCTGGATATTTATTTGATTCCAGGGTAATCTGCCAAAATAATTCCCTGTACTCCAGTAATGTTTCCCACATTCCCCTCTCGGGTCAGTGGGTACCACTTCTACCACAAAAAATTCAAAACTAGAACCTTTACAGGTTAATGTGTGTTTGTACAGGGAATTATTGGCGCATGATGTTCTGATATCATATACATGTTCGTAAATCCTTTGTTTAATTCTCCTTTCGCTTTTACCCACATAAAAGCATTACAGTTTTTACACAAGGCGATATAAATAATCCCTTTTGTGTTACAATTAACAAAGGATTCACATAGTAAAGTTTTATTCCTTGCTACTAAATGGCAGCTGTTTCCTACTTTTAAATATGAACAATACCTACAGGCACCACATTTAAAACCCCAACTTTTTCTTCTTTTTATCAGTGTTTCCTTTACAACCAGTCTCTATAATACCTTTTATATTGTTACCTTTCTTATAAATAAATTTAATTTCATGTTCAAAAATGTGACCTAGATCCGATACTTGGGAAAAGTTGTCCCATTCCTTTTCAAATATTTTCTTCACTATACTAGATTGACCGTCGAGGTGGTGATGAGACCTGAAACAAACCCATCGCTTAGGTCACCATCCGGTGTGTTCCGCCAACACTTCTGACTTACCAAGTATAGGTGCAAATCTAGTTTTTCTCCCTCCAGGACTTCATTCTTAATGTCCTCAAATAATGTGTGTGGGTATCCTCTTTGTGTAAACATCTTATACAAGTTTTCACATTCTCTCCTAAAAGTTTCATCATCTGAGGTCATTCTACATATTCGGACTAGTTGCCCTTTCAACACACCTTTTTTCTGGTGAAACGGGTGGGAACTGGAGAAATGCAAGTAAGTATTTGAAAATGTCTCCTTTCTATGTACCTTTGAAACAAATAGATCATTTGCTTTGGTAATGTTAACATCCAGGTAACATAACACACCGGTGTCAAAATTCATTGTAAACTGGAGAAAGTGTGTGGTCTCATTGATGTATTCACCAAATATATCAAAATCATCCTTTGTACCTTTCCAGAAGAAACACAAATCGTCAAGGAATCTACAATACAAGGTCCACTTGTCAAGAAACCTAGGAATCAAAATGTATTTGTTCTCCCAGTATGCCATAATAATGTTTGCATATGTAGGTGCACAATGAGACCCCATGGCCACCCCTTTCGTCTGCCTGAAATATTCACCTTCAAAGAATAGAAAATTGTACTTTAAAACAACTTCCATAAGAACTAAAATAGTGGTAAATTCATTTTGGGAAATACTCTTTAAAGGTAACAACATCTCTTCAAACCACTTTAAGCCAGTTTCATGTGGGATACTAGTAAATAGATCTACAACGTCCAATGTGGCAAATCCTGTTGTATCCATATACATGGAGGGTTCTATTTTTCTAAGAAAATCCCATGAGTCTTTTAAAATGTTCTTGTTCTCATTTACCAAGTGTTTAATTTTCACATCGATGTATTTAGCAAGGGGTGCAGTTATAGATCCTTCAGAGGAGACAATAGCTCTAAGAGGTGGGTCGTTTAGATCTTTGTGCACCTTCGGGATCCCAAAGATGCAGGGTATTTTAGGTTTTGATACTGTCAGAAAATTAAAGGTTTTTTGGTCAATAGATCCCTCTAGTAGTAGGTCCTGCAATATTCCCCTTATCCTACTATATGCTATGTGTATTTCATTCAAAGAGGTCCTACTATATTTGTCTGTGTTATTCAAAATATTTAACATTTTTCCTTCATACACAAAACGATCCATGAAAACAACGCCCCCACCTTTGTCAGGTTTCATAACCCTGATAGATCTATCCTTGCTCACAGTTTCCAAAATTTTCTCTTCATTGTCAGATAAATTAGGACGGACGTAATGCTGTGATAAAGACTTCCTCAATTCATGTTCAACTTTTAATTCAAAGTTTCTTAACTGGGGTGTAAAGGGGGTTAAATGTACTCTTACGTCTTAGTTCATCACTTGTGCCTGTAGTACTGTTACCCTTAAAAAATATTTCCAAGTTTTTCTTTCTGGTAAAGAGTTTTGTATCCACTAGTAGTTTGAACAAATTAGTCCTGCGTTGTGGTATAAACCCAAAACCTTTTGAAAAAACTTCAAAATGTGTGGTAGTGAGTGTGGTATTTGAGTAATTAAATATATTGAAATCATTGTATGTCCATTTTTTACCTTCATTCACAATCCCTAGTAGTGGTTCCACTGTTCGTGCCTCCAAGATGGGTGCCCCCCCCTCCGTGTGTAGTTTTTTGAATTATAATCTACAGGGTCCTTCTGCATCAGTCTCTCAGATCTCGTAAGGGGGGAAACTCTTCTACATCAATGTCATCATCTATATGTGTAGGACTGCTTGGTAATACATCTTGCAAATCTAAATTAACCCTCTTATTCCAAAACTTAGGTTTAGGGTATTGTAGCTTATTTTATATTCATACATGTCTCTCTCAATTTTACCAAATTTCCTATTCTGTACTTCTATACAATGAGATTCAATGTCTTTAAGCAATGTTTTGTACTTAACTTTGTTTTCTTCCACAGTAAACAAAAGATCATTAATAACTGCCTTGTTAATTTCTTCTATTGTGTTAGACAATTTAGACATTTCATTTTCATTATTTAAAATTATGGCCTCCATAATCGCAAAACCACAATTGTCAAATGCTTTTAACAAATTGTTATAAAATTCAGTTCCTTCATGTACATTATTTGGGTACTTGCTTACCCGTAAACCTTTAGGCACTATTTCTAATTTTAAACAGTGCCTAAGGTATGCATTGTCCATCTCAAACATCTTGTACTTCTTTAGATGAAAGTGCAGTTCATTAGTCATACGGTTGTAGTTTCCTTTAACAGTAGTAACACTCTTTTTGTTTGAGAAATCAAACTTGCCGTTTACTATATCACTAAATAAACTATCAGTACCTTGATTAGACCATTGTCTACTAGTAGTGTTGTTCGTTTTACTAGCAGCACGCCGTTGTGGCAAAGGGCGCCTGTCCTGCGTCTCCTCGAATGAAAAGCATGGAAAATCATTCAACAAGTCCAAATTTGTAGCATCCTGTTCATTTGCGTTGTTCTCTCTGCTGTCAGTGTGCTCGGCCGTGTCCCCAGTGGGAGCCGTGCGTCTCAGAGCTTCCTGATTCCCAGGCAGTGAGATAGAGTTTAAAAACGTCGCCACGGATTGGCTGACAGGCGTCAGGAGACCAACTAGCTGAGTAAGCTGTCCAACAAGCTTACGTAGCTCACCAATTTCGTTTCTTCTACCCTCACCTTCTTGAGCACTCGTCGTTGAGGCATCCATGCTGTACAAAAAACTTATCAAAAGGAAGGTGCCGGCTTCACAAGTAAACAAACAAAAAGCACCAGTTCCACAACGATAAGGCTCAAAATAAAAGTAGAGGTTTAATAGGGCTCCTGCCAAACTCAGTAGACACAATACAATACGCTGTGTAAAATCACATCAAACGTTTCGTCAAGCCTTCTTCAGATAATACAAACACATAAAGCCACTTGTCAGTTGTTTAAATACATTTGAATATAATTGGATCAACACATCAACCAATGAAATAAAAGATTAATTAAGTACTTAATGATAATTGTAAAAAAGTAATAAAGTGCCATTTACAGTGCCAAAGTGTAACTATAAAACCTATTTACTGGATAAACAAGCCATATACACTGTCAATTCTAGCAAATGCTTATCTGAATCTCATTCAAAGTTAAAATTGAGAGTTAAAACCTCATTCATTAAAATTGTAAATTAAAAATTAAAAAACCTTCCTTTAAGTTACAAGCTGTTAAGTAAACAATACTACACTCTACTGGTCAGAGTTGATATTGCAACTTCCAATGTTTAAAAGGAATAAGCAGAAAAAATACATGTATAATGTGATTTAAAAACTTTTTCTTAAAAATACTTCTAAAATTAACATATCATAGTTTAGCTGCCCTTAATTTTAAAACAGGTGCTAAGGACACCATGTCATTAATCCCTGGATATTTATTTGATTCCAGGGTAATCTGCCAAAATAATTCCCTGTACTCCAGTAATGTTTCCCACATTCCCCCTCTCGGGTCAGTGGGTACCACTTCTACCACAAAAAATTCAAAACTAGAACCTTTACAGGTTAATGTGTGTTTGTACAGGGAATTATTGGCATGATGTTCTGATATCATATACATGTTCAGAAATCCTTTGTTTAATTCTCCTTTCGCTTTTACCCACATAAAAGCATTACAGTTTTACACAAGGCGATATAAATAATCCCTTTTGTGTTACAATTAACAAAGGATTCACATAGTAAAGTTTTATTCCTTGCTACTAAATGGCAGCTGTTTCCTACTTTTAAATATGAACAATACCTACAGGCACCACATTTAAAAACCCCAACTTTTTCTTCTTTTTATCAGTGTTTCCTTTACAACCAGTCTCTATAATACCTTTTATATTGTTACCTTTCTTATAAATAAATTTAATTTCATGTTCAAAAATGTGACCTAGATCCGATACTTGGGAAAAGTTGTCCCATTCCTTTTCAAATATTTTCTTCACTATACTAGATTGACCGTCGTAGGTGGTGATGAGACCTGAAACAAACCCATCGTTTAGGTCACCATCCGGTGTGTTCCGCCAACACTTCTGACTTACCAAGTATAGGTGCAAATCTAGTTTTCTCCCTCCAGGACTTCATTCTTAATGTCCTCAAATAATGTGTGTGGGTATCCTCTTTGTGTAAACATCTTATACAAGTTTTCACATTCTCTCCTAAAAGTTTCATCATCTGAGGTCATTCTACATATTCGGACTAGTTGCCCTTTCAACACACTTTTTTCTGGTGAAACGGGTGGGAACTGGAGAAATGCAAGTAAGTATTTGAAAATGTCTCCTTTCTATGTACCTTTGAAACAAATAGATCATTTGCTTTGGTAATGTTAACATCCAGGTAACATACCACACCGGTGTGAAAATTCATTGTAAACTGGAGAAAGTGTGTGGTCTCATTGATGTATTCACCAAATATATCAAAATCATCCTTTGTACCTTTCCAGAAGAAACACAAATCGTCAAGGAATCTACAATACAAGGTCCACTTGTCAAGAAACCTAGGAATCAAAATGTATTTGTTCTCCCAGTATGCCATAATAATGTTTGCATATGTAGGTGCACAATGAGACCCCATGGCCACCCCTTTCGTCTGCCTGAAATATTCACCTTCAAAGAATAGAAAATTGTACTTTAAAACAACTTCCATAAGAACTAAAATAGTGGTAAATTCATTTTGGGAAATACTCTTTAAAGGTAACAACATCTCTTCAAACCACTTTAAGCCAGTTTCATGTGGGATACTAGTAAATAGATCTACAACGTCCAATGTGGCAAATCCTGTTGTATCCATATACATGGAGGGTTCTATTTTTCTAAGAAAATCCCATGAGTCTTTTAAAATGTTCTTGTTCTCATTTACCAAGTGTTTAATTTTCACATCGATGTATTTAGCAAGGGGTGCAGTTATAGATCCTTCAGAGGAGACAATAGCTCTAAGAGGTGGGTCGTTTAGATCTTTGTGCACCTTCGGGATCCCAAAGATGCAGGGTATTTTAGGTTTTGATACTGTCAGAAAATTAAAGGTTTTTGGTCAATAGATCCCTCTAGTAGTAGGTCCTGCAATATTCCCCTTATCCTACTATATGCTATGTGTATTTCATTCAAAGAGGTCCTACTATATTTGTCTGTGTTATTCAAAATATTTAACATTTTTCCTTCATACACATACCGATCCATGAAACCAACGCCCCACCTTTGTCAGGTTTCATAACCCTGATAGATCTATCCTTGCTCACAGTTTCCAAAATTTTCTCTTCATTGTCAGATAAATTAGGACGGACGTAATGCTGTGATAAAGACTTCCTCAATTCATGTTCAACTTTTAATTCAAAGTTTCTTAACTGGGGTGTAAAGGGGTTAAATGTACTCTTACGTCTTAGTTCATCACTTGTGCCTGTAGTACTGTTACCCTTAAAAAATATTTCCAAGTTTTTCTTTCTGGTAAAGAGTTTTATATCCACTAGTAGTTTGAACAAATTAGTCCTGCGTTGTGGTATAAACCCAAAACCTTTTGAAAAAACTTCAAAATGTGTGGTAGTGAGTGTGGTATTTGAGTAATTAAATATATTGAAATCATTGTATGTCCATTTTTTACCTTCATTCACAATCCCTAGTAGTGGTTCCACTGTTCGTGCCTCCAAGATGGGTGCCCCCCCCTCCGTGTGTAGTTTTTTGAATTATAATCTACAGGGTCCTTCTGCATCAGTCTCTCAGATCTACGTAAGGGGGGAAACTCTTCTACATCAATGTCATCATCTATATGTGTAGGACTGCTTGGTAATACATCTTGCAAATCTAAATTAACCCTCTTATTCCAAAACTTAGGTTTAGGGTATTGTAGCTTATTTTTATATTCATACATGTCTCTCTCAATTTTACCAAATTTCCTATTCTGTACTTCTATACAATGAGATTCAATGTCTTTAAGCAATGTTTTGTACTTAACTTTGTTTTCTTCCACAGTAAACAAAAGATCATTAATAACTGCCTTGTTAATTTCTTCTATTGTGTTAGACAATTTAGACATTTCATTTTCATTATTTAAAATTATGGCCTCCATAATCGCAAAACCACAATTGTCAATTGTGACCTAAACGATGGGTTTGTTTCAGGTCTCATCACCACCTACGACGGTCAATCTAGTATAGTGAAGAAAATATTTGAAAAGGAATGGGACAACTTTTCCCAAGTATCGGATCTAGGTCACATTTTTGAACATGAAATTAAATTTATTTATAAGAAAGGTAACAATATAAAAGGTATTATAGAGACTGGTTGTAAAGGAAACACTGATAAAAAGAAGAAAAAAGTTGGGGTTTTTAAATGTGGTGCCTGTAGGTATTGTTCATATTTAAAAGTAGGAAACAGCTGCCATTTAGTAGCAAGGAATAAAACTTTACTATGTGAATCCTTTGTTAATTGTAACACAAAAGGGATTATTTATATCGCCTTGTGTAAAAACTGTAATGCTTTTTATGTGGGTAAAAGCGAAAGGAGAATTAAACAAAGGATTTACGAACATGTATATGATATCAGAACATCATGCGCCAATAATTCCCTGTACAAACACACATTAACCTGTAAAGGTTCTAGTTTTGAATTTTTTGTGGTAGAAGTGGTACCCACTGACCCGAGAGGGGGAATGTGGGAAACATTACTGGAGTACAGGGAATTATTTTGGCAGATTACCCTGGAATCAAATAAATATCCAGGGATTAATGACATGGTGTCCTTAGCACCTGTTTTAAAATTAAGGGCAGCTAAACTATGATATGTTAATTTTAGAAGTATTTTTAAGAAGAAGTTTTTAAATCACATTATACATGTATTTTTCTGCTTATTCCTTTTAAACATTGGAAGTTGCAATATCAACTCTGACCAGTAGAGTGTAGTATTGTTTACTTAACAGCTTGTAACTTAAAGGAAGGTTTTAATTTTTAATTTACAATTTTAATGAATGAGGTTTTAACTCTCAATTTTAACTTTGAATGAGATTCAGATAAGCATTTGCTAGAATTGACAGTGTATATGGCTTGTTTATCCAGTAAATAGGTTTTATAGTTACACTTTGGCACTGTAAATGGCACTTTATTACTTTTTACAATTATCATTAAGTACTTAATTAATCTTTTTATTTCATTGGTTGATGTGTTGATCCAATTATATTCAAATGTATTTAAACAACTGACAAGTGGCTTTATGTGTTTGTATTATCTGAAGAAGGCTTGAAAACGCGTTTGATGTGATTTTACACAGCGTATTGTATTGTGTCTACTGAGTTTGGCAGGAGCCCTATTAAACCTCTACTTTTATTTTGAGCCTTATCGTTGTGGAACTGGTGCTTTTGTTTGTTTACTTGTGAAGCCGGCACCTTCCTTTTGATAAGTTTTTTGTACAGCATGGATGCCTCAACGACGAGTGCTCAAGAAGGTGAGGGTAGAAGAACGAATTGGTGAGCTACGTAAGCTTGTTGGACAGCTTACCCAGCTAGTTGGTCTCCTGACGCCTGTCAGCCAATCCGTGGCGACGTTTTAAACTCTATCTCACTGCCTGGGAATCAGGAAGCTCTGAGACGCACGGCTCCCACTGGGGACACGGCCGAGCACACTGACAGCAGAGAGAACAACGCAAATGAACAGGATGCTACAAATTTGGACTTGTTGAATGATTTTCCATGCTTTTCATTCGAGGAGACGCAGGACAGGCCCTTTTGCCAACGGCGTGCTGCTAGTAAAACGAACAACACTACTAGTAGACAATGGTCTAATCAAGGTACTGATAGTTTATTTAGTGATATAGTAAACGGCAAGTTTGATTTCTCAAACAAAAAGAGTGTTACTACTGTTAAAGGAAACTACAACCGTATGACTAATGAACTGCACTTTCATCTAAAGAAGTACAAGATGTTTGAGATGGACAATGCATACCTTAGGCACTGTTTAAAATTAGAAATAGTGCCTAAAGGTTTACGGGTAGCAAGTACCCAAATAATGTACATGAAGGAACTGAATTTTATAACAATTTGTTAAAAGCATTTGACAATTGTGGTTTTGCGATTATGGAGGCCATAATTTTAAATAATGAAAATGAAATGTCTAAATTGTCTAACACAATAGAAGAAATTAACAAGGCAGTTATTAATGATCTTTTGTTTACTGTGGAAGAAAACAAAGTTAAGTACAAAACATTGCTTAAAGACATTGAATCTCATTGTATAGAAGTACAGAATAGGAAATTTGGTAAAATTGAGAGAGACATGTATGAATATAAAAATAAGCTACAATACCCTAAACCTAAGTTTTGGAATAAGAGGGTTAATTTAGATTTGCAAGATGTATTACCAAGCAGTCCTACACATATAGATGATGACATTGATGTAGAAGAGTTTCCCCCCTTACGTAGATCTGAGAGACTGATGCAGAAGGACCCTGTTGATTATAATTCAAAAAACTACACACGGAGGGGGGGGCACCCATCTTGGAGGCACGAACAGTGGAACCACTACTAGGGATTGTGAATGAAGGTAAAAAATGGACATACAATGATTTCAATATATTTAATTACTCAAATACCACACTCACTACCACACATTTTGAAGTTTTTCAAAGGTTTTGGGTTTATACCACAACGCAGGACTAATTTGTTCAAACTACTAGTGGATATAAAACTCTTTACCAGAAAGAAAAACTTGGAAATATTTTTTAAGGGTAACAGTACTACAGGCACAAGTGATGAACTAAGACGTAAGAGTACATTTAACCCCTTTACACCCCAGTTAAGAAACTTTGAATTAAAAGTTGAACATGAATTGAGGAAGTCTTTATCACAGCATTACGTCCGTCCTAATTTATCTGACAATGAAGAGAAAATTTTGGAAACTGTGAGCAAGGATAGATCTATCAGGGTTATGAAACCTGACAAAGGTGGGCGTTGTTTTCATGGATCGCTTTGTGTATGAAGGAAAAATGTTAAATATTTTGAATAACACAGACAAATATAGTAGGACCTCTTTGAATGAAATACACATAGCATATAGTAGTATTAGGGAGATATTGCAGGACCTACTACTAGAGGGATCTATTGACCAAAAACCTTTAATTTTCTGACAGTATCAAAACCTAAAATACCCTGCATCTTTGGGATCCCGAAGGTGCACAAAGATCTAAACGACCCACCTCTTAGAGCTATTGTCTCCTCTGAAGGATCTATAACTGCACCCTTGCTAAATACATCGATGTGAAAATTAAACACTTGGTAAATGAGAACAAGAACATTTTAAAAGACTCATGGGATTTTCTTAGAAAATAGAACCCTCCATGTATATGGATACAACAGGATTTGCCACATTGGACGTTGTAGATCTATTTACTAGTATCCCACATGAAACTGGCTTAAAGTGGTTTGAAGAGATGTTGTTACCTTTAAAGAGTATTTCCCAAAATGAATTTACCACTATTTTAGTTCTTATGGAAGTTGTTTTAAAGTACAATTTTCTATTCTTTGAAGGTGAATATTTCAGGCAGACGAAAGGGTGGCCATGGGGTCTCATTGTGCACCTACATATGCAAACATTATTATGGCATACTGGGAGAACAAATACATTTTGATTCCTAGGTTTCTTGACAAGTGGACCTTGTATTGTAGATTCCTTGACGATTTGTGTTTCTTCTGGAAAGGTACAAAGGATGATTTTGATATATTTGGTGAATACATCAATGAGACCACACACTTTCTCCAGTTTACAATGAATTTTGACACGGTGTGTTATGTTACCTGGATGTTAACATTACCAAAGCAAATGATCTATTTGTTTCAAAGGTACATAGAAAGGAGACATTTTCAAATACTTACTTGCATTTCTCCAGTTCCCACCCGTTTCACCAGAAAAAAGTGTGTTGAAAGGGCAACTAGTCCGAATATGTAGAATGACCTCAGATGATGAAACTTTTAGGAGAGAATGTGAAAACTTGTATAAGATGTTTACACAAAGAGGATACCCACACACATTATTTGAGGACATTAAGAATGAAGTCCTGGAGGGAGAAAAACTAGATTTGCACCTATACTTGGTAAGTCAGAAGTGTTGGCGGAACACACCGGATGGTGACCTAAACGATGGGTTTGTTTCAGGTCTCATCACCACCTCGACGGTCAATCTAGTATAGTGAAGAAAATATTTGAAAAGGAATGGGACAACTTTTCCCAAGTATCGGATCTAGGTCACATTTTTGAACATGAAATTAAATTTATTTATAAGAAAGGTAACAATATAAAAGGTATTATAGAGACTGGTTGTAAAGGAAACACTGATAAAAAGAAGAAAAAAGTTGGGGTTTTTAAATGTGGTGCCTGTAGGTATTGTTCATATTTAAAAGTAGGAAACAGCTGCCATTTAGTAGCAAGGAATAAAACTTTACTATGTGAATCCTTTGTTAATTGTAACACAAAAGGGATTATTTATATCGCCTTGTGTAAAAACTGTAATGCTTTTTATGTGGGTAAAAGCGAAAGGAGAATTAAACAAAGGATTTATGAACATGTATATGATATCAGAACATCATCATGCGCCAATAATTCCCTGTACAAACACACATTAACCTGTAAAGGTTCTAGTTTTGAATTTTTTGTGGTAGAAGTGGTACCCACTGACCCGAGAGGGGGAATGTGGGAAACATTACTGGAGTACAGGGAATTATTTTGGCAGATTACCCTGGAATCAAATAAATATCCAGGGATTAATGACATGGTGTCCTTAGCACCTGTTTTAAAATTAAGGGCAGCTAAACTATGATATGTTAATTTTAGAAGTATTTTTAAGAAAAAGTTTTTAAATCACATTATACATGTATTTTTTCTGCTTATTCCTTTTAAACATTGGAAGTTGCAATATCAACTCTGACCAGTAGAGTGTAGTATTGTTTACTTAACAGCTTGTAACTTAAAGGAAGGTTTTTTAATTTTTAATTTACAATTTTAATGAATGAGGTTTTAACTCTCAATTTTAACTTTGAATGAGATTCAGATAAGCATTTGCTAGAATTGACAGTGTATATGGCTTGTTTATCCAGTAAATAGGTTTTATAGTTACACTTTGGCACTGTAAATGGCACTTTATTACTTTTTTACAATTATCATTAAGTACTTAATTAATCTTTTTATTTCATTGGTTGATGTGTTGATCCAATTATATTCAAATGTATTTAAACAACTGACAAGTGGCTTTATGTGTTTGTATTATCTGAAGAAGGCTTGACGAAACGTTTGATGTGATTTTACACAGCGTATTGTATTGTGTCTACTGAGTTTGGCAGGAGCCCTATTAAACCTCTACTTTTATTTTGAGCCTTATCGTTGTGGAACTGGTGCTTTTTGTTTGTTTACTTGTGAAGCCGGCACCTTCCTTTTGATAAGTTTTTTTTTTTAAAAAGATAAGCAAAACAGCTTTTGCCACCACAGCAGGCTAGCAGTTTGCCTCAGAAACAGGCAGGTGACCGATGTAGCCATAGCTTGTTCCTCAGACCCCTCATATTTTACCCCAGATCTCTGTGGTGTAGCATCTGCAGCCAGTATATACCATGGTTAGCCACATCCTCTATTGCTTTTGGGGTCCCCTTAGTGGGCAAGGGAGAAACACTCGTCAGTCCTGGGAGAGGGAACAGGTAAGACTTCCCTTTTGGGTCAGAGTGTTGTACCCATCCCTGAGGTAGCTTCTGCTGCTGCTATCAATAGTAATAATGTTGGCCCCATTTTCCCAACAAAAAAGAAACAGAACTAAACATGTATCTACTCCTCTTCAAATTTCCTGAGACAGGATTAATTTATTGGGTCTGGCTCAGGGTTTAAGTTTCTGGTAAAAGAAAAAGGTATACTTCTTTTTCTGAAGAGATTCAATATTTTGAATCTGGACAGGATGATGAAGATACAGATACATGTTTTCTCCTCAGTTTTCTGATTCAGACGTGGGAGGTCAGTTACTAATTCGGCTGCTGAGGGTGTGTCTTTCTCTGATGATATTTCCAGTGTGCGCCGATGTTTTCAGTGGGAGAACACTGAGGCTGTCTCAGAAAATACTGTAAGCTGTTACAGAAGGATTTTCCAGAACCTTCACCCATTCCTATAGTTCTGTCAGCTTTGGAGGATGTGTGTCGCTGCCTGCAGTTTTCCTGATAGTCTGCTTTCCCTAAAAAGGCAAATAGAATGTATAAAGCCCCTTAGTCTTTTAGGTTTTTGTACCATTTTCCCAAACTTGACCCAGCAACTATAGCTTTCATTAATCCTACTGCTGCTAAACATTTGGTTCGCTCCAATCCGACTCTTTCTGACAAGGATAGAAATATTGTTGACAAGTGTGTGAAAAAGTGTGTTCTTTTTCATCTTTTATTTTCAGAATTTTGAGCTGTCAAACTTATATGTTAAAGTTTATTCTGATTAAATTGTGAAAGTATGAGAAATGTTTTGTCTGCAGTTTCTTTTGAGGAAAATCTGCTTTAAATAATTTAGTTTTTTCAATTGTACAAGTCACAGCTCATTGTTACCAGTGTGTATGTATGACTGTGTTGATACTTCTTCGTTTTCTGAACCTTCCAGATAATGTGAAAAATTAGATTTTTAAAATCTCCTTTGAATAGAGATTTAGTTTTTTTTTTCTTCTGCTGCAGAGGTTATCAAAAAAGTGTGATAAAAGGGGTAAGTTGATACAAGGAATATCTTTAAAATGTTTTAGTTGTCCATTTCTACATTTTCTAAGGGATTCCCTAAACCTTTATCCATTGTTGACAAATAGAAACACTCTTGTCAGTCCTGGGGGAGGGAGCAGGTAAGATTTCCCTTTTGGGTCAGAATGTTGTACCCGTCCCTGAGGTAGCTTCTGCTGCTTTTATTAATACTGTTGGTAGTCTCAACAAAATGATGGTAAACAGACATTTAAGAAGAAAATTGGGAGGGGAGGTCCAAAAATAATTCAGGAAGCCTCTAAAACAAAGGATAATTCAACAAGTCAACATAACTATTTAAGGAACCTTGTCCCTCAACCCTGGCAGTTCCTTTTTCTTTCCAGAAAGTCTGAGTCTCCACTTTTCTCTTTGGCAACAGATAATCTCAGACAAATGGGTTCTGAAGATCATTCATCAAGGTTACACATGGCAGTGGGAGGAAATCCCTCTTTTCCAGATGGGGGTGATTCCTCATCCACCAGACCAGGTTCCTTTATTTCCCCCTGTACTTCAGTACATGCTGTCCCAAGGATTGATAGAACCAGTTCCAACTTCCCAGGTTGGGAAAGGTTTTTATTCAAGGATGCTTTCAGTGTCAAAGAGTGAAGATGCTTGGAGGACCAGTTCTGTGTTTTTTTCTTTCTTAAACCTGTTTGTGATGGGGCCCAAACTCAAAATGCTGTCACTTCACAACCTTTTACCTCTTCTCTCTAATTTGTTTCCTGGTAATATTAGATTTAAAAGATGCTTATCATTACATGCTCATTCATCCAGACTTCAGGTGTGTCTTAAAGTTGTTCTGATTGAAATCACTATTGCAGTATTCTTAATCGATAGGTTATGTACCAGTGCTTTACCTTCGTAGGATCATATGTCCGACATGTGACCTCATCTCAGCAAGTGTAGGAGTATATAGGTGGATGTCTCAGTATGATTCCTCAGATTATCTCACCGCCAGCCCATACGCAGCTTGCATATTTGTCAGACATGTCTTTTGGTCATTAGTGCCTTTGGTTTGAATTATAAGACAAGTGCCCCATTGGAAAACCTTCCTTTACTTGTTAAACTTTCTTGTCTTATCAATATTGGATGTCAGGTGGGTGAGTAAGTGCAAGTGCTGTAGGCATGTTCTGTACAAAGACTTGCATACCCAGTGCCTTTTTTTCTTAAGAAAAGTATATAGGAGTATATAGGTGGATGTCTCAGTATGATTCCTCAGATTATCTCACCGCCAGCCCATACGCAGCTTGCATATTTGTCAGACATGTCTTTTGGTCATTAGTGCCTTTGGTTTGAATTATAAGACAAGTGCCCCATTGGAAAACCTTCCTTTACTTGTTAAACTTTCTTGTCTTATCAATATTGGATGTCAGGTGGGTGAGTAAGTGCAAGTGCTGTAGGCATGTTCTGTACAAAGACTTGCATACCCAGTGCCTTTTTTTCTTAAGAGCGGAACACGACTACAAGGCCTGTTCCATTTGCCCATCTTTTGTACCTAAGACTTTACGGTCCTGTTTGTCTTCGCTCGTCACTTTTTTGGCGACCCAATGTCTGAAACACTTGGACTGCTCCAAGATGGTTGATTCTGCTTCCTCAGGTATACCTTGACCCCTTAAGAAAAAGCTTAAAAGGCCTAGGCTGGAGATTCAGTCAACTCTTTCTTATTCTGATGTACCTGCTGAGGATGTCCTTCAAGAATGCAACTGCAGTCATAACATATGGGTTGTCCTGCCTCAGGCAGCCCTCGGTCGGCCGGATTCCAAAGTCTGGGTCCGACGTCGGCTGATGTCGCATTTCTCTCCGACGTCAGAGCGGCTGGAGTATATAAGCATCAGCCGACGCCATTTTCTTCAGTCTTTCTTGCCGCACGGTGCCCGAAGCAGAAGCAGTTCGCAAGTGCCGGTCGGTCAGCTCCTGTATTCTTCGAATACGAAGTCATCAAAAAAGCTAAGTACCCCGTTGGGGACCTTTTCTTGCCTCAGCCGATGTCAGAAATTACTGAAAAAGTTAATAATTGTCTGTCTTGTGGTAAACAAATACCTCATAAGGATTTCCACTCTTACTGTCTTCCTTGCCTTGGCCCAGACCACGACGTCTCGGCCTGTGTCGCCTGTGCTCGCTTCAATAAGCGCACTCTTAAGTGCTGGGCGGAGTTCGCTGAAGACTTTTTCGGTGAAAAATTTGCTTATACAATGCCGTCGGAACCTCCGACATCGCAAGCTCCCAAGAAACGAAAAGACCGGGACCGACATCCTCGACCCGCGTCTACCACCGACTCCATGCCAAAACCTACCACGAGTGCTCCGGTTCCCCCTGAGACGGTTATTCCACCGCACCGAACCGAAGACACCGCAATACCGACGACTCCGATACCACTCCGACGCCAGTTATAGATTTTCCTCCGGATACTGAAACCGAGGAAATGCCCGAGAACATTGCTGTAGATAAGGTCACTCCTGCACGTGGAGCGGCCAGGCCTCCTATGGCCATGTCTATTAAGGCCTACACTCGGGCTAAGGCAGCCAGCAAGTCCAAGCACCTTACAGCTAAAGCCTTACCTCAGCCTACTCCTGAGACACAAATCATGTCTATGGCCGCAGACTTAATTTCCATGATTAGAGGTTCACAGGCCCATCCTGAGAGAGGATCCCAGCCTCCTCCTGATAAGAGGCCCCGGGTTGAACCCTCTGACCCTATCCCTTCAGATGAAGATTCTGAGGACTCTGTCCACTCCGATGGCCAGGAAGAACTCTTCCAGACCTATGAGGACTCGGATGCAGAGGATTCCATCCCCTCGGCCTCCCCTCCTGAGGATATTTCTTTTGGGGAAGTTCTGCATACCATGAGGGAACTTTTCAAGTGGCAAGGCCAGGAATATTCTGATTCCAGAAAGCGCCTTCGAACCTTCCTTAAAAAGCCCCAGCACAGGCCCTTAGCTATTCCTCCTGTGCTTGATGTTTTGGATGATCTATATTCTGACTCCAGTGTTTCCCCTGATTCTCTTCCTCCTGCTCCAGCCAAGCCAGACCGATATTACAGGGTCCCAGAAACACATTCCCATTTTTTCAGGGCCCATACTGTTGATTTAGAAACTATTTCTCAGGGACCTAAAGGTGTTTCAGCTTCCACCTCTAAAAATCCCTTGCCTTCCAACAGGGAAGCTAGGTCATTAGAGAGATGGGGGAAAAAGGTCTACACCTCCACTACTTTATCTATGAGAGCTTTGAATTGTCTCTTTCATATGTTACAATATCAGGATTTCCTGTTAGATGATTTACAGAAAACATTGGCCTCTCCTGATCCTTTAGACAGGAAGTCTTTGCAGGAAGCTGTACATAATTCTCAGCAAGTCAGCAATCACTTTCTGCAGTGTGGATATGATGCATTGGAAGCTTCATGTAGGGCAGCTATGACAGGGGCAGTCATTCGTAGACATGCATAGTTAAAAGAACAACCTCTACCAGATCATGTTAAGGCAAAACTTCTGGATGCACCCTTGGAAAAGAACAAGCTTTTTGGTGCTAATGCTAAAGATGTGTTAAAGTCCATCGAGGAAAAAGCAAAATCAGTTCAGACGGTCAAAGATTTCCTCCAGGTTCAGCCCCCCCCCAGATTCAGCAGGAATTGGCCTTCAAAAAACTGGTCCTTTCCTAATCCTGAAAAATTTCAAAGGCGTAAAAACAGGCGTGGCCGAGGAAGAGGACAATACAGAGGTCCTTACAGGGGACGGCAATGGCAGCCAGCAAACCAAAGAAGTGACACAGGGGTCTCCCCTGCCCCACAGGCACAATCTCAATGACTTTCCTCTACATCCGCCAACCAAGGAGCAAATAGAAGCTCCCTTGGGCGGAGAATTATCTCTGTTTTCAGACAATTGGCACAGATTGACAAAAGACAAATGGATTTTGGACATTATAGACCAAGGTTACAGGTTCCATTTTCATACCTTACCAAGAAAACAAGGCATGCCAAACCTACCACAAAACCAGAGGGCAGAGGCTATCAAGCAAATCTCTCTGCTTGCTCAGATAAAAGCAATAGAAAGAGTACCACAACAAGAACAAGGCCAGGGGTTTTACTCGAGACTGTTCCTTGTTCCAAGAAAAGAAACTCAATGGAGACCAATACTGGATTTGTCCACATTAAACACTTTTCTCATAGTACCAAAGTTCAAAATGCTGACTCTACAGCAACTCCTTCCCATGCTGGGCAAGGGGTCTTGGCTGATTACTCTGGACCTCAAGGAGGCATACCTGCATGTCCCTATCAGACACAGCTGCAGAAGATACCTCAGATTTCTTGCAGGGCCAGAGCATTATCAATTCTCAGCATTACCATTTGGCTTCTCTACTGCGCCCAGAGTATTCACAAAATGCCTGGCTTCAGTAATTGCTCATTGCAGGCTCCAGGGGATCCAAATTTACCCGTACCTGGACGACTGCCTCATACAAGAGGACGACAAATTGATGTTGACAAAAAACTTGAACTATGTCATACAATTACTTCAGGCTCTGGGATACACAGTCAACTTCCAAAAGTCAAGACTTCAACCATCCCAGCAAATAACCTTCTTAGGAGTCAGTCTAGACACAGCCTCTCAAATGGCTTACCTGACAGAAGACAAGCAAGAGAAGTTAACTCATTATTTCAAGGGTTTGGCAAAACTCACCCAGATGTCTGCAAGGAGATTCCTACAGGCCCTGGATTACATGGCATCCTGCATTCTCCTGGTTCCATTAGCAAGACTACACATGAGAAAGCTTCAATGGTACCTAAAAAGCCTATGGTCTCAGCACAACAACAACTTAGAGACAACTATACCGCTCATTCCATGCCTACAAAAGGAATTCCTATGGTGGGCCTCGGTAAGCCAGGCAAACACAGGTATGTCATTCAAAAAGCCTCAGATAACACAGACCATGACCACAGATGCCTCAGACCTCGGATGGGGGGCGCACATGGAAGGCAGATGTATACAAGGACAATGGTCTCCAAAGGAAACACATCTGCATATAAACCAAAAGGAAATGCTGGCAGTAATGCATGCCATCGAGGCCTTTCGACAACAACTTAAGCAAGGCCATTTACTGATACGGACAGACAACACCACTGTGATGTGGTATATAAACAAGCAAGGGGGCACCCATTCCTACCCCCTTTGCAGACTGACAATGAATCTTTGGGAAAAATCACTGAGCTTAAACATACAGTTACTATCCCAGTTTGTTCCAGGCAAAGACAATGTGCTGGCGGACAGCCTAAGCAGGAATTTCATGGAGGTTACACCCGAAGATCTTCACACAACTCACCTCGACATAGGGCAGGCCAGAAGTAGACCTATTTGCCTCTCACCTCAACCATCATCTACAAAAATTCTGTTCAAGGACATACCATCCACAAGCTTGGAAAATAGATGCTCTTTCATTCAACTGGAACTTCCTAAAAATCTATGCATTCCCACCTCTGCCACTGATGACCACAGTATTACTAAAGATCAAAGCAGAGAGACCCAAGGGGATCCTAATAGCTCCAGACTGGCCAAGACAACACTGGTACCCACTACTACGGAGCATATGTCACAACAAGAAGTGGGCACTTCCCCAATGGCCCCTACTTTTGACTCAGCACAACTTCAAAACAGTGCATCCAAACCTTCAGACACTGCTACTAACAGCCTGGGAGACCCTATGAATAACCTCAATCTATCTCTCTCCAAGGAAGTTCAGCGGATATTAACAGAAGCTCGAAGACCATCCACCAGAAAGGTTTACTTAGCAAAATGGAAGAGATTCAGCATTTGGAATACCAGCAAGGGACATGATGCATCATTATTGAACATCCCACTCATCCTGGAATATTTGGCAGATATGCTTCAGAAGGGACTCTCATATTCTTCCATAAAGATACATGCTTCAGCTATTTCAGCTAGATATAACACTGATCCGCCTGTGTTTTCACATCCTTTGCTAAGGCAATTCCTCAGGGGAATCAAGAACATTAAGCCACCAAGAAAGGCTCCAGTGCCAGCTTGGGACCTCAACTTTGTCCTAGAAAAACTGACTCTACCTCCGTTTGAGCCAGCAGCTTCAGTGGACTTACAATTTCTCTCATGGAAGACAGCTTTCCTGTTGGCAATTACCTCAGCAAGAAGGGTTTCGGAACTACAGGCCCTGATGGCAATACCACCATTCATAATCTTTCACTGAGACAGGGTCTCCTTAAGAACCAACCCTACTTTTATGCCAAAGGTGGTATCTAGGGTTTCTTTAAATCAAGCTATTCCATCTGCCTGCTTTCTTCCCCAATCCTGAGAACAAAGGGGAAAGACTGTTACATACCTTGGACATTCACAGACAGCTTTGCTACTACCTGGACAGAACCAAGACCAGTAGGAAGTCTGATCAACTTTTTGTAGCTTACACCCCTGGAGTACAAGGAAAAGCAATTTCAAAACAGACTATTTCAAAATGGATTGGACATTGCATCAGATTTTGTTATTCCTTCCATGGGAAGATTGTTCCAGCCAATGTCAGACCACACTCCACCAGAGCTACAGCCACCTCTACAGCATTCTTAAGAGGGGTGCCTACAAAGGACATTCTAGAAGCTGCTACATGGAGCTCCGTGGCATACATTCTCCAAACACTACAATCTCCCTCTATACTCCAGATCCAGAGCAGGCTTTGCTTCGGCAGTCCTGCAGGGTTTGATTGCCACTCCATCTCTTTCCTAGAGCATTCCTCCTCCCCCAGCTAAGCTATGGTATTCTACCCATATGTTATGACTGCAGTTGCATTCTTGAAGGACATAGTACAGTTTTGTACCTACCATAAATGTAGATGTCCGATAGATATGCAACTGCAGTCGGATTTTCCCTCCCTCCATACCCCTCTATGCCTTGGGTCCACTCCTATCCCTGTTTCTCTTAGCTGGGGGATATCTGTTATGGTGTATCTGTTTATTGCTTACTTATTTGTCTGGAAACCTGTTTTTGTCTTCCAATTTGATTACAGCCTTCCTTGGAGGGCACCTGGCATCTGGGGCAAGAAACACTGAAGAAAATGGCGTCGGCTGATGCTTATATACTCCAGCCGCTCTGACGTCGGAGAGAAATGTGACATCAGCCGACGTCGGACCCAGACTTTGGAATCCGGCCGACCGAGGGCTGCCTGAGGCAGGACAACCCATATGTTATGACTGCAGTTGCATATCTATCGGACATCTACATTTATGGTAGGTACAAAACTGTACTTTTCAGAACCTGCAGTACATCCTGTCCCACTACAGATGCCCTCTACCAAGACATTCTTGCAGGTCGTCATGAAGTCTGAAGACCTTATGACAGAGGAATCCACAGAAAAAGGTGAACTGTAAATTTTCACCTCTGAGGTTCCAGACGGTATCCTTCAGATACTTTTTAGGGAAGAGGTCCAAGGTAACTAACTTATACCCGTTTAAGTTAGAGGGTATTCTTTTATCTTTTCCTTAACTGTTTTCTGTTGGTAGTGTTGATAGTTATTGCTTCCTCTTCCTTTCCGGTTACTGTCCATTGTAGTTATCGGGCAGTTAACTAAGTCCATTTAAGTTAGAGGACTTGTCCCCCCTTCCCTTGTTGTTGTGGTTGCTATTTAAAAAAAAAACTGAGTTTCTCCTTCTGTATCTTTAACTAGTTAAGATGTTTGTTTCTGTTAGCCAGAATGTCCCAGAAAGAAAGTAAGCCCTTGGGATTTAAAAAAATGTGAGAAGTGTATCAAAAAGATGCCCTTCAGTGATTCTCACACTTTGTGTATACTGTTTGGGGCCTCTTCATTTGCAGTAGTCCTGTTCCATATGCCACGCCTTTAATCAGAGGGCACTCATGGAACAGAAAAACAAATTGATTTTGAAAGGATTATTAAAAACCCCATTTTATGAGGCTATTTCCATTGATTCCTTCTCTCCAAAGTCAGACAAGTCAGAGAGAGTGGGAAAATGGCCTTCTTCAGCTCCAAGATCTTCATCAGAGCTGAAAGCCAAACTACCGAAAGAGTCTGCTCAGACAGCACCTACAGAGTAGACATCAACCTCCGGAGCAGGAACTTCTTCGAAGCAGACAGAATCTTAGGCTCCGAAAACTTCTATTGATCCTTTGGCTCTGAAAGACCTATTACCTACCAAGTGCCATTATTGGAGCATATTGCTTCTCGGCTCCCTTCACTGTTCTTAGTCAAATCCAGATCCTCAACATTGTCTACCAGGTTAACTAGGAGCCTCTAAATGAAGATGTGGATAGGGTGGTGCAGAGAATTCTCAAGACACCTGACTTGGCCAAGCTTCTCTTGGATCCGAGCCCAGAGGAGTTGGATCAGTCTCATCCTCCCCCTTCAGCACCTACTCCTCCTCCAATCCCAGCTTCAGTTTCAAAGTCGGAAGACTCCAATATCCAACTGGTGTCTGTATCGAGTCCAGGGCATGTTGGCTTCTCAGATCCGGTGTCTGCCCCGGATGTCTCCATCCAGTTGGAGCAGGAGACCTCTGGGGAGTCCAGATGCTTCCTCTTGCATGGTCTCTTCCGAGGGGCTTCCTCAGTGGGGGACTTTGTGGAAGTTTTGAAAGAGGTGGGGGAGTCCCCTGGGGAAGATGCTGAGGCCTTGGATCCCTGCGGTCCTGTGGCTAGAGGTGATGAGGTAAAGACACCTGTGCCGACGAGGAAGGAATTTCCGAACAATGCTGTACCTGAGACAGAGGAGCAGTCATCACCTTCCTCATAACTTTGGAAGCAATGCTCCAATGAACAGGACCTCAGGGATCCAAGGCCTCAGGATCTTCCCCAGGGGACTCCCCCACCTCTTTCAAAACATGGGTCTTCTGAGCCAGTTTGGATCCCCTCGGATCTGACCCTGTCTCTTGGCGACTCAACTCGGATGGGTTCAGCTCCCACTACATCTTCAGAGCTTCCATCTCCTGCTCAGAGGGCTGTTTCGGCCCAGACATCTGTGTTGTTGGGTTCAGGATGTTCATTGGAGCAGTGGCGGTCTGCTTTCAAAGTTATGAGGAGGGTGATGACTGCTCCTCTGTCTCAGGTACAGCATAGTTTGGAACTTCCTTCCTCGTTGGCACAGGTGTCTTTACCTCATCACCTCCAGCCACAGGACCGCAGGGATCCAAGGCCTCAGGATCTTCCCCAGGAGACTCCCCCCACCTCTTTCAAAACTTCCCCAATGTCCCCCACTGAGGACGTCCCTCGGAAGAGACCTTGCAAGAGGAAGCATCTGGACTCCCCAGAGGAATTCATCACTTCAGATACTGACTTCGATGAAGCAGAAGGTTCCACATGGTCACCTCCTCAGGATGTCTCTTTTGGGGACATCCTGGAAATTTTAAAACAGAGAAGTGACTGGCAGTCCTTGTCCCCTTCAGCCAAGGAGTCGGTATACCTGAAGGCCTTTGGATCTCACCCTTTAACCTCTTAGGTGACATCACCTTTTGACGAGCTTATTCAGTTAATCTCTCGGAAGGCCTGGGAGACCCTGGACTCCATAGAACCCACTCCTAAAAGGCCAAACAAGTACATTACAGCGCCTAAAGACCAAGCCTTTCTCACCAAGGGAGTAGCAGTGGATGTCGTCATCATGGTGATTGCCACAAAAAAGGAACTTTCCGAAACGAGTTCCTTTACCCATCTTCCTAATAAGGATTCCAGGACCATGAATAGATATGGGAAGCACATCTTCTAGTCAGCAGCTTTTACACTA
The DNA here is from genome assembly GCF_019279795.1 of Protopterus annectens. Lineage (NCBI taxonomy): Eukaryota > Metazoa > Chordata > Ceratodontiformes > Protopteridae > Protopterus > Protopterus annectens. Next base: position 1,181,748,953 of record NC_056743.1, on the reverse strand, counting down.
CAATCGCTGAACCATCTCAGTCATTTCACCAGACTTCAGAGGGACCTGCTGAAAGAACTGTCAGACTCCCTCCAAGGAGCTGTAGTGTGGCAGCAGATAAGATCAATGCACAGCTCGCTAACTCATCCATGAGACTCCTTTCACATGCAGCAGATGGAGCGAGTAGGGCGGCGGGTGCAGGCATCTCGATTAGGAGGCAGGCCTGGATGCACTTTTGCGATTTTGCAGAGCCCTTTTTAAGTCTTCCTTTGTTAATGCTTCATTCAATAGCTCATCTCTCTTTGGGCCCAAAGGTAAAGAAATGCTAACCTGGTGTGAGCAGGAAGGTAAGACTTTGTCTGCCGTTGGAGTATGTTTTTCCACACCCACTAGACCATTTCCAAAGGGTCAGAGGGATAGTGGGAAGATGTATTTCAGGAAATCTCAAAGGTCTTACCAAGACACACAGGGTGATAGTTGCCCCAGGGGCAGAGGAGGGAACAACAATGGAAGATCTCGCCCCAGTGGCAGAGGAGGCCTGCAGAATCAGGGCTCCAGAGAATCTTTCTTTGGCAGACTCTTTCAGTACTCCTGAAGGAGTGTCTGACTGCTTGCCTCTGGAGGCGGTCGGGGGAAGACTGTCACTGCACCTAGCAGCCTGGCGGAAGATAACCAACGATAGGTGGGTGCAGGACATAATATCCAGGAGTTATATTGGTTTGCCTTCATATGGTTGAAGTGCACATCTGCAATGGCAGATGTGTGAAAGGACGATTTCAAAAGTTCAGAATGACTACACTGAATTGCCAAATTCACAATTGAGCGAATGCCAGTGTACATTCGCTCATGTGAATTTGGCATTCTGAGTGCAAATCGCACTATAGTGGAGATCGGAACAAGTACCCCTTCCCTCACTGTAGTGCAGTGTCGGAGTTAATATATTAAATTAGCAGGGGGTGTGACCCCCCCCCCATTAGGTGCAAGGGGGCTTACCCCCCAGCATGACGGTGTTTGGAGACATCCGTAAATGTTGGGTGTTTCGAAAACATTCAACAGTTCCAGAATGTCAAATTCATTGTGCAGCACTTTCGCTGTTTTCAGCATTTGAAAGTGCAGTTTCTGACCATGAGAGTCAGATATTTGTCGGGGCGCATATTTTATTTGCAACCTTGTAAAGGTATCGGTTATACCATCCCCCCCCCCATCCTGAAAACATATAATTTCCAGATGTTCCACCCAGTCAAGGGGAACAAGCAAAGTTAGAAATCCAAAAGTTGCTAAGAAAAAGAGTCATCCAAGAAGTCCCCGTAGACCAGTTCCAAAGAAAACAGGGGACTGGAGACCCATTTTGGATCTCAGCAATTTCAACAAATTAATGAAGCAAACCAAGTTCCAGATGGTGACTCTGCAGTCGATACTTCCATTCCTGGAAAAAGACAAGTGGATGTGCTTTGTAGATCTTCAGGATGCGTACTATAATGGAAAGATGATCCAGAAGGTTTTTGCTGTTCTGGCTAGGAGCCAGTAACGTCGGGTTTTGAGCTGTGCCGTTTGGTCTCACTACAGCCCCCAGAGTGTTCACCAAATGCATGGCAGTAGCAGCGGATCACCTGAGACACCGAGGATTCCACGTGTTTCCATATCTGGATGACTAGCACATAGCCACCCTGACAAGGCATCTTCTGCTACAATCCAGGGACTATACACTTCAAGTTTGCTCCTCCCTGGGCATTACTGTAAATTACGACAAATCTACTCTAGAGTTATCTCAAAGTTTAATTTTTATAGGAGCAGTGATAGATACAACCAGACTGATAGTAAGACTTCCTCACAACAGAGTGCACGATCTTCGTCTACAAGTCAAACTGTTAATCAGGAAAACTCGAGCCACTGCAAAACAAGTGCTACAGGTTCTGGGGAAGAAGGCATCTATCGTACTTATTCCTCTAGCTCGACTACATATGAGGATACTTCAGTGGTTACTTTCCACTTAATGGTCGGTCCTGGAATTACCAATGTCGCACAAGATTCTCATAACCAGTTGCTGCAAAAAGGATCTCGAGTGGTGGATTCACTCTTTCAGTATCTCAAGGCTGTCCTTTTATCCCCCCTCAACCCAAAGCCACGGTGACCATGGACACTTCCCAGATAGGATGGGGGGGCATTATCTATGGAAGACTGTCCAAGGCACCTGGCAGGAACACGAGGCTCACTTGCACATAAACATCCTAGAAATGAGGCCAGTGCTCTTGGCATTGCAGGCATTTCAGGGCACTCTCCATCTAGGAACGATAGCATTTCAGTCAGACAATATGTCCATAGTCTGGTACATAAACAAGGGGGAACCAGATGTTATCCCCTTTGTCGAGAAGCTTTAAGGGTTTGGCAATGGGCAATGTCCTCCCAACTGTTTTCTGATTGCAACGCACATCCTGGGGAAATCCAACGTGATTGCAGACAAATTGAGCAGGGCCATATTATGGCCCCACGAGTCGTCCCTCAGATTTGATCCTTTTGCTTCACCCACCAATGCCAAATGTAGCAACTGCTTTCCCCTAATCCCTCCTATGGGGGAGTCATCAAGGGATGTATTTGGTCATGATTGGCCTCCGAGACGCTTGTATGCTTTCCCTCCAAATTATTGCAGAAGGCAAGTCTTTTGGAGACCACGATAATCCTGCTTGCACCCTGTTGGCCTTGTCAAATCTGGTTTCCCTTTCTACAGCCTCATCTTCGGGACAAACCATGGATTCTGGACCCAGCTGCAGATTTACTGATGCATCTGTCAGGAATGGCACAGCGTAGCTTTCACAACCTCAAGTTGACAACTTGGCTGCTCTAGTTTCCTTGATTGCCAGGTTTCCCCATCCATTCGGTCTGGTAAAACATGTTCTGTTGTGCTCCCATAAAACCTATACGTTCATAGGTTCATACTAGGCTATCTGCCCTAGGGCATTTATAAGCCTAGCCAGAGTGTGTGTGGCTTTCACCACCCCTTAGGATGAGAATACTATACCCATTAGTTTGCTGTGCCTCTGTCCAGCAGTGACACAGAGATGATTCCCGGGGTAAACCTACGATCTCCCATCCACTCGTCAAGATTTCTCTTGAACAGAGTCAGTGAGGGGCTCTGCCTCACATGGACTGGGATTCCGTTCCATAGTGTAGGGAGTCTCTGGGTGATGAATCTGTCCCTCCAGCACGTCCTATTTATATCCGTGTTGAGGTTTAAGTCTCTTGCTCTCGTGGCTCTGGTGGATTTGGATTTTTTGAGGTGGAGCATGTCCATTAATTCTGGGTTGGACATGGCCTTGTATGTCAGGCACAGATCACCTCTGAGCAGACGGTATGCGACTGAATAGAGCTGGAGTTTCTTCAGTCGGGCAGCGTATGACATATGTTTGAGCCTTTATCTTTTGGTGAGGAACTTTTGGGGTCTTTCCAACTGCTGCAGGTGTCGGGTAAGGTACATTCCGAATGGGGCGTTGTACTCAATCATTGGTCTGATAAGTGAAGAGTACAGGGGTACAAATGACCTCTCCTGATCTGGATGTGAATCCCTTCATGATCAGGTGGGCAATGTAGAAGGTCTTCCTAACCACTTTGGCAATGTGAGTGTCAAGAGAGGTTACTGTCAACTTGGGTCCCCAGGTCCCTGATAACTTCTTCCGTGTTTAATGGATTACCACCTATGTGGTAATTAGGGGTTACCTTGTTTTTCCCAAAGGGTATGACTATACATTTTTTGGCATTTAGCTTAAGGCCATGGCTCTGGCACCAGTTATCCATTTCTATGAGACCTCTCTGGAGGATGTCTGTGTCTGATGGAGTGTCAATTATGGTGCCCAGTTTGCAGTCATCTGCAAATTTTGTCAGCCACAATCCCCCTATGTTTGCCTGCACTTCAGAAAAATAAATGCTGAACAAGAGGGGGCCCAGGACTGAGCCCTGTGGGACACCGCTCGTGACGGCTTAGAGTCTGACATGGCACCAGCAACTCTAACCCTGTGGGTTCTGTCCTTGAGCCAGTTTGCAACCCATCTTGTGACATATGGGTTTACATCTAAGCTGGTGAGATTTTCTATGATGCCCGAGTGGGGTATTGTGTCGAACACTTTTGCAAGGTCAAGGTAGGCTGTGTGAACTGCCTTACCCTCATCAATGGCCTTAGTGACTGTTTCGAAAAAGTTGACCAAGTTCAAGAGTCAGGATCTGCCCTTGACAAAGCCAAATTGGGTAGGATCCAGTGTCTGTAGGTCCCCAATGTCTTTATTTATGAGTTCCATTATGATCCTCTCCATAGCCTTGCAGACAAGGCTAGTCAAGCTTATGGGGCGGTAATTTCCAGGGTCCGTAGAAGCACCGCCTTTGTGGAGTAGGACCACAGTTGCCGTACGCCATTCTTTGGGTACGTATCCTGTAGTAAGGCTAAGATTAAACAGCAGCCTTATGTGTGGGTTTAGTTCCTCATTGAGTTCGTGTAGCACACAGCCGGGGACACCGTCCGGTCCCATTGATGCTGTGATTTTTGCTTTAGAGAGAGCAGCTCTCACCTGGGCATCTGAGATGTTTGGGAGGCTAGACTCTGGTGGGATAGATATTTCTCCTTTTGGGGGGGGGGGAGAAATTTGCACTGAACCTGTCTGCCAGTATGTTGGCAATGTCTGTGGGTTCAGTGATTTTTGTATCATTTTGGACTAATTCTGAGCATATCTGGGAGTTTCCACCCAGGTTTCTAACATAGCTAAAGAAGGCCTTATGATTGTCTTTTGTGTCTTTAGCGATTTTTCTCTCAAAGTTGGCCTTGGATGATTTTATGAGTGATCGTAGTTTTTTGCTAGTATTGATCAGAGATGCCTTCCCTTTTAGGGATTTTGCTCTGTCATGTAGTAGCTTTCTCCTCTTGTTGTAGAGTTTGTTTATGGCTGGGGTCCACCAGACCAGGCGCCTGCCTTTGGTGGAAAGGGTCTTGATTTTATTAGGGATTGCTTGATCCATACATTCCTGGAGGTGCTCGTAGAAGGCATTTGTAAGGGTTTCAGCAGTGTGGGTTGTGGTTTCCACTGGCTCGGGGGCCCAAGTTTGCTTTTGAGAAGTTCTTCACTGTGGTCTTTTTTGCTGGGTTTGGGGGCAGGATGTGGATCTCCAGTGAGATTAATTTATGGTCTGATCTCACCAATGAGGGATATACTTCCGGTGTGGAGCATTTTGTCCCCATGTTTGTGATGATCAGGTCTAGTATAGTTTCTCCTCTTGTGGGAATGGTGACTAGTTGTTCCATAGCATTTGAGTTTATGAACTCCAGGAACCTTTGGGCTAGGGTGTTGGAGCTTGAGTAATGTTCCCAGTCTATGTTTGGGTAGTTGAAGTCACCCAATATGATGGTGTTTGGAGAGACATTCATACTCTCCAGTGTCTTCAGGAAGGCTGTGTGGGTTTCCTGAGTTTGAGAGGGTGGTCTGTAGCATGCTACAAACTGTAGGGCAGTTTTACCTATGGTTAATTGCACCTGGATATTCTCCGATGCTTTGTGCGTTGCCACTAACCTGGAGGTGTGGGTATCCTTTATGAATATGGATACTCCCCCACCTTTTGTGGTTCGGTCCGGATTTTGGGGCCGGAACGCATGATATGAGGTATAACCTGATAGTGCTGGGGTGCTCTCAGGAGCCTTGAACCAGGTTTCAGTCACAGCACAGACATCGATGTTCTGCATACTGAGGAGGGCTTCGAGGGCGTGCATCTTGAGGTTTAGACTTCTGGCATTGAGCAGTATTACCCTTAGTTTTTTTCCATTTTTGTTTTCTAGGGTGGTAGGTTTATCATTTGAGCCTTGCCTAAAAAAGGCACTATGGGGGTGGCAAGAGCCTTTGCCAATATCCGGAAGCCTAGGGGTGACAGGTGCAAGCCGTCCCTTGCGAAGCAGCGTGGCTTGTCAAGCATGTCATCCCAGGCAGACAGACATTGGATCCCCTTAGAATGACACCAGTAATTAAGCCAATTATTAAAGCTGATCATTTTGTCTCTGTATTGTGTCATCATTCTTGGTGAGGGTAAGATACTGCTCAGGGTCAGGGTCATACCGGCCTGGGCTACATAAAGAGCTCCTCTATGTCTCTCTTCATGTAGTCCAGGGAGGTACATCTCAGGTCGTTCACACCGGCATGGACAATGACTGAGTCATACTTGGACTTGCTGTGGAGTGACCTGAGTGCTTGTGTTATGTGGCGGATTCTAGCACCCGACAGGCAGCTTACTGTGATCTTTTCCTTGTTCAGTCTGGTGAGTGGGACGTCAGTGTGTCTGACTATGGAGTCACCTATAACAAGTGTGTCTGGCATTGTGTTTGGCCTTAAGGGCTGCGACTGTTTAGCACACTGACTTTGAGAACTATGTGTTGCATGTCTTATGTCTGGAGGTGGCAGTTGCTTGGGTGTCTGCTTTGGAGGCCTCTGTAGTTTTGGTAGATTTTTGATCAGTGCCTCCGAGTATGTCTTTGTGTGTTTATGTGTTTGTTTTGCAGTTGTGATAGTTCTATGTGAAACTGGGTTTGTGGTGTGCGTGGTTTCCTTCTCCTCCTGTCTGGTCTTGCCAGTCCTGAGTTGAGAGAGCTCAGCCTCCAGTTTGGCTATATAGTTGCATCTCTCACATGTATTTGTGTTTTGTGGGAGAAGGAGTGGGTTGTCTGTGTACATGAGGCAATTGTAACATTGCCTCAAGATGCCCAGATTCACCAGCTGAACAGGAGAGGACGCTAGCAACTGACCCTTCGACATGCTAGAAAAAGTGAAAAAGTTTGCTGTGTAACTGAGTCAGAAGGGACCTATAGGGAAATGGGTACTCAAGGGGATTCTAGGCTAATGTAGTACTTTGTTTAGTATACAAGTACTTTACCTATATAAAAATGCTTTAGGAGCAAGTGCTGAGCTTTTGAGATAGAGAATAGACTGTTTAGATTGCAAGTAGAGAAATTCTAAGGGAAAAATTGAAGAGCAGACTTTACGGAGCCAGAAATAGTTTAACCGGTGCTACCCGATGGTGCTCTATGGGCAACTCCACGCTAAATCACGCAAAAGCGCGCTAAAACGGGCTTTATAGCAGGGGGTTGAAAAGAGCTAGGAATTGACCCAAAATGGCCAATAGACTACAAGTTTCTGGCTGGTACCACTCCTCTAGGGACAAATAGGCTGCTCAGTGCTCCCCACTCCCACTGGTGAACAAAGAAGCTTCCCTTTATCCAAGTAAGGATACGGAATAGCACAGGAACCAAGCCAAAGCCCAGAGATCAGCAAACTCTGAAGACTGGACTACTCTAGTTCAGTAAGGCGGGAAAACAAGATATTTTTTTGCAGAAAACAGAGGAAAAACAGACAGTAAATGCTATAAATGCTTTTAAACGGCTAGCGCACTTGAGTGTGTTAGCCTACAGGTAAAATTAAGCAACAAATAACTTTTTAAAAGTGCAAAACAGTTAATCAACACAAAAACAGTTTAAATAGAATGCAGAGCTGTATAAACAGGCGAAAATGCAGTCGCTAAGCAGTAAATAATCAAAAAGCCAGAAAAAATACTTAAATCAGGAAAAGTCACTCTTTTGCTCTCTGCTGCTTGTAGAACTCTGCAGGACACCACGAGGAGCTGTGCTGAGTTGAATACAAGCGAGAAAGCGCGCTAAAGTGGGCTTTATAGCAGGGGGTTGAAAAGAGCTAGGAATTGACCCAAAATGGCCAATAGACTACAAGTTTCTGGCTGGTACCACTCCTCTAGGGACAAATAGGCTGCTCAGTGCTCCCCACTCCCACTGGTGAACAAAGAAGCTTCCTTTTATCCAAATAAGGATATGGAATAGCACAGGAACCAAGACAAAGCCCAGAGATCAGCAAACTCTGAAGACTGGACTATTCTAGTTCAGTAAGGCGGGAAAACAAGATTTTTTGTTTTTGTTTTGTCTTTTTTGCAGAAAACAGAGGAAAAACAGACAGTAAATGCTATAAATGCTTTTAAGCGGCTAGCACACTTGAGTTTGTTAGCCTACAGGTAAAATTAAGCAACAAATAACTTTTTAAAAGTGCAAAACAGTTAATCAACACAAAAACAGTTTAAATAGAATGCAGAGCTGTATAAACAGGCGAAAATGCAGTCGCTAAGCAGTAAATCAAAAAGCCAGAAAAAATACTTAAATCAGTTATAGCAAATACAGTTATAACAAATGCTCTGAAATATACTGTATATTTCCAAAATGTTTGAGAAGGACAGTCAGAACACAAGAAGGTTCAGGCGAAAGAGAAAAAAAAAAAAGTTTTGTTTCCCTTTTTTGAAAGGGAAAAAGGAAGAACAGAAGGCCTTATCAAATGTTCTCTCTGTATTAGGCAGAATGAGCTAATGACACTAAACTGGGAGGTGTGTCACAGTAGGGGCGGGCAACTGCAAAGCCACCAAGTATAAGAGCAAAGACAGCAAGCACTAGAGAGACAAATGAAAGTTTTTAAACAGTTAAGGATTTGTGAAGATACTGAATAGACAAAGTGCTTTATATATATTAAATTTTAAAAACAGTAATCTGTAAAAATAAAAAAAAAAATCAAGATACTTATATTTTGAGCTCAGTTGCGGTCAACAACTTCTCCAGTCTGCACTGTGTGTGTGTAAAGACAGAAACCCTATCAAAGTTAGGGCTTATAAACCAGAACAGCTTTTTTTTTTTTTTTTTTTTTTTACAAGAACACAAAAGAACCAGCCCCCACTAGCCAAAAGATAATTACACAGAGGAAATGTTTCAGTTTACACAATACATTCATAGGTTCATAATGTGGGCAACTGATAACCAGGTAGATCCTTTTTCTATTCCCATACATTCTATACTAGAATTTCTAATCAAACTTTTTCATGAAGGTGTGTCTGCTTCTATTATTAGAGTCCAACTGGAAGCATTTTGAATTTCCACATGGAAGAGAATGGCTCTACTATCATGTCACACAGGTTCTGTAAGGCCGTTTTGAAAGGAGCAACAGTGATTAGATCCCCATACAAGAATCCAACTCCTCCCTGAGATCTGAATTTCATTTTAACAAATATAATTTGTTCCCCCTTTGACCCTTAGCCACATCTGATCTAATGTTTCTGTCTTGGAAAACACTAAGTGGCCATTACCTCCGCCAGTAGAGTCCCGGAGTTGTAGGCCTATTCTTCCAATACCCCTTACCTAATTTTTCATAGAGTTTCTTTACGCACTAATCCTTCATTTCTGCCAAAGGTTGTGGTGGAAAGTAACCTAAATCAATCTATTGAGCTACTAGTGTTCTTCCCTAATTACCAGAACACTACTAGTGTTCTTCCCTAATTACCAGAACAGAGGCGAATACTCCCTGCATCTTCTGGACGTACATAGGCAATTACGTTTTTACTTGCACAGAACTTCAGGTTTCAAGAAATCAGAACAACTTTTTATATTTTACTCTGAGAGTAGAAAAGGTCAACCAGTCTCAAACGTTACCTTATCTAGCTGGATCACTTTTTGTATATCCTACATCTACAGTTCTAAAAACAGCCCTCTTCCTTTTCCTGTTAAGGCACATTCCAGCACCAGGTAGTAGCTACATTTGCAGCCTTTCAAGCAAGGTTACCTTGGGCAGCTACATGGGCAAAACCATATACCTTTATTACTCATTACAAATTGGATTTGGCCTCCAGGAGTACAGCTTCATTTGGTTCTATGGTTTTGAGGAATATTCTACCATGAGCCACCCAGTAATTTGGTTGCTTGGGACAGGGTCCCATCAGTGAGAATAAAGACGAGATTGACAACAACACATGAAGTTATGTACTTACCATAACGTTTCATGTGTGTTGTCCATCTCAACCTTTACTCTCACAACCCACCCTCCATGCCCCCCTTCCAGAACTCCTTGAAGACAGAGTGGACAGTGGATTTATGGATCTCCATAACCTCAGAGATACTGGCATTGACCTCTAAAATGCCATAGCTACTGTGTAGGTTATTTTCTTTTCTGGGAGGGCAGACAAGATCTGAGGAAGTTGGGGAACTGCATTATGGGTAGGGAAGGAGGCCCAAGAGCTTTGCTGAAGACCTCATGGGTAGGGAAGGAGGCCCAAGAGCTTTGCTGAAGACCTCAAGCTATTGGAAAGGCTGAGGTGGATCCAACACATCAGATCTGAGCCCATCAGTGAGAATAAAGATAGAGATGGACAACACACGCAGAACGTTATGGTAAGTACATAACTTCTTTTTTTTGCCCTTCTGTTTGCATTTGACAACCTTCCTGTTTCTTACCAGCCTCCCCTCCCAGTAAGTTTCTCAAAGGAGTCAGGGTCTCATTTTTGCGGGGGGTTTTTTGTCCTTTTCTTTTTTTTCTTTTCAGGGCCTTTCCTGCCTTCTTACTGATCCAAAAAAAATCTTAAAAGAGTTGATTGGTTTAAGTGTGTTTGTTAAAATTGTTAGTTTAAATACTTTAAGTTCACTACTGCTTGTAGCTGTCTATTAATATTGCTCAGCTGCTGTTGATAATTTTTTTTTCGGAATCTATGTGTTCTCATTTTCTGTGTTTTAGGATGTCAGAGAAACCCTCTGGTTTTAAATGGTGCACTGCCTGTTTCCTATAAGATTCCTCAGTCTGGCACTCATGAGCAATGCGTGTACTGCCTTGGACCCCAGAGCATTTACAGTGTACCTGTTCTATTTGTGAAGGATTTAATCCTTGGGTTATCGCAGACCGCAGGAACAAATTGATTCTGAAAGGGCTGTTGCCCGCATCTTCCTCATCTTCACCAGGGGCTCAAACCCCCCCCCCCAATGAGTCATCATGGATCCTCTGATCCTAAGAATGTCCCTCATAAAATTCTGAAAGCCTCCTCAGCGCCACCAAAGATGGTCTCAAAGGCCTCTGATGCAGCCTCCTTGGATCCGAGACTGGCTCCTACTGCTTCAGATCCAAAGTGCTCCTTGGAACCAATAGATGTCATTTCTGTGTCAGGTTCCCCTAGGCCTTCTATCTCCACTTTGGCTCGTAGATGTAAGGTTCCTACAGCTAGGAGCTTAACCTCTGAGTTTTCAAGCAGGGCTGTTTCTTCAGCCTTACCTGCGGAGTTGTTACAAACTCCTACGGGGCACTCGAGGCCTGGTTCAACTACCTCCTCCAGGTCCTCTAGGAGCCTTTCCAATTAGACATGGACAGGATGATGTGGAGATTCCTAAGAACGGAGATTCAGATGGTTTTGCCAGCTGCATCCTCCTTTGTGTCTGTGATTGTTCCTGCCAAAACTGTACAATCTCCTTCTCCAATCCGACCAACTGCTTTGGAGTCCCAGGATCCTAGATACCCCAGAGAGTCTGTGTCTGATCCAAGGAAGCTCCCTTCAATCATTCCCAACAGTTAAGTTCTGCTCCAGTGTTGTTGGGTCAGAGTGAGTCTTGGATTCGAGAGGTCAGCATCAGATCTGAGGGTAGTGGCTCTGCTACAACATTGTCAGATCTGTCCCTTCCTGTGTCGACAGCTTGGGTCCGATTCTAACTGGGGTCTGTGGCTCCAGGGTTATTCCCATCCTCTCTTCCTCGGTTGCCTTGGTTTTTGTGGGGGGGGGGGTTCACCAGGCCCTCTGCTTTCCAGGTTGTGGAAGGGGTTTTCTCTTTTTACAGAAATTTGCTCTCTTCTATCTCTGATCCTCCCTATTGACCCGTGTTGGATCCAGAATACTGAGCACATCGTGCTTGTCCAAGGTCAGCCCATCCTGAGAAGTCCCCGAGATCTTCCCCAAGAGGGAGCCTCCTTTTCTTCTGATACCTCCCTTGATTATAAACCACGAAAATGAAGAATAAACTTATTAAACAAAAAAAAAAAAAAAAAAAAACAGGTACTAACTGCAGACCAAATGAACGTTGTACAAAAAACCTTTACTTTGTATCGTAAGCGCTTTCATGCAGACAATCTCCGCACTTCTTCAGACAAAGTTACAAACATGTGATACTCATTATATATACTCTACATAAATAATTAATTAAACAATTTAGAACAATTAATTTTATAACAATCAAGGTTCACTTATTTCCATATAAAAAGTTCCTAAAACCAAGTTTAAAATAAACTATAATAATACTCAGAAAAATTTATAATAATAATAATAGTAATAATAATACCTTAAATCTAACACCTTCTCCTATATATAAATTTCGAATATTATTCTGTTTATTACCAATTTTTAAAAAATAATAAATTTTCTTAACATTTCCCAGAGTTTCTGAACAGGTTTCCTGACTTATAAATATCATATACAACAACAAGATGAATAATTTATCTCAAGAGAGCTCTAAGTTTTAAGAGACATTTAATCGAACAAGTCTCATTGAGACCTGGAAAGACTTGTGCATTTGTCTTGAGTTGCCATAGCAACTCTTGTTCTTCTAGCAGCAAGTTCCAAGGACCACCTCTTGGATCTTTTTTAATTTGCTGGACCACTAAGAATAAAAATTTATGGTCTCTATTCACCGAAATATGTTTCGCCAAGGCGTTAATGGTGTTGTTCTTGGCAATAGCCTCCCTTGATTATCCCACAGAGGAGGTTTATTGTAAAAAGTCATGCAAAAGGAGACACTTGGACTCCCCTGTAGAGTCCTTCACAGAGGACACAGACTTAGTTGAGGGAGAAGGATCGCCAAGATCATCACCAGATGTTTCCTTTGGAGGCATCTTAGAGATCCTTAGGCAAAGAGGTGGCTGGTCTGCCCAAAGTCGTCCTACTGAGGAATCTGTGTTTTTTTCATGACAGGCCCATCTATGTCTTTGGTCCCCCCCCCCCCCCCGGGCAGATGACCTGATGGACCTAGTCTCCCACCTGGCCTGGAAGAAGCCAGACACTATTGAACCCATCCCCGAGTGCCCAAATAAATTCTTACCCCCCCCCCCGGGGACTCACCATATCGGACTAAGGGTGTTCCAGTGGATGCCTTAGTTGTGGCAGCAGCTATCAAAAAGAAGCTAGCTGTTCAGAGCTCCTCTGTCCACCCGCCTAACAGGGAGTCAAGAGTGATGGACAGATTTGGGAAACCGGTCTACATTTTGGCTACCTTTGAGCTTAGGTCTTTGAACTACTTGGCACACTTCATTCGTTTGCAGAGAGACCTCATCAAGGAGCTTTCCAACTCTCTTGCAGAGACCATATTGGTGGAGGACTTCAAAAAAGTGTCTCCCCAACTGGCTGCTCTTTCTTCTGTCACTGATTCTTCCATGTGGTTCATCTCCCATACTGTGGAGGTCATCTCATGGGCAGCCGGCTCAGGTATTGCAATCAGAAGACATGCCTGGATGAGCTTTGTGATTTTTCAGAGCCCTTTAAGGCATCATTTGTTAATGCCCCTTGTGATGGCACCTCCTTATTTGGGCCATCAGTCAAAGATACCTTAACCTGCAGTGAACAGGAGGGAAGGACTCTTTCTGCTTTGGGGATCAAGTTTTTTACTGCTCAGTGCACTTTCTCCTGGAATCCAAAGGGTCTTTTCATAATCAGCATGGGGATTCTTCCTCTAGAGGCAGAGGAGGAAGTTTTAATGGAGACACTGCCCCAAGAGCAGAGGGGGTCCACAGAATCAGAGCTACAGAGAACTTTGCTCAGATAGCCCCTACCAGCGCTCCTGAAGCGTTACCCAACTGCTCGGCTCTGAAGGTGGTCAGGGGTCGTTTTTCACTCCACCTAAGCGCCTGGACCAAACTTACAAAAAATACCTGAGTACTAATCATAATATCTATAGGTTACTACATTCCCTTTTTCCTTCCACCTTCTCAGTCAGGCGAGACTCGCCAACATTCTACCCAGTCAGAGGGAGTATGCAGTCATAGAGGTTCGCAAACTACTGCAAAAAAAGAGTAAGCCGAGGTCCCAACCAAAGATTATCCAGAACCTATACCCACTTCTTTTTATAGGATCATAGGAGGTTACTAAGCTAATGGCCCTAGGCCCCTTAGAAGCCTAGCCAAGAGTTTATCCCCAAGAAAGAAACCTCAGTCAGCACCTGTTGCCCCTGTCAATAAGAGACAAAGATAAAACCCCTGGGACAAATTTATGGTTTCCCATCCACTCATCAAGATTGCGTTTGAAGAGGGCCAGTGAGGTACTCTGTTTGACATCTATGAGAAGTCTATTCCAGAGACGGGGCAGCCTTTGGGAGACAAACCTGTCTCCCCAGCAGGTTTTGTTGATGTCACATATTAGATTTAGGCCTATCAAGCGGGTAGTGTGCTTGGAGTTAGACTTATGGATATGGAGCATCTCTAGTAGGGAATGGTCCAGTAGTGCCTTGTAGGCGAGACACAGATCACCTCTGAGCAGTCTATGATACCGAGTAGAGTGATTGTGACTTAAGCCTGTCCGCATAGGATAGGTGTTTGAGGCCATGGATTCTCCTTGTGAGGTGTTTCTGTGGCCTTTCCAGTTGGTGCAGGTGTTTGGAGAGGTACACACCAAACTTGCCAAAGAAAATCAGCGACCTGAGACCCAGTCTGGATCTAAGCAGTCTAAACCCGTATATAAAGAAGTCAAAAGTTTCGGATGGTTACTGTTCAGTCCATTGTACTGTTGTGAAAAGGCAATTATATGTGCTCTGTTGTCTTACAGGATGCATACTACCACATCAAAATGGGCAGGCGTTCCTGAAGTCATCTGCACTTCAGGCTGACAGCCACTCATTACCCATTCAGAGCTTTGCCCTTTGAACTTACCACAGCCCCCCAGGTGTTTACCAAATGTATCGCAGTGGTCGCAGCTCACCTGAGACAACAGGGATTCCACGTGTTTCCATATCTGGACAACTGGCTCCTAACTGCTCTAACTAGGCATCAACAAATTCAAGCCAGGGATTATCTATTTCAGATCTCCAGCTCCCGTGACATCACTATAAATCTAGCCAAATCGAATCCTTCTGCAGTGCAAAGACTGGAGTCCATTGATGCTGTGTTGGATACGTCAAATCAATTGGCCTCTTTACCCCCTCATCGCATAGTGACATTGGGACATCAGGTACAGTCCATTCTAGATAATGTCTCCCCACAGGCAAGACTGATACTTCAAGCCCTTAGATGTTCTTCGTGTTTCACTGTTGCAGTCATTACATATGGGTAATCTGCTGGCAGGTTGCCCTCTCGGCCTGAATTCCAAAGTCTTGGGTCCTGCGTCAATTGCTGTCTTCTCTTTCATGACGTCAGGTCATCAGGGGTATAAAACATGCTGCCGATGCCATTTTCTTTAGTCTTTCTTGCCACACGGTGCCCGAAGCAGAAGTATTTCGCAAGTGCCAATCGGCCGACTACTGAAATATTCGGGTTTGAGTTTCAGAACCGAAGTCTTCACTAAAGCTAAGTACCCCGTTGGGAAAACTTTTTTCTTGCTTTGTACCAATGTCAGAAAAAGTTAATAATTGTATTACTTGTGGGAAGCAAATACCTCATAAGGATTTCCATTTATGCTGTATTCCTTGCCTAGGCCCTGATCACAACGTACCTGGCTGTCGGTTTTGTGCTAGATTTAACCAACGCACTATTAAGCATCGGTATATTTTTGCATCAAAGTATTTTGGAAACAGATTTAACTACCCAGAAATGTCATCGGATAACTATCCGACTACCGGAGTACATAAAAACGCAAAGAAAAGGTCAGAGAAAGGCAGTCAAGATCTAAAACCGATGACGAAGCTTCTCCTAAGCATGTCGCCGGTTCGCCGGTACTCAGTGAGGCACTTTTGCAGCCCCTGATACCCGCTACCTTCGGGTCGCAGGCCTCTACCGACACCCATGTGGAGTCCGGCATGTTGCAAGATTCTCAAGGTATTGGACCGACGGATGTATCTCCCATGGATGGGTCCGGAGCCACTGAGTAGACACCAGCTTCTGAGGGTGTATTCAGACCTCAACATTTGTATATCAAACCGACGACAGCTGCAAAATCAAAGACAAAAGCAACTTCTAAAACTAAAAAACTGACGCCTGAGCCACGTGCACAGGCCTCTATGCCTAAAAAACAGATGATCAAAGTGGCTGAAGACCTTATTACCTTGATCAGGGGTACCCATCCCCCTCCAGATAAGAGGGCCTAGGCAAGACACTGATTATGAATCTTCAGATCAGGTTTCTATTTCTTGTGATTCCTCTTCTGATCAGGAATTATCTTTACCTCCCTATGAGGATTCTGATGCTGAGGAGTCTATTCCATCTGTATCTCCTCCTAAGGATTATTAATTTGGAGAAACCTTGCATACTTTGAGGGAGCATTTTCACTGGGAGAGCCAAAACTTCTCGGAATCAAGAAAGAGGCTCAGGGATTTCCTTCTTCTCCCTCACCACAAGCCTTTAGCCATTCCCCGTTTTAGACATTGAGGATGATGTGTTTTCGGAGTCGAGCCTGACCCCTGACTCCTTACCTCCAGCTCCCAGTAAGCCTGTCAGATATTACAGGGTCCCTGACTCACGTAAATTTTTATTTAGAAACCCTGCTGCTGATCCTGAAACTATTTCACAGGGTCCAAAGGGAGTTAAGGCCTCAACAGCAAAAAATCCTACCTCCTCTGACAGAGATTCAAGGGCACTGGACAGATGGGGGAAAAAAGGTTTATACATCTGCAGCCTTGGCAATCAGGGCCTTAAGCTGTCAATTTCATATGCTTAAGTACCAACATGTTATGGGATTGCTGAAACAGAAAATGATGTTGACTTCAGAATGTGCAGAAAATAAAGAATTGCAGGAATTATTGCATGCAGCGGAACAAGTTGGAAAGCATACTTTGCAATGTGGTTTTGATTCTTTAGAGGCCTCCTGCAGGGACGCAGTTACTGGATCTGTGATTAGGAGGCATGCCTGGTTAAAGGAACAAAATTTGCATGATCATGTTAAAGCTAAATTGCTAGATGCATCTTTACAGCATGACTCTGTTTGGTATTAAGGCAGAAGAGGTTTTAAAGAAAATGGAAGACAAAGCTAAGTCTATGCAAACTGTTAAAGACTTCTTACAAGTGCAGCCACCAAGATTCAGTAGACACTGTCCTACAAAAAATTGGTCCTTTCTTGTGTCAGACAGAGCTCAAAGGGGCAAATCCAGACGCCCTAAGGGTTCCAGATACCAGGCACAAGACTTATACGGTCAAAGCAATGGGGCACATCCACCTCCAAATCTAGAGGAGATAAAGCGCAAACCTACAGAAAGCAAACCCAATGACTTCCCTCTGCCTACACCAAGCACTTATCTTTTGGCAGCACCCATAGGGGGAAAATTAGCACTTTTTACTCAAAATTGGCAGTTAATAACCCAGGTCAAGTGGGTACTAAGCATCGTATCACAGGGATACAGATTCCATTTCCACACTCTGCCAATGGCAAATGGTTGGCCAGATCTGCCAAAACATCTATGGGCAGAGGCACTGAAACAGGTTACGTCCCTCATGGATATGGGGGCCATTCGGACAGTACCAGAACAGGAAAAAGGACAAGGGTTTTACTCAAGACTGTTCTTGGTGCCCAGAAAGGACAAGGCCTGGTGGCCAGTACTGGAAGATATCGATTTTGAACACATACCTGGACATTCCAAAATTCAAAATGCTGACTTTGCAGCAGCTTCTGCCCATGCTGGGCAAGAAAGCTTGGCTGGTGACTTTAGACCTAAAAGAGGCATACCTGCATGTTCCAATAAGACAGTCATGCAGAAGATACCTCAGATTCAAGGCTGGCTTAATGCATTGCCAATTCTCTGCACTGCCCTTTGGCTTATCTATTGTGTCCAGGGTCTTTACAAAGTGCCTGGCACCAGTAATTGCATTTTGCAGACAAAAAAGTATAAAAATATAACCTTACATGGATGACTGTCTCGTTCAAGCAGAGAACAAGGACAATCTTCTTCGAAACCTGGCGTTTGTGAAAAGGCTTCTAACATGCCTAGGGTACACAATAAATGTAAAGAAATCACAACTGGTACCCTCTCAAAAGATAACATTCCTGGGTGCAAGCTTGAATACAACTGCCCAGATGGCTTACCTCACGCCAGACAAAGGCAACTGACTTCTTACTTCAAACCAGGGCATATGGGCACCAAAGCAAATGCATCTACATATCAACCAGAAAGAGATGCTAGCTGTTCAAAATGCCCTAACAGCCTTCAAGGACTTACTTCATCCAGGACAACTACTGATAAATATGGACAACACCACGGTCATGTGGTATATAAACAAACAAGGGCCACACACTCATACCCCTTTGCAGATTAGCCATGGCACTGTGGGACTCAGCTTTGACCTACCAAATACATCTTCAAGCTCAATTCCTCCCAGGAACAAAACACTCTGGCAGACGATTTAAGCAGAAACCTCATGGATCCTCACGAGTGGAAACTAAATCCACAAGTCTTCAGCATGATAACAGAGAAATGGGGGAGCCCAGACATAGATCTATTTGCCTCTACTCAAAATTATCAATTGAAAAGATTCTGCACAAGGACTTATCACAGACAAGCATGGAAAGTGGACGCCCTATCCTTCAGTTGGAAAAACCTATCAGTTTACATCTTTCCTCCTCTGCCTCTTCTACCCAATGTCCTCCTAAAGGTCAGACAAGAGAAGCCAAAGATGATATTAATTACCCCGGATTGGCCCCGCCAATACTGGTACCCAATCCTAAGGAACTTGTCTCAATACCCAGCTTGGACCTTGCCTCAAAGACCACAACTACTGTCCCAGCAAAACATTCAGATTCTGCACAATCAACTACAGACTCTGAACCTGACAGCATGGCTAATCCTGTAGTCATACAAACGACACCTCTCAGTAAAGCTGTAATGGATGTCATTTTGGAAGCCAGAAGGCGTAGTACTAGAAAATTTTATGCTGACAAATGGAAGAGATTCTGTGCTTGGAATCGAGCACAAGGAACTGATACAGCAGAACCACATATTCCTCAGATATTACAATACTTAACTGAGATGTTTGACAAAGGCCTATCTTGAGATAAAAATTAATGCCTCTGCCATTTCGGCTCATTACAATACAGAGCCACCAATCTTTTCTCATCCTTTACTAAAGCAGTATCTTAGAGGAGCCAAAAATTTAAGGCCTCCTAGATCATCACCACTATCTGCATGGGACTTCAATTATGTGTTGGAAAAGCTCACCCTGCCTCCATTTGAACCAACTGCTACCGCTGACATAAAATTCTT
The DNA here is from genome assembly GCF_019279795.1 of Protopterus annectens. Lineage (NCBI taxonomy): Eukaryota > Metazoa > Chordata > Ceratodontiformes > Protopteridae > Protopterus > Protopterus annectens. The sequence continues at coordinate 1,181,729,776 of NC_056743.1, read as the reverse complement.
ATCATGGAAGACAGCTCTGCTACTAGCAAGTACTTCAGCAAGAAGAGTTTCAGAGCTACAGGCACCCATGGCTGTAGAGCCTTTTATCATATTTCACCCAGACAGGGTGTCTCTGAGGACAAATCCTACTTTTTTATGCCTAAGGTGGTTTCCAGTGTGGCTCTTAACCAAACAATTCATCTGCCAACTTTTTATCCAAATCCGCAGAACAAAGGGGAGAGAATTCTGCATTCCTTGGATGTACATAGACAGCTAAGATTCTACTTGAGCAGGACTAAAACTCTAAGAAAAACTGAGCAATTACTAGTGTCATATGCTGCAGGATCAGAAGGAAAGGCTATTTCAAAGCAGACAGTTTCAAAGTGGATAAGCCACTGCATCCGTTTCTGCTACTTACACCATGGTAAACCTGTGCCCAAGGGCATTAGGTCTCATTCCATCAGAGCTGCAGCTGCTTCAGCAGCCTTTCTCAGAGGTGTACCAACCAAAGACATTCTAGAGGCTGCTACTTGGAGTTCTGTTCACACCTTTACAAAGCATTACCATTTGCCCCTCTACTCTAAGTCCAGGGCAGGCTTTGCCACTGCAGTGCTGCAGGGCCTTATAGCCGCACCTAATGCTATTTAGCTCTAGCCTCCCAAACATAGCTTTGGCATTCTACCCAAATGTAATGACTGAAACAGTGAAACACGAAGAACATAGTACAGTTGTGTACACTTCTACATAAATGTAGATGTTTGAGTGTATTCACTGTTGCAGTCCAGGTTACCCTCCCACCATCCCCTTGTCATTCTAAAGTTTATCTTTCCTTTTCTATCTTCTACAACCTGTGTGGTGCATTTGTAGATGAAGATAAAGTTTATATTTATGCATGTATATTTATATTTATATATATATAATATTGCTACCTTTTTGGGGGCACCTGACATCGAGGGCAAGAAAAACGGCGTTGGCTGCATATTTTATACCCCTGATGACCTGACGTCATGGAAGAGAAGACAGCAACCGACGCGGGACCCAAGACTTTGGAATTCAGGCCGACTGAGGGCAACCTGCTAGCAGATTACCCAAATGTAATAACTGCAACAGTGAATTCACTCGAACATTACATTTATGGTAAGTGTTCACAACTGTACTATCTATGACAGCTGCCGTCACTCTTGTTCTATTAGAAAGATTTTTATGAGAGTTCTCCAGTGGACTTCAGCTGTTTATTTGACTGCTGTTTACCATTCCTTATCTGTTCCTATCAAACTAACATCGTTCTGCCGACGTCATCTTCAATGGTGGCTTTTGTCAAACAACTTTATATTGGCAGACCTTTTCTTCTTCATTCCCCCTCAGCTGCTGCGACCACAGATGCTTCCCATTTGGGGTTGGGAGGCATTTCGTGGGGAAGATGGTCCATGGCACATGGACCTATTCAGAGACCAGGTTGCTTATCAGTGTTCTGGAGATGAGAGCAGCCCTGTTGACATTGCAAGCCTTTCTGGACATTCTTCCTTTGGAACTATTGCAATTCACACAGACATGTCACCGGTGTGGTACATCAACAAACAAGGAGGAAACTGTTCATACCTATTATGAAGAGAAGCCATGAGCGTCTGGGAGTGGGTGATATCTTCAGACTGCTCTCTCCTTGTAACATACTTGCTGGGGAAGTCCAATATTTTCACAAACAAACTCAGCAGATCCATTCTGGCTCCTCACGAGTGGTCCCCCAATAAATCAGTAGCGAATTTGATTTTCAGCCATTGGGGCAACCTGTTTGCCTCCCTTCCTAGAACAACAGGTGCAGCAAGTACTTCGCTCTGATCACCCTTTGCGGGAGTCACCGAGGGGTGTTGTAGTTCACGATTGGCCCTCCAGTCTCCTTTATGTCAATCACCCTCTTCCATTGATCCCAACATTTCTTCACAAAGCCAGGAGACTGAACAGCTCATCAGTCCTCATTGCCCCCTACTGGCCTCATCAGGTATGGTTCCCCTGTCTCTGGCCTCAGCTGAAATATCCTACTTGGATACTGGAGCCCACTCAGGACCTGTCTCATCTGACAGAGACTCAGTACCCCAGTCTGCATGTCCTCAAACTAACTGCTTGGTTTCTCCATTTCCATTAATTGTACAAAGGTCCAGGCTTGCTTCCCCTGTAAGACATTTTGTTGCCCTCCCAAAAAGCATCCACTAAAAAGTATACAGAAGCAAATGGAAAAGGTTGTTTATTTGGGCCTCTAAAGAGAATATTGATCTTTTTCAGCCCCTTTTTCAACTGTCCTTCATTTTCTTATGTCACTCTTCAAGGGAGGGTCTAGTTACTCTACTGTTAAACTTCATCTGATAGCCATATCAAATTGTCATACTGGAAAAGTTTCTAGTTCCCTTTCTTTATCTAAGTTATGCAAGGTATTCATGAAAGGAATTTTTCTACTCCGATCTCCAGTAAAAGAATCCTCTCCACTTTGTGATCTTGCTGTTGCTCTTCATAGCCTTACTCAAAAGCCTTTCCAGCTAGTGATTGTGACATGAAATTTCAATCCTGGAAGACCATATTTTTGGTAGCCATTACATTAGCAGAGAGACTGAACTTCAGGCCTTGTCATCCAAACCGCCTTATATAATTTTTCATAAAGATAAAGTATCCCTCCATGCCAATCCATCCTTTATGCCAAAGATGATCACATAGACTAATATTAATCAGTCTATTCAGTTAACTGGTATTCTTTCCAAATTTCTGTATTAAGGAAGACCATGTTTTACGCCTTCTTGATGTCCATAGGCAGCTTCATTTTTACTTTTATAGAACAGAATTAGGAAATCTGAACAGCTGTTTGTATCATTTTCTCCTAATCGTGTAGGTCTAGTAGTCACTAAGGTTACTCTGGCCAAATGGATTATGGATTGTATTTCTCTGATTTATTCAAAGAATGGTCTAGAGTTTTATTCAAAGAATGGTCTAGAGTTACCACGCCCTTCTAAAGCCCACTCTACTAGATCTATGGCCACTTTGTCTGCCTTTTCCTCCAGAGGATCAATTGATGATATTTGTTCCACAACCACCTGGTCAAAAACTTGTACCTTTGTGGCTCAGTACAAATTGGACATTGTCACCAGAAGCAGAGCTTCTTTTGGCTCAACAGTGCTCCATCTTATCCTTCCTTGAGGCCACCCATGGTTAATGTAGTTGGGGGCTGTGGCTCAGTAGTGAGGAAGAATGAAAAGGACAACAGCAGATTAGAAGTTACATACTTACCATAACTTGTGTTGTCCATTTTCATTCTTCCTCACCTTCCCTGCCAGCCATCCGCCAGCCTAGTGACTCCTAGAGGATTGAGTGAAATTTTAGGATCTTTTAAGAACCTGGTTTGAGCCTCTGGTTCTTCTTTCCATCTTAAGATTTCTTTTTTTGTGTGTACAGTTAGGCAGCAGACTCGATCTGAGGAAGCTGTAGAGAGGGTAGAGTAGGGGGAGGAGCTTGAAATTAGGATCCAAGTCTGTAAAATGTGGCTGAGTCAGATCTGAGTGTCGGATCCAAGACCCAATAGTGAAGAAGAATGAAAATAGACAACACTGATGCCAAGTTATGGTAAGTACATAACTTCTGATTTCTGCCCATACTACAAGAATGACGAGCACAAGACACAGTAGAACCAGTGCCCAAAGAATTTGTGGGGAAAGAGGATTTCCTCCAGACTAGTGCCAAGAAAATAAGTGCAGTAGAGACCCATACTGGATCTCTCCTTACTAAACACTTTCCTAAAATGCCAGCCTACAAAATGCACCGACTACACAGACTACTGCCATTGCTTCTGCCTCAGATTTTTCTGGCGCCTCTAGATCTGAAGGATGCCTTTCTCCATATACCATTTCATGCTCTTTGCAGGAGATTCCTCAGAATTTGCTCTTGGTCATCTCGCTTTCACATGGTACTTGGCACCAGTGATTGTTTTTTGTCAAACTCAAGGAATCCTGATTTTTGTCAAACTCAAGGAATCCTGATTTTTCTTTCCGTAGATGATCTTTTGATCCAAGCTGCCTGTCCACAGATTCCTCTGCGGCACCTCCTTTCACAGTTGAGGTTCGCAATTAATTTCAAGAATTCATCCTTGCAGCCAACACAGGACCTTATTTTCCTCAGCTGCAGACTGGATACAAAAATGGTGCAGGAATACCTGTTTAAGGAAAAAGTGCAGAGCCTTACAGATTACTTTCACAACATTGTGTCTGTCAGCCATTGCTCAGCTAGGGAAATTCTAAGGGCCCTAGGATTCTTGACAGCTGTTATCCCAATGCTTCCTCTAGCTGAACAGTATAGAAAGAAAATCTAGTGGTACCTGGAAACAGTGTGATCTCAACACACACACACCCTTTAGACACAGTGATTCCTCTGTTACCTTCTCTCAGAAAGGAACTCTTATGGTGGAAAGATCAGGTGACACTCAATCCACAATCCCCTTCACTCCTCCAGCCCCAGTTATGTGCACAGATGCCTCAGACAGGCATGAGGAGCCTGGGCAGGGATTCACTGATTGCTGGGCAGTTGGCAGCCAAAACTATTAAAGAAACAATATCAACTTGAAGGAGATGAGGGCCCTCATCCAAGCTCTTCAAGTTTTTTCTCATGTCTGGAAACCAGGTCCCCTACAAGTGTTTAAAGACGGCACAAATGTCATGTGGTGCATAAGCAAGCAAGGGGTAACCAGATCATACCAGCTGTGTAGATTGGCACAGAGATCCTGGGACCTTGCCACCCAGAAAAGCATGTCACTAATAGCCACAAAACATCCCATCAGAAGACAATGTATTGGTAGATGCATTATAAGCAGAACCTTGGAGGACCCTCATGAATGGAGCCTGATCAAATAGGTTTTCTTGCACATGTTGGGCACACCTCATATAGACCTGTTTGCCTCAGAAAACAAGAAGCAGCTCCCCCTTTTCTACACCAGGGCCCTTACCCCTCAGCCTAGAGGACAGATGCTTTCTCCTTTCAGTGGACAAGGAAATTCCTCAATGCCTTCCCTCCATTGTCTCTCTCTACAGGAATTTTTCTAAAGGCCCAAAAAGAAATAAACAAAACATTTTCTGGCTTGATCCCATTTTAGCCAAGGCAGCATTGGTTCCCTCTTCTTTTTCATCTCACCAGGGGCATGTGCTACAAACTACTGCTTCAAGCAGATCTCATCGCACAGCAGAAAGGGTCTCTACTACACCCTGTCTTGTCATCCCTAAACTTAACCCTGTGGGTGATAGGGTTCAAATTCCTCACAGGCACCATTTCTTTGTGGACATAATTCATGTTCTCCTAGAACTTAGGAGACTCACCACTCAAAAATCCTTAACTGCCAAATGGAAGAGATTTTCATTTTGGTGTCATAGGAATGGATATGACCCCAGCAGAACAGAGGCATCCTCCATACTGAAATATCTGTGTGAGCTCATGCACACAGGTCTGGTCTACTCCATTAAAGCCCACCTGTCGGCTACCTTTGCCTGTTTACCTCTCAGTCTCCCACTTATGTCTAGATCTGTGGTCAAGCTATTCCTTAAAGAAGTTCTGCTTCTTAGACCACGAAGGAAACCCATAACCCCTCCTTGGGACCTTATTGTTCTGGAAAAACTTACCTCCTTTTGAAACTACAGCATCAGTAAATGTCATATTCTGCACCTGAAAAACTATTCTTCTTCTGTCTCTCACTTCATCTAGGAGAGTTTTCAGAGCTTTAGGCACTCGTGGCCATTCCTCCCTTTCTTACTTTTCACAAGGGCAGGGTGATCATGAGGGTAAACCCATCATTCATGGCCAAAATAATGAAAGAGCTTTCTCTCAGCCAAGCCATAAGCCTTCCTAGTTTCTTTCCCAGTCCACATAATTGGGAGGACAGAATCCTACACTCCCTAGAAGTTCACAGTCGGCAAAGATTCTACCTGGACAAAACTAAATCCATTCTTAAGTCTGAACAATTGTTTGTGTCTCTCATGTATTCAAAACTGAGTCAACCAGAATCTAAGCAAACCATTGCAAGCTGGATTTCTAAAACTATTTTTTTTGTTCTCTCCATGGCAAATCCTTGCTTTCATGTCCTTAGAGCTCATTCTGCAAGGACAGTGGCATCCTCTGGGACCTTTTACAAAGGGGTGTGGCTACCAGAGCCATACTGGAAGCTGCCACATGGTCTTCTGCATACACCTTCACTAAACATTGCAGGATTGATGCCTTTTCTATGTCTAGAGCTGTCATTTTCTTTGTGTTTCACTGTTGCAGTCATCACATTTGGGTTATCTGCTTTCAGTAGCCCTCAGTCTCCATGATTATCAAAGTCTTGGGCCCTGCATCGGTTGCTGTCTCATCTTCCATGACGTCAGGTAGTCAGGGGTATAAAGCATGCAGCCGACACCATTACATGAGTCTTTCTTGCCATGCGGTGCCCGAAGCAGAAGCAGTTCGCAAGTGCTGGTCGGCCAACTTCTGAAATTTTCGATGTCCTTCAAGAATGCAACTGCAGTCCTTACATATGGGTTGTCCTGCCTCAGGCAGCCCTTCGGTCGGCCGGATTCCAAAGTCCGGGTCCGGCGTCGGCTGAGTTCGCCTCTTCCCCGACGTCAGAGCGGCTGGGGTATAAAAGCATCAGCCAACGACATCTTCCCCAGTCTTTCTTGCCACGCGGTGCCCGAAGCAGAAGCAGTTCGCAAGTGCCGGTCGGCCAGCTCCTGTGTTTTCAGTTACCGAAGTCGTCAAAAAGCTAAGTACCCCGTTGGGGAACCTTTTCTTGCCTCAGCCGATGTCAGATAAAACTGCAAAAGTTAATAATTGTTTGTCTTGTGGTAAACAAATACCTCATAAGGACTTACATTCTTACTGCCTTCCCTGCCTTGGCCCAGACCACGACGTCTCGGCCTGTGCTGCCTGTGCTTGCTACAAGAAGCGCACACTCAGGCGCCGGGCAGAATTTGCTGAAGACTTTTTTGGGGAAAATTACTCCTATGTCATGCCGTCGGAACTACCGACAACACATATTTCCAAAAAACGGAAGGACCGGGACCGACATTCTCGGCCCGCGACTTCCACCGACACCACGCCAAAACCTACCGCAAGTGCATCGGTCTCTTCGGAGGCGGTAATTCAACCGCTCCAGACCGACGATACCGCTTTACCGCACACTTCGGCCCCGGAGGCTTCCCCGGTGCCGGTTGTTGATTTTCCTCCTGAAACCGAAGTCCAAGATTTGCCTGACACCATACCAGTGGACAAAGTTACTCCAGCACGTGGGGCAGCTAGGCCCCCGGTGTCTATGTCCATCAAGGCCTACACACGTGCTAAGGCTGCCAGCCAGGCTAAGTCTCACCCTCCTAAATCTTTTTCCCAGGGTCCCACTTCTGATAAACAGATCATGACTTTAGCTGCAGATCTAATTTCCTTAATCAGAGACTCCCAGGCTCATCCAGACAGAGGTTCTCAGCCGCCTGCAAACAAAAGGCCTAGGGTTGAGCAGAATGATACCTTTTCTTCAGATGAAGCCTCTGGTGACTCAGGCCATTCAGATTCCCAGGAAGAATCCTTCCAGGCCTACGAGGATTCTGATGCTGAGGAATCTATTCCCTCTGCCTCTCCTCCTGAGGATATTTCTTTCGGGGAAATTCTCCACTCCATGAGAGAGCATTTTCAGTGGCAGGGCCAGGATTTCTCCGACTCCAGGAAAAGGCTTCGTACTTTCCTTAAGTTACCCCAGCACAGGCCTTTAGCTATTCCTCCAGTGTTAGATGTATTGGATGATGTGTACTCAGACTCGAGTGCTTCTCCTGATTCTCTTCCTCCTGCTCCTGTCAAGCCAGACAGATATTACAGGGTTCCTGAAACTCATAAACATCTCTTTAAGGCCCATTCTGTTGATCTAGAAACTATCTCCCAGGGGCCCAAAGGAGTGGCCACTTCCACGGCCAAAAATCCTTTGCCCGCAGACAGGGAATCTAGGTCCCTGGAAAGGTGGGGCAAAAAAGTTTATACCTCTACCACCCTTGCCATGAGGGCCCTTAACTGTCTTTTTCATATGTTTCAGTATCAGGATTTCTTGTTGGATGATTTGCAGAAAAAGTTAGCCTCTCCTGAGCCTTTAGATAGAAAGGCCTTGCAGGATTTGGTTCATAATACTCAGCAGGTTAGCAATCATTTTCTTCAGTGTGGTTATGATGCATTGGAAGCTTCATGTAGGGCAGCTATGACAGGGGCCATCATACGTAGACATGCTTGGTTGAAAGAACAGGCATTGCCAGATCATGTTAAAGTAAAGCTTCTAGATGCACCTCTGGAAAAACACAAGCTATTTAGTGCTAATGCTCAGGATGTGTTGAAATCAATTGAGGAAAAGGCTAAATCAGTACAAACAGTCAAAGATTTCCTCCAGGTTCAGCCACCAAGGTTCAGCAGGAATTGGCCTTCCAAGAATTGGTCCTTTCCAGACACTGACAAGTTCTAAAGGGGAAAAAACAGGTGTGCTCGAGGTAGAGGGCAATACTGAGGCTCCTACAGGGGCCACCAATGGCAACCGACTAATCAGAGAAGTGGTGCAGGGACTTCTACTGCTCCACAGGGACAATCACAATGACTTGACTTTGACACCGCCGACCAAGGCTCAAAGAGAAGCACCTTTAGGCGGAAAATTATCCTTATTTTCAAAAAATTGGCACGTTTTAACAAAGGACAAATGGATTCTGGACATAATAGACAAAGGTTACAGGTTCCACTTCCATACCTTACCAACAAGACAGGGCATGCCAAACCTGCCACAAAATCAAAGGGCAGAGGCACTCATACAAGTTTCAAACTTGCTACAAATCAAAGCAATAGAAAAGGTTCCTCCTCAGGAACAAGGTCAGGGATTCTACTCAAGACTGTTCCTTGTTCCAAGAAAAGAAAAGCAATGGAGACCTATACTGGACTTGTCCGCTCTAAACACTTTTCTCATTGTGCCAAAATTCAAAATGCTGACGTTACAGCAACTTCTTCCCATGCTGGGCAAGGGGTCTTGGCTGGTTACTCTGGACCTCAAGGAGGCATACCTGCATGTCCCAATCAGACACAGTTGCAGAAGATACCTCAGATTTCTTGCAGGGTCAGAGCATTATCAATTCTCAGTATTGCCTTTTGGCTTATCTACTACGCCCGGAGTATTCACGAAATGCCTGGCATCAGTAATTGCACACTGCAGACTCCAGGGGATACAAATATACCCTTACCTGGACGACTGCCTTATACAAGCGGACAGCAAGCAAGCCTTGATAAGAAACTTGAACTATGTCATTCACTTACTACAGGCTTTGGGATACACAGTCAACATTCAAAAATCAAGACTACTGCCATCCCAACAAATAATTTTTCTAGGAGCCAAACTGGACACAAACTCACAAATGGCTTTCCTCACAGAAGAGAAACAAGAACAATTACCAGATTACTTCAAAAGCCTAGCAAAGCACACCCAGATGACTGCAAGGAAAATCATGCAGGCCCTGGGTTTCATGGCATCTTGCATTCTTCTGATACCACTGGCAAGACTACACATGAGAAAACTACAATGGTACCTAAAAAGTTTAAGGTCTCAACACAGCCACAACTTAGAAGCAATTATTCCACTCATTCCATGTCTACAAAAGGAATTTTTATGGTGGGTACAAGCAAGCCAGCTAAACAAAGGCATGTCTTTCAACAAACCTCAAACAAGCCAAACCATAACAACAGACGCCTCCGATCATGGATGGGGGGGTGCACATGGAGGGCAGATGCATTCAAGGGCAATGGGCTCCTCGGGAAGTGCATCTACACATCAATCAAAAAGAGATGTTGGCAGTGATTCATGCAATCGAGGCCTTCGGAAAATTTCTTCAGCAAGGTCATCTGCTAATAAAGACAGACAACACCACTGTTATGTGGTACATAAACAGGGAGGCAGTCATTCTTACCCCCTCTGCAGACTAACAATGACTCTTTGGGAAAAGTCCCTGAAACTGAACATACAGTTGCAATCCCAGTTTGTTCCAGGCAAGGACAATGTTCTGGCAGACAGTCTAAGCAGAAACATCTTGGACCTGCACGAATGGATGTTGCATCCAGACATTTTTTCACAAATAACTCATGCATGGGGGAGGCCGGACATAGATCTCTTTGCCTCACACCTCAATCATCATCTGAAGAAGTTCTGCTCGAGGACACACCATCCTCAAGCCTGGAGAATGGATGCTCTCTCCTTCAGCTGGAACTCTCTAACAATCTATGCATTCCCACCTCTGCCATTAATGACCAAGTTGTTACTGAAGATCAAAGCCGAACAATCAAAAGGCATTTTGATAGCTCCAGACTGGCCAAGACAGCACTGGTATCCATTACTAAGGAGCATAACTCACAGCAAGCCGTGGCCTCTGCCTCAATGGCCTCTGCTTTTGACTTAGCACAATTACAGGACGGTTCATCCCAACCTGCAAACATTGCAGCTGACAGCTTGGAGGGTTCCATGACTTCTCCCCATATCTCTCTCTCCAAGAAAGTTCAAGAGACCTTACTGGAAGCACGCAGACCTTCCACCAGAAAAGCTTATTCAGCCAAATGGAAGAGATTCAACAGCTGGAATGCCAACAAGGGTCAGGATGCATCAGTAATGAGCATCCCACAGATACTAGAATACTTGGCAGAAATGCTACATAATGGCCTTTCATATTCTTCCATAAAAATACACGCTTCAGCAATTTCAGCAAAATACAACAGTGATCCACCTGTGTTTTCACATCCTTTGCCAAGACAGTTTCTAAGAGGGATAAAGAATATCAAACCTCCCAGAAAACCACCAGTGCCTGCATGGGACCTCAACTTCGTGTTGGAAAAATTAACTCTTCCTCCTTTTGAGCCAGCAGCATCTTCAAAATTGCAATTTCTCTCCTGGAAAATGGTTTTCCTGTTGGCAATTACCTCAGCAAGAAGAGTCTCGGAGATACAGGCCCTCATGGCAGTACCTCCATTTCTCTTTTTTCATCAGGACAGAGTTTCTTTAAGAACCAATCCTTCATTCATGCCAAAAGTGATATCCAGGGTGTCTCTAAATCTAAATCAAGCAATTCACCTGCCTACCTTCTTTCCCAATCCTCAAAATAAAGGAGAAAAGCTGCTGCACACTTTGGACATACACAGACAATTACGCTACTACTTGAAGCCAACAGAAAGTCTGACCAACTTTTTGTAGCTTACGCTGCTGGAGTACAAAGAAAGGCAATTTCCAAACAAACAATTTCAAAATGGATTGGGCACTGCATCAGATTCTGTTATTCTTTCCATGGAAAAGGTGTGCCAGCCAATATCAGGCCACACTCCACCAGAGCTATAGCCACCTCCACAGCCTTTCTAAGATGGGTGGCTACAAAGGACATTCTAGAAGCTGCTACATGCAGCTCCATGCATACATTTTCCAAATACTACAACCTGCCTTTATATTCCAGATCCCGAGCAGGCTTTGCTTCGGCAGTCCTGCAGGGCATTTTAGCTACACCATCTTTATCTTAGATCCTACCACCCCCAACTTGGCTATGGTATTCAACCCATATGTAAGGACTGCAGTTGCATTCTTGAAGGACATAGTACAGTTTTGTACCTACCATAAATGTAGATGTCCGATAGATATGCAACTGCAGTCAGGTTTTTCCCTCCCACCTACCCCTCTGTAAATTCTCCTTTTTGGGTCCACTTCCCTTTTTCAAAGTAGCTGGGGGATATCTGTTATGGTGTATCTGTTTATTACTGTTGTGCATGTCTGGAATTTTTTATCCAGCCTCTAAATTTAGCCTTCCTTGGAGGGCACCTGGCATCTGGGGCACGAAACACTGAAGAAGATGGCGTCGGCTGATACTTTTATACCCCAGCCTCTCTGACGTCGGGGAAGAGGCGACCTCAGCCGACGCCGGACCCGGACTTTGGAATCCGGCCGACCGAAGGGCTGCCTGAGGCAGGACAACCCATATGTAAGGACTGCAGTTGCATATCTATCGGACATCTACATTTATGGTAGGTACAAAACTGTACTTTTTCGAGTTTCAGAACCGAAGTCTTCAACTAAAGCTAAGTACCCCGTTGGGGAAACTTTTTTCTTGCTCTAATCCGATGTCAGTAAAAGTCAATAATTGTATTTCTTGTGGAAATCAAATACCTCATAAAGATTTTCATTCATACTGTATTCCTTGCCTAGGCCCTGACCACGACGTACCTCGCTGTCGGTTTTGTGCCTTATTTAAACCTCAAACTATTCGTCGTCGCTACATTTTCACTTCTAAATATTTTGGTACTCAGTTCAATTATCCAGATGTGTCTTCGGTAAGTTACTCGACTATCGACATTCAAAAAACCGCAAAGATAAAGACAGAGGCCACCTAGGTCCAAAGCTGCCTCCGACGCTTCTAAGCTAGTCGCCAGTTCGCCAGTACTCAGTGAGGTGCTTTTGCAGCCCCTGATACCCGCTACCTCAGATTCGCAGGCCTCTACTGAGACCCATTCAGAGTCTGGTATGCCATGAGATGCTTCAGCTGTGGAACCTGCAGATGTCTCTACCTTGGATGGGTCTGGAGCTGCTGTGTAAGCACCGGCTTCTGAGGGTGTATTCAGGCCTACTGACTTGCATATTAAACCAACGCCATCTTCTTCTTCTAGGCCTAAAACTCGAACCATGCCTAGGAAACTGACGCCCAGTCCGCATGGTCAGGCCTCTATGCCTGAAAAAGCAAATGATAAGAATGGCAGAAGACCTTATTACTTTAATCAGGGGAAGCCAACCTTCCCCCTCTAAGAGACCTAGGACTGGCTTATGATACTTCTGACCAGGATTCTGAAATTTCTGTCTCCTCTGATGACCAGAATTTACCATTATCTACCAATGAGGATTCTGATGCAGAGGACTCTATACCCTCTGCTTCTCCCCCAGAGGAGTTTTCTTTTGGTGAAACCTTGCATACTCTTAGGGAGCATTTTTCACTGGGAAAGCCAGGATTACTCTGATTCTAAAAAGAGGCTTAGAGATTTCTTACTCCTGCCCCAACACAGGGCTTTAGCTATTCCTCCTGTGCTAGACATTGTTGACAATGCCTTTTCAGAATCTAGCTTGGCCCCTGACTCTCTACCTCCTGCTCCCAGAAAACCTGATAGATGTTACAGGGATGTCCTTCAAGGATGCATCTGCAGTCATAACATATGGGTTGTCCTGCCCTTCAGTCGGCCGGATTCCAAAGTCTGGGTCTGGCCTCGGCTGATGTCGCACTTTCCCCGACGTCAGAGCGTCTGGGGTATAAAAGCATCAGCCGACGCCATTTTCCTCAGTCTTTCTTGCTGCGCGGTGCCCGAAGCAGAAGCTGTTCGCAAGTGCCGGTCGGTCAGACCCAGTGATTTCAGCTACCGAAAACTTCGAAAAAGCTAAGTACCCTGTTGGGGACTCTTTCTTGCCTCAGCCGATGTCAGATAAAGTAAATAATTGTTTAACTTGCGGGAAACAAATACCTCATAAGGATTTCCATTCCTTCTGCCTTCCTTGCCTAGGCCCAGACCACGACGTATCGTCCTGTTCAGCCTGTGCTTCCTTCAACCGACGAACTCTTAGTCAGAGTTTGCAGAGGAATTTTTTGGGGCTAGTTTTGCATATAAAATGCCGTCGGAGACTCCGACATCACATTTGGTGAAAAAACGGAAGGACAAGGACCGACACTCGCGGCCCGCGGTTTCGGCTGAAACCACGGTAAGGCCTACCGCGAGTGTCTCGGTTTCAGCCGAAACCGAGTCCTCGGAGATTCCTTCATCCGAATCCACTCAACCGACCACCGCGGCCCGGGAGGCCCCGGCTGAGTCGGCTACCGAGCTACCTACCGAATCCAGTGCCCAGGATATGTCCGACACCATACCTTTGGACATATCTACTCCTGCACGTGGGGCAGCTAGGCCCCCTGCTTCCATGTCCATTAAGGCCTTTTCTAGGGCTAAAGCTGCTAAACTTTCTAAAGCTTTGCCTCCCAAGACTACATCCCAGAGGCCCTCCTCCAGTTCTCAGCTCCTCAGCCTTGCAGAGGACCTTATTTCTTTAATTAGAGGTTCACAACCTCACCCGGACAGGGCCTCTCACCCTCCACCAGACAAAAGGCCCAGGACTGAGCCTTCTGACCCTCACTCTTCAGATGAGTCCTCGGATGGTTCGGAGTTGTCAGACCACCAGGAGGAGGCTTATTCGCCCTATGAGGATTCTGATGCAGAAGAATCTATCCCTTCGGCCTCCCCTCCTGAAGAGTTTTCCTTTGGTGAGACTCTGCACTCCAGGAGAGAGCATTTTCAATGGCAAGGTCAGGATTTCTCTGATTCTAGAAAAAGATTAAGGACGTTTTTACATTTGCCTCAGCATAGGCCCTTAGCTATACCTCCTGTTTTGAATGTAATCGATGATTTGTACAATGATGTCAGTACAGCCCCTGATACTCTCCCCCCGGCCCCTGCCAAACCTGATAGATACTACAGGGTCCCGGATTCTCATTTTCATCTGTATAAAGCCCATTCTGCAGACCCAGAAACTATTACTCGGGGCCCTAAAGGGGTTGCGGCTGCCACTGCCAAAAATCCTCAACCTTCTGAAAGAGAGTCTAGAGCTTTAGAAAGATGGGGAAAGAAGGTATATACTTCTGCAACTCTTTCCGTCAGGGCACTAAATTGTCAATTTCATATGATACAGTACCAAGAGTATTTGTTAGATGAACTGAACAAGAAGCTTTCTTCTCCTGAGCCCCTTGACCGTAAATCCCTTCAGGATTTGGTACACAACTCACAGCAGGTTAGTAATCATTTCTTAAAGTGTGGTTATGATGCATTGGAGGCTTCATTTAGGTCAGCTATGACTGGGGCAGTTATTCGTAGGCATGCCTGGCTGAAGGAACAATCTTTGCCAGACCATGTTAAAGCTAAACTCCTGGATGCTCCAATGGAGAAACAAAATTTATTTGGCTCCTCTGCTCAGGAGGTCTTTAAAAAGTATGAAGAAAAGACAAAATCTGTGAAAAACAGTTAAAGATTTCCTACAAGTACAACCACCGAGTTTCAGCAGAAACTGGCCTACTAAGAATTGGTCCTTTCCAGACTCGGACAGAGCCCAGAGAGGCAGGAACAGACTCCCCCGAGGCAGAGGCCAATCTAGGGGCTCTTACAGAGGCCGTCAGTGGCAGCCTGCCAACCAGAGAGGTAGTGCAACAGCAGCAACAACTACTACTACACCAGGACAGGCTCAATGACTTTACTCTGATTCCGCCCACCAGGGCTCAACTGCAAGCACCCTTGGGCGGAAAGCTTGCTTTATTCTCGGAAAATTGGCATTATATTACAAGGGACACATGGACACTGCAAATAGACAAAGGATACAAGTTCCACTTCCACACTTTGCCAAAGAGAAACGGAATGCCAAACCTACCACCAAATCAGAGGGTAGAGGCTTTAAAGCAGATCAACAACTTGCTTCAAATGAAAGCTATAGAAAAGGTACCACTTTCAGAGCAAGGCCAAGGATTTTACTCCAGACTATTCCTGGTACCAAGAAAAGAAAATCAATGGAGGCCTATTCTCGACCTGTCCGCACTGAATACTTACCTCATTGTGCCAAAATTCAAGATGCTGACCCTACAGCAACTTCTTCCCATGTTGGGCAATGAGTCTTGGCTGGTGACTCTAGATCTCAAGGAGGCATACCTGCACGTCCCTATTCGACCAAACTGCAGAAGACACCTCAGATTTCTTGCAGGATCAGAGCATTATCAATTCTCAGCATTGCCCTTTGGCTTATCTACTGCGCCCAGAGTATTCA
The DNA here is from genome assembly GCF_019279795.1 of Protopterus annectens. Taxonomy (NCBI): domain Eukaryota; kingdom Metazoa; phylum Chordata; order Ceratodontiformes; family Protopteridae; genus Protopterus; species Protopterus annectens. The sequence continues at coordinate 1,181,713,929 of NC_056743.1, read as the reverse complement.
CGAAATGCCTGGCATCAGTAATTGCACACTGCAGACTTCAGGGGATTCAAATCTACCCTTATCTGGACGACTGCCTTATACAAGCGGACAACAAGGTAAATTTGATAAAAGACTTGGCCTATGCCATCCATCTACTACAGGCATTGGGATACACAGTCAACATCCAAAAATCAAGACTGGTTCCATCCCAAAGGATAACCTTTCTGGGTGCAAATCTAGACACAACCACCCAAATGACCTTTCTCACAGAAGAAAAACAAAAACAACTTCCGGATTACTTCATGAATCTGACAAGACAAGCTCAGCTTACTGCAAGGAAAATCCTGCAGGCCCTGGGTTACATGGCATCCTGCATAATTCTGATACCACAGGCCAGGCTGCATATGAGAAAATTACAATGGTACCTAACGAGTGTATGGTCTCAACACAGTCACAGTTTGGAAACTTTGATACCAATCATTCCTTGCCTTCAAAAGGAATTCCTGTGGTGGGCTCAGGCCTGCCAGTCCAACAGAGGGTTGCCTTTCAGCAAACCAAAAACAAAACAAACCATCACCACGGACGCTTCAGACCGAGGATGGGGAGCACACATGGAGGGCAAATGTATCCAAGGCCTATGGTCTCGAGGACAGCTACACATGCACATAAACCAAGAGGAAATGCTGGCAGTGATGCATGCAATCGAGGCTTTCAAACCCTTCCTCCATCAAGGCCACCTGTTAATAAGGACAGACAACACCACGGTCATGTGGTACATAAACAAGCAGGGAGGCACACACTCCTACCCTCTATGCCGGCTGGCTATGAATCTATGGGAGCTATGCCTGAAACTCAATATCCAACTGCAGTCCCAGTTTATGCCAGGAAAGGAAAATACACTGGCAGACAGCTTAAGCAGAACTACCATGGATGCACACGAATGGATGCTGCACCCAGACATCTTCCAACTCATAACAAAGGCATGGGGGACGCCGGAAATAGATCTGTTCGCCTCCCCCCTCAGCCATCAACTGAGGACATTCTGCTCAAGGACATACCACCCAAAAGCATGGAGGGTGGACTCTCTCTCTTTCAGCTGGAAAGCTCTAAAAGTATATGCCTTCCCACCTCTCCCTTTAATGTACAAGGTTCTACTAAAGATCAGGGAGGAACAGCCAAGAGTGATTCTGATAGCTCCAGACTGGCCAAGGCAACACTGGTATCCACTATTGAGGAGCATGTCACAGGCAAAACCATGGCCTCTCCCCCTATGGCCTCTTCTTCTGACACAGAACAATTTCAAGATCATGCATCCCAACTTAAAAACATTGCAGTTAACTGCCTGGAAAATCCCTTAAATCCAAAGCAAAATGTTTTATCACAGAGAGTGAAGGACATTATCATGGAGGCTCGCTGGCCTTCCACAAGGAAGACATACTCAGTTAAATGGAAAAGATTTTTCATTTGGAACACGTCAAAAGGCTTAGATGTGACAGTGGCAAACATGACACACATTCTGGAATACTTAGCAGAACTGTTCCACAATGGCCTTTCCTATTCTTCCATTAAGATTCATGCCTCAGCAATTTCAGCAGAATACAATGTGGATCCACCTATCTTCTCACACCCTCTCCTCAAGCAATTTCTGAGAGGGATCAAAAATATCAAACCTCCAAGAAAACCCCCTTTACCTGCTTGGGATCTCAACTTTGTCTTGGAGAAACTAACACTTCCTCCCTTTGAACCAGCAGCAACAGCGGATCTTCAGTTTCTGTCTTGGAAAACTGCATTCCTTCTGGCAATAACTTCAGCAAGAAGAGTATCTGAGTTACAAGCATTAATGGCAGTACAGCCATTTCTTATCTTCCATCAGGACAGAGTTACACTAAGAACTAATCCTACTTTTATGCCAAAGGTGGTATCTAGGGTATTCTTGAACCAAGCTATTCACTTGCCTACGTTCTTCCCAAATCCACAGAATAGAGGGGAAAAACTTCTGCACACCCTGGATATACACAGACAACTACGCTACTACTTGGACAGAACTAAAAGTAGCAGAAAAACTGACCAACTATTTGTAGCACATGCTGCTGGGGTGCAAGGAAAAGCAATTTCCAAACAGACAATTTCAAAATGGATAGGAAATTGCATTCGATTTTGTTACTCCTTTCATGGAAAGTCAGTTCCTGCAAACATCAGGCCTCATTCCACAAGGGCCACGGCCACCACTACAGCCTTCCTACGAGGGGTGGCTACCAAGGACATTTTAGAAGCTGCTACTTGGAGCTCCGTGCATACATTTACCAAACATTACAATCTACCTTTATACTCCAGATCCAGAGCAGGCTTTGCTACTGCAGTCCTGCAAGGGATCTTAACTACACCATCCTTTTCTTAGTACCTCCTCCCCCAGATTGGCTATGGTATTCTACCCATATGTTATGACTGCAGATGCATCCTTGAAGGACATAGTACAGTTTTGTACCTACCATAAATGTAGATGTCCTTTAGGTATGCATCTGCAGTCAGGTTTACCCTCCCTCCTACCCCTCTGTGGTATTTCTTGGGTGTTTACCCCTCTTTTAGCTAGCTGGGGGAATCTATTATGGTGTATTTGTTTGTATATACATGTATATATATATATATATATATATATATATATAAAATTTTGCAAATGTTTGGAATTCTATTGCATTTGTCCAAATTTAGCCTTCCTAGAGGGCACCTGGCATCTGGGGCAAGAAAAACTGAGGAAAATGGCGTCGGCTGATGCTTTTATACCCCAGACGCTCTGACGTCAGGTAAAGTGCGACATCAGCTGAGGCCAGACCCAGACTTTGGAATCCAGCCAACCGAAGGGCTGCCTGAGGCAGGACAACCCATATGTTATGACTGCAGATGCATACCTATCGGACATCTACATTTATGGTAGGTACAAAACTGTACTTTCCTGATGCTCGCAAGTTCTTTTTTAAAAATCCTACTGCGGATCCTGAGACCATTTCACAGGGACCCAAGGACATTAAAGCTACTACTGCCAAAAATCCTAACCCCTCTGATAGAGATTCCAGGGTCCTGGATAGATTGGGTAAGAAGGTGTATACCTCTGCTACCTTGGCCATCAGGGCCTTAAATTGCCAGTTTCATTATGTTAAAGTATCAGCAGCATATTATTGGATTGCTTAAACAGAAAATGATGTTGCTTCCTGATTGTGCTGAAAATAAGGATTTACAGGATTCAATGCATTCTGCTGAACAAGTTGGAAAACATACTTTGCAATGTGGTTTTGATTCACTAGATGCATCTTGCAGGGCTGCTGTCACCGGGTCTGTACTTAGAAGGCATGCTTGGCTTAAGGAGCAATCTTTGCCACATCATGTTAAAACTAAATTGCTGGATGCTCCCTTAAATCCGGACCACTTGTTTGGTGACAAAGCAGAAGAAGTTCTTAAAAAGATGGAGGAAAAAGCTAAATCTATGCAAACTGTTAAAGATTTCTTACAAGTGCAGCCTCCTAGATTTAGTAGGCATTGGCCCTCAAAAAATTGGTCCTTTCCTGCCTCTTCCAGGCCTTCTCAGTTCAAACCCAGAAACAGGAGAACACCCAGGCTTCAGTCCCAGGATATGCACAGCACTAAGCAGTGGGGGCTCCCACTTCCAAATCAGGGAGTGGTAAGATTCCCCCCCCCCATGGTAAGCTGTCTTAATGACTTAATTTAAAAACTTCCAAGCACTTCTCAACTGACTGCTCCTTTAGGGGGAAAGATTGCTCTGCAAGCAAAAAACTGGGAACTCATTACCCAGGACAAATGGGTTTTAAACATAGTTTCCTAAGGATACAGATTTCACTTCCACACGTTACCAACACCAAACGGTTGGCCAGATCTACTCCCAAATCAGTGGGCAGAGGCTCAAAAGCAAGTACTCTCTCTCTCTTAAGATTAAAGGCTATTCACATTGTACCAGAAGAGGAAAAGGGACAAGGTTTCTACCAAAGGCTTTTCCTGGAACCCAGAAAAAGACAACCTTATCCTATCCTGGACCTGTCTATCCAAAACACCTTTTTGGTGATTCCAAAATTCAAGATGCTAACTCTTCACCAGTTGCTCCCCATGATAGGCAAAGATGCCTGGTTGGCAACACTAGATTTAAAGGAAGCCTACCTGCACATCCCAATCAGGGAATCTTGCAGAAAATACCTACGCTTCAAAGCAGGCTGCATGCACTATCCATTCTCTGCACTGCCCTTTGGCTTATCTACTGCGCCCAGGGTATTCACAAAGTGCATAGCTCCAGTCATTGCATTGTGCAGGCAAAGAAATATTCAAATATACCCATACCTGGATGATTGTTTAATTCAGGCAGAAAGCCAGGACATACTTCTGAATCATCTGGCATTTGTACAAAAGGTGTTAACTTGTCTGTGGTACACCATAAACAAAAAGAAATCGCATCTGGTACCCTGTCAGCAAATTATATTCGTGGGAGCAAGCTTGATCACAACTTCCCAGATGGCTTTCCTCACGTAGGAGAAACAAATTCATTTGACAACTTACTTCAAACTAGTGTACACAAAAACCCTGCCATCTGCAAGGCAAATATTGCAAGCCTTGGGGTTCATGACCTGGTACATTCCACTAATTCCATATGCAAGACTGAATATGAGGAAACTACAGTGGTATTTAAAAAGCCTATGGCATCAACATTCTCAGCATCTAGAAGCAATGATTCCTATCATACCTTGCCTATGGTTAGAATTTTTTTGTTGGGCAGAGGCTTGCCACCAAAACAAGAAACTACCATTCACTCTACCCCCTGCCACCAAAACCCTAACAACAGATGCATCAGACTATGCATGGGGGGCTCACCTGGCAGGGAAGTGCATTCAGGGCAAATGGAACCCAAATCAAATGCACCTGCATATCAATCAAAAAGAAATGTTAGCTGTACAGAATGCTCTGACAGCCTTCAAGGACCACATTCTTCCAGGACAATTAATGGTAAAGACGGACAACACCACTGTTATGTGGTACAGAAACAAGCAGGGGGGGTACCCATTCTTACCCCCTCTGCAGACAAGCCATGGCTTTGTGGAACACAGCCTTGAGCTACAAGTGCATCTATGGGCTCAATTCCTGCCAGGAAAACTAAATACACTGCCAGACGAACTAAGCAGAAATATAATGGACCCACACAAGTGGAAACTGGAACCAAAGATTTTCAACATGTTGATTAACAAATGGGGGATCCCAGATACAGACCTGTTTGCCTCCCCCCCCCCCCCAGAACTACCAATTGGATAAATTCTGCACAAGGACTCCCCACAAACAAGCTTGGAAAGTGGATGCTCTGTTCTTAAGCTGGAAAAATCTATCAGTTTATGCCTTTCCCTCCTCTGCCTCTCCTCTCCAAAGTACTACTGAAGATCAAACAAGACAAACCAAGGATGATACTGATTGCACCAGACTGGCCACGCCAACACTGGTACCCACTCTTGTGCAGTGTGTGTCACAGCTGGCCCCATGGCACCTACCTCAGACCCCTACCCTGCTGTCTCAGCAGGAGAGCCAGATTCTGCACCCCAGCTTCAAACCCTGAACCTGGCAGCCTGGCTAATTACCTAATCTCTCCGTTACCATCCCTCAGTAAACAAGTGTTGGATGTCTTCTTGGAGGCAAGGAGGCCTAGTACTAGAAAATCTTATGCTGAAAAATGGAAAAGATTCTGTGCCTGGAACCAAACTCAAGGGATGGCCACAGCAGCGCCCAATTTACCTCAGATTCTTCAATACTTAACTGAGATGCTTCACAAGGGCCTTTCCTTTTCCTGCATTAAAATTAACGCCTCAGCCATTTCAGCTCATTACAACACAGAACCACCCATCTTTTCTCACCCACTGCTCAAGCAGTTCCTTAGAGGGGCCAAAAACTTAAGACCACCCAGGAGAGCCGCAACTCCAGCCTGGAACTTGGAAAAACTCACTCTCCTCCCTTTTGAGCCAGCTGCAACTGCAGAGTTAAAATTTCTTTCTTGGAAAACAGCTTTCCTTTTAGCAATCACTTCAGCAAGAAGGGTATCTGAATTACAGGCCCTTATGGCAGTGGAGCCTTTCATCATCTTTCATGCGGACAGGGTGTCCCTCAGGACCAATCCCTCTTTCATGCCCCAAGGTGGTATCCAGTGTGGCTCTTAATCAGTCCATTCATTTGTCAACCTTCTTTTCTAATCCACAGAACAAAGGGGAACGGATACTGCACTCCTTAGATGTGCACAGACAACATAGATTTTAATTGGTCAGGACTAAACCTCAAAGGAAATGTGAACAACTGCTGGTGGCATTTGTTGCAGGGGCAGAGGGGAATGCTATTTGAAAGCAAACCATTTCTAAATGTGTAGGCCATTGCATTAATTTCTGCTATAAGCACCATGGACAACCTATCCCACAGGGGATTAGACCCCATTCAACCAGGGCTGCATCTACCTCTACAGTCTTTCTCAGAGGTGTCCCTACCAGAGACATTCTTAAAGCTGCTACCTGGAGTTTTGTACATACTTTCACCAAGCATTACCATTTGCCAATTTTCTCTAAATCCAGAGATTGCTTTGACACTGCAGTCTTGCCGGGCCTTATAGCTGGCCCTAATGCTATCTAAATTCCTCCTCTCATCCTTAGCTTTGGGAATCTACCCAAATGTGATGAATGCAACAGTGAAACACAAAGAACGCAGTACAGTTGTGTACACTTACCATAAATGTAGATGTTTGAGTGTATTCACTGTTGCAGTCCTGGTTACCCTCCCTCCAGCCCCCTGACTTCTTTTGGCTATGCCTCTATTCTCCTCCACTATCCTTAAAAGCTTTTTGGTGCATTTGCTTTTTTTTTGGCGGTATAACCTTGTATATTTATATTTAATTGCTTCCCATTAAGGAGGGCACCTGACATCTGGGGAAGAAAAACTGATGTAATGGTGTCGGCTGCATGCTTTATACCCCTGACTACCTGACGTCACGGAAGATGAGACGGCAACCGAAGCAGGACCCAAGACTTTGGTAATCAGGCCGACTGAGGGCTACTGCAAGCAGATAACCCAAATGTGATGACTGCAACAGTGAATACACTCAACATCTACATTTATGCTAAGTGTACACAACTGTACTTTCTCTAAATCAGTCCTTTCTGGCAACTTGGATAATTCTGCTGCTTATGAGACAAACCACCCTTATGTTCCCTTCCGCTGTAGGACTCAGCAGTTCATTAAGAATACTGCAACAGTGATTTCAGTTAGAACATTGTACAGTTGTGTAAGAACCTAACACAATGGTAGATGTCCTACTGATCACTATTGCAGTATTTTTTCCGTCCATTCTTCCTTCTCCTCTATATATTTCTGTCTCTCCTGTCTCCCTTTGTTCCTTACCACTTCAGGCTTCATGCTAGCATTCTCTTCAGGCAGCTGTCTTGGAGGTAGTCTAAGGAATTACTCTTGTATGTTTGCTTGTATACCACTGTGCTTGTAAGCTGAGAGCCAATGTTTGATGTATGATCCTGGGACAGTAACATCATTGGTGATAACTCATTGGTTAAAAGTACTGCAACAGTAATCAGTAGGACATCCATTGTTATAGTAAGTTTTTATACACCTGTACTTTTTGTCTGTATGAGTCACATTATCAGTTCTCTGCCTTACCCTTTGGATTATCCACCGCACCAGGACTGTTCACAAACTGTCTAACTGCAGTTATAGATCATATCCATATATTCCCATATTTAGACGTCTTGCTTATCTTTGCAGAGTGTTTTTCAAAAGTGTCAGGAATCTCTCAGTTAGGTGAGAGATTTGTTACACAAGCTGGGATTCCAAATGAACATTCAAAAGTCTTTTTTGACCCCGTCACACAGGATTATGTTTCTGGGGTGTCAGCTGGACACCTCAGTTCAAAGAGCTTTTTTCCACAGGAAAAGTAGATCTGTATCTACATCTATTCCTAAGGTTTTCCACACGTACTTCAGTCACTGCAAGGAAATACCTCGGGATTTTGGGTCTCATGGGATCTTTGATTCTAATGATACCCCTACTAAGACTTTACATAAGAAGGATACAGTAGTAAAATAATAAAGCACAGTACCACACCGGCTTTGACTCACTGGATAAAAACATAATACACACTACAGTAAAAAAAAAAAAAAAAAAAAACTTCTAGAGTAAGTGCCTTTGTCAACTAAAATTGACTTCATCAGACTCTGTAAAATGCCTTTTCTCTATTAGTTAAATACTAAGCAATGTGGTGACATCATGATGAACAACCAAAAAAAATGTTATGTAACATTAAGGCTCTTAAAATTGTAAACCACTCATAAAATATATTATATAAAAAATATTATATAAAAACAATGTACAAAATACATTTTATATCAGAGTTGATATTTAATAAAATATAAAATCAAAATCGATGCTTCCTAATGTTTTGCTTTTTAAGAACACATTTAAAATTAGTATGAATTAATATGATCATTTAGACCAAATCCATTCATTGCATCAAATGTAACTTGACATTCATATTCCTAATCATCCAGGTGGTTTTCTGCATCTCCCCCTTTTATTTTTGGTTCTATTGCATCTAAAATATGAAAAAAATGTCTTTTGAAATGCTTAAACTTTTCTTAGCGTTTTTATTCCCTTTTTTACAGCATTACATTGTTCCTACATTCTAGCCTTAACTTTCCTAGTTGTATGTCCTATATAAAAATAATGACATGTGAGCCATTCTGCTGCAATAAAGTACATTGTTGGTGTCACAACTGTAGTACCTTGGAGCAAAATAATTCCTGTCGGTGTTAGCACAAAAAATGAAGGATGTTGGATATAAATTTGCATTGATTACATCTGTTACAGGCAAAAGTAAAAAGTGTCTTTAAACCACTTAATTCATTGTTAACTTTATTTCCATCATACTCATTTTTAAATGTACTATTTCTTGGTAATAAACACTAGTTCCTCACCGATTACACTTTTTACTATGGGGTCACCTACAAGTATACACCAGTTATTGGTGGTGGTGATTTTTATAGCCAGGGTATCTAATGAAAACATTAAAATGAGTCCCATGGCATACTGTATTATTATTTGCACTGGTCTCACCCCATCCTGATCCTGAATATTAAGAGACTGGTATATACACATAATTTCTCCCTTTCAGTATTTCTTCAGTGGTCTCCTCCACCATTCTTTGGATAGCCCTTCTCTACGCATTTCAACTTAATAGCATTAGTTTCTTCCTTGAAACTAACATCTTGGTGGAAATCTACTGTTCCTGATCATTTGTCCCCTTAGTAATAATCTTTTTTGATGCATTGAATGCATACTATCAGAATGAAGTAAGCTGTTTCTAGCCACCTATTTATGGGCCAAGGATGTAATTAACTTCATCATCTTGGAACTTAGTTTAATATCCAGAAATATAACTGAGTACCTACTAGATCTAAAAGCAAACTTAAAAAAAAAATGGTAGTAGTATTTAAATACTTAAAAAATCTTTTAAAATGTCTTTAGTACCTGACCAAGTTAATAAAATGTCATCAGTAAAATGTAAACATTTTATTCATGAATATGGAAAAAACCCACCATCATAAATAAACAGGTTTTACCCAGTGACCTAGGAGTGTGTTTGTGTAGCCGGGGGCTATAGCTTCCCCCATTGCCATTCCTTGAATCTGCTGAAAATAATCTTTCCCAAACAACAAAATATATATATGCTTTACTACCAATTCCATTGAGGAACATAAAAGATTGATTTCTATTTTATTCATAGTGATATTATTAAATTCTAGCAATTTGTAGCTGTAATTGTAAAACTGTGTTGACACTTTGAAAATCACAAGCTGCAACAGCCCCTGTGCTGGATGGAGTAGCTGAAGTTGTTTTTGCTGAAGGAGGAGTCCTGAATACCTAAAAGCCTCTTGATGGCTTAAATGATAACCACCTGAAGAGAATGCAGTTCCCTCAACTCTGTGAAGGACATTTACAATATTCCCTTCATTTCTTATTTTTTTTTCAATTTCAAGGCAGTGCCAAACCAAAAAGAGAAAGAGACCTTCTAATTGTTCCAAAAAGGCACTTTGACCTCAGATTGTTGTCCATTTGTTGCTAGCTAAGTTGCCCATGGGGAGGCACCATTCTCTGTGCTCACTCTGGCTTGTGAAACCGTCATAAATGATCAGTGAATTCTACATAATCCTTCCTGGCCTTTTCCAGGTGCTCAGTCCACACCTTCAAAGAACTCTGTCAGCAGATCAGTCCATTTCAGTAGAAGTCTTGGGAGAGGCACTACTGTTGAAGTGCTTTATCTTTAGTGGCTCTTCCAGTTTCAGTGAAGGGATGGGAATTTTATTGTTCTTGATCCTGAAGGGATGAAAAGTTTAAGTCCTCTTATTGACTTGAGCAACTTTAACCAAGCACATTCTATACATCTTGTTTCAGGTGGTCACTCAGTAGAATGCCTAGATAATGTTGCATAATGGATTTCTTTCTGTGTAAAAGCATTTAAAATCCAGACCAATGATTTTCCTTTTTATTCTAGGTGGACTTAACTTCCAGTCCAAAATTTTGAAATTGGCCTTTACGTACTGCTCATAATCTTCCCCAACACATTGGGCATCATCACCGAAAGCTTGCAGGAGAAGACTCTGTTGGTGTTTTGTAACCTGGATAACTAGCTCCTGATACCCTTCTAAGTGGCTGTTTTCTGAGTGGTGCAATTGTCCATAGTCCTTAATTGGATAAAGTCCTCTCTGACTCTTGCTGAGAGGAAAGCTTTTATCTGCATGTTGTGTATTGTTTAGTATCTGATATCTCTGCCCCTGGAAAAGGGTCCAGGAGGTCATAGCTTTGGCATACTGAGTGAGGAGACATAGGGCTCAGATTCAGACAATGCTGCATCTTCTGGCCTTAATGTCTGCCATGACCTTTATTTTCCCATGTTCACAGATGAGGATGTAGGGGTTGCATTGGACTGTGAGGTGTCTGTGGCTACAGAGACGACACATATTCACAGACCTGCTTCTGGTATTTTGCTAGTGCTACCATTACTTGGACTGGTGGACAGTCTCCACCAACCTTCTGGTGGTTTTCACATTCTGTAGTCAAACCTGCTGCAGAGTCTGACAGTGGCTGATTTGCTTGTAGTCTGGAGAAATCACCTAGAATACCACAAAATGCAGAGAATCTCCCTCGAGTGGGGGCTTCACAGCAACAAGGAGCTGAGAGAGCAGTGCTTCGGACCCTAATTGTGAAAGTATGAGGAATGTTTTGTCTGTAATCTGCTTAAGTAAAAATTTTTTTTTTCCATTTTACAAGTCACAATTCCTTGTTACCATGTATATATTGCTCCTTTGATACTTCTTCCAGAGGTAGTTTAGTATAGGAAATAAGATTTTCATCCCTCCTTTTCCAAATTTTCTAAGAGATTCTTTAACCCTTCATCCTTTTTTGGCAAAAATAAACACGGTTACCAAAATACTGGTAAACAGATGTTTAAGAAGAAATGGTATGGGGGGGGGGGGGTCAAAAGCATTTAGGACCCCCCCCCCCAAAAAAAAAACAGATAGATTCCAAGAAGTGAGAATGACTGTTTAAGGACCCCCCCCCCCACCTTGGCAGCCCCTTTTCCCTTCCAGAAAGTCTGAATATCCGCTCTTCTCTTTGGCAGCTGATAGTCTGAGACAAAGAGATTGTGAAGATCATTCATCAAGGTTACAGATGGCAGTGGGAGGAAATCCCACCCTTCCAGGGTGTAATTCCTCATTAACTAAACCAGACTCCTTTATTTCTCCCATCCTTCAACACATGTTGTCCCAGAGAAAGGTTATTTTGTGATGTTTTTAATGCTAAGGAAAGAATATGCTTTGAGACCATTTTTTTTTCTTTCCTATACCTGTTTTTGATAATGCCATAGTTCAAAATGTGGTAATTTCACAACCTGTTACCCCTTCTTTCTCATTTAAGTTTCCTGGTAGCACTAGATTTAAAAGATGCTTAATTGTCACATTCCTGTTCATCCAGACTTCAGACATTTCTTAAGGTTCTGTGTGTCTCGATCACATTATCAGTTTTCTCCCTTACCCTTTGCAGTATCCACTGCACTAAGAGTGTTCACAAAGTGTTTAGCTTTATTTATAGCTCATTACAGGCTACAGGGCATCCATATTTCTCTATATTTTGATGACTTGCTTTTCTTCCCAGTCTTTTTGAAATTGTCAGGAGTCTCAAGGATTGTATTCCTGGGGTGTCAACTAGACACATCAGTTTAAAGAGCATTTCTTCCACTTGGAAAAAAATAGATCTATATCTACATCTGCTCTTAATGCTTTCCACTCAGACTTGGGTAACTGCAAGTAAATACCTCAGGATTTTGTATCTCATGCCATCTATGATTCTCATGATACCACTAGAAAGTCTCCACATGAGAAAGATACAGTGGTATCTGAAGTCTCTTTCGTTCCAGCACCAACATTCTTTGTCTTTTCAAATCCCAGTGCTGGGGTTTGTCAGAAGAGAAGTCACTTGGTGGAAACATCAAATGTCCCTATATCCAGGTCTTCCCTTCTCCCACCTTGCTGCAAAGCAGTCAGTCACCACAGACACCTAGGACTTTGCTTGGAGAGTACTTTCAGGAGGGATAAAAGTGCAAGGTTTATGGGACAACAAGGACAGACACAATCCCATAAATATTAAAGATGTTTTCCCTGATCAGCTCTCTGAATCTTGTACCACAGTCATGTGCTTCATCAGTAAATGAGGGGGAAGCAATTCATACCCCCCTTTGCAGACTAGCCATGTTAGCTTGGGCTATAGCTTCACAGCAAAATGTCACTGTAAAGGCATCATAAATTCTGTCAGAGCAAAATTCTGTGACAGACAAGTTGAGCAGGACAAGAGCAGAACTTCACAAATAGAAATTAGGTCAAGGGGGGGGGGGGGTCTTCCAATATTTGATCCATATGTGGGGAGTTCCTCAACCAGACCTGTTTGTCTCCCCTCTGAACAATCAGTTGTCAAGATTGTGTTCCAGGACGCCATGCAAGAAGGGCTGGCAAACTGATGTCTTTTATTTTCCTTGGACAGAAATGTTCTCTATGCTTTACCACCCTTGCCACTGATATCCAGAGTATTTTTGAAGATTCAGAAGGAATGTTCCAAGATCATTGTGGTGACTCCCTTAATTTGGAAATGGCCAGGGGAAATTACCACAAACTTCCGCACAGAATAGATCTACTCACACAAGATCAGGGGTGTTTGATACATCCTGAGCCCAATCAACGTCATCTGACTGCTTGGATGATAGGGTCTTAATTCCCTTTAGGCACCTGTTTACTGAGGATGTGCAGCAGGTACTAATGGAACCAAGAAAGCCTGCTACTAGAAAATCATATATTAGCAAATGGAAAGGGTTTTCTAGTTGGTGCCAGCAACATAGCCAGCACCCATTCAGGGCTAGTTGTTCTCTGTTTTTTACAATATTTGTGTGAGATACTGTCCTATGTATTTGTTTACTCATCCATCAAGGTTCATTTGTCAGCCATTTCAGCATGTCTTCCCATGGATTATTTCTTTTGCAGTGCATTTGGAATTGTTTTTGGAAGGGGTTTTGCACAGAGGTCCCCATGAAAACTGGTGGCCCCTCCTTGGAATCTTAATTTTGTGTTAGAGAAGCTAACATTTGCTCCATTTGAGCCAGCTAATCTGTCTGACTTTAGGTTCTTAACACGGAAAACTGTTTTCCTGATTGCTCTGACCTCTATAAGTATCTGAGCTGCAGGCTCTTCTGGTGAGTCAACCCCATCTCATTTTCCATAGAGACAGGGTTTCTTTGAGAACTAATCCTTATTTTATGCCTAAAGTGGGGGTCTGTGTTTACTTTACACCGGACTGTCCTTTCTGTTTTCTTTCTTGAACCTAAAAATGAGGGAAAGAGGATAACTTCATGCCGTGTACGTCCACAGACAGCTTGGGTACTACCTTGACAGAACTAAATCTTTCAGATCTTCAGTCAGTTGTTCATTTCTTGTGAATGTAAGAAGAAAGGACAACCTATGTCAAAACACACTATTTCCAAATGGTTGTCTAAGGATATTACCTTTTGTTATACTCACCTCAGCAAAAGTAATCCAGGCAGGGTCAAGGCTCACTGTAGCAGGGTTTTGGCTTCATCAGTGGCTTTTTGGAAAGGGTTGGATTTTAGAAGTATGCTAGAAGCAGCAGCTTGATTCTCTGGAAATACAGTTACAAGGTATTACAAGCTTGATTCCTTCTCTAGGTCTAGATCTGGCTCTGCAAAGACCATTCTCCAGGGGCTTCTGGACCCTTCCTTTTCCACCTCCCAAATGTAGTTTGCAAGGGTAATCAGCCCAAATAGCTAAGGCTACTACAACAATGATCAGTGTTGTTTCTTGGTGTGTTGTTTATGCCATGGTGCAAATACTTATTTATTTTTTTTCTTCTTGCATTGTCCTTTCAGCTTGGAGGCCAAACCTGACTTTGTAGTCAGCTCAGCTCGAGCTGACTGGGTGCATGGAAGGTGCCTTAAAGCTCTGGAACCTGTCTGGCTGTAATATCCTTGGCAGGATTTAACCCGTATAGTTAAGGCTCATGCGGCAGTGATCATTTGAATGTGTACTATTATGGTAAGATTTCTTCATAACTGTACATTTTTTCTTGGATCGCACAAAGAATCACAGGGAAGATGAGCAATTTTTTGTCAGTTTTTCAGCTCCCACATTCAGCCAAAAAATTACCAAGGTTGCATTGGCCAAAATTATTTCTGATTGTATTTCCTTTTGTTACACTTCAGTTTGTAAAAGGCTTCCTGCCTAACCTAAGGCTCACTCAGGGATCAACATGTCCACAGCTTTTTTTTCCACAACTTTATGCTTAATTAAATTACTGCATCAGCTACTTGGTCTTTTCTACTTAACCTTTATTAAACATTACAGCCTCATTTCATGTTTCTAGAATGAGAGCATCCTTTGGAGTGACCATTCTCAGAGGTATACTATGGTATGCCTCTATCATTAACTGGAGACTCTGTCCAAAAATTCCAGTGTCTGGACAGGACAAGAGGAATTACCTACATTGTGTGCTTAACAGAACATTAGATCTCTCTGGTCTCTGTCCAGACATTGGAACAACCTGCTCTCCTTCCTCCTCCAAATTGTCATGTAGGAGGGATGTGTGAGGGCCTGTTACTGGAGGTCTTATTTTTATCTTTGTTTCTTGCATATTATTTTGTATATATTACTGTATATGCTTTCTCAGGGTCTCATTAGGGCAGTATTAATCTGGAGAAGGCATTTAGAGCAGGGAGTTATGGGTAGGGAGGAGCTCATGCTGTGAGGAATTTGTTGCTGTCACTAAAAGGCACCGAAGGCACCAGTCCTGCAATTCCAGTGTATGGACAGAGACCAGAGAAATCTAACATTCCACAGCTTACAGTTTTTTGTATGCAAATATAGTTCCATATGTTGGACTGAAGATCCCCTTGAACTGTGCCTTCCACTAACATGCATCCTGTGTAGCTTTCACAGCAGTACTAACACTGGGTTGATGGATAGAAACCCTAAAACCCTAGAAATATTGTCTTATGAAGATCATTTTCCAGTGTCCCTGCAGTATTCAGGTTTTCTACTGGAATGTACTTACTGAGATACACTCACTTGAGCATTTCTTGGTAAGCTTCAATTTTTTTAGGATGTACTGGTAGAAGTGCATGTATCAGCATGATTCCACAACTTTCTTTGTAGAAGTTGTGGGACATTTATAAAGATGTTTACTGATGTTCTTCGTTCCACATTGCTGCAGTCCTTACTATTGGGTAGTCCGCTGTCCAGTCGGCCCGAATACCAGAGTATAAGGCTGACGTCGGTCAGGGCGCATTAGACTGACGTCAGTACGTCAGGGTACTAATGCGCATGACCGACGCCATATCCTCAGTCTTTTTTGCCGCATGGTCCGATGCAGAAGCAGTTTTGCGAGTGCAGGTTGGCGTTCTGAAATATTTCCGAAGCCGGAGTTTCAGACCGAATCAGAGTTGGCTAAGTACCCCGTTGGGGAACATTTTGGTTTTTTCTTGCCTCAGTATTTAACCGGATGTCAGAAAAAGTGAATAACTGTATTTCTTGTGGGAAACAGATACCTCATAGGGATTACCATACCTTGTGTATACCTTGTTTAGGGCCTGAGCACGACGTTGTTGGATGCCGCTCTTGTGCTAGGTTTAACAAGCGCACTATTAAGAGACGGTTAGACTGTGCCAGGTTAGTGTTTGGGAAGCGTTGCAATTATAAAATGCCGTCGGATGCTCCGACGCCCGCTTCGTCCAAGAAGCGCAAGGACAAAACAGCGAAGCCTAGGGTTGATGTACCGGCAGTCCCGGACGTCGGTTCTTTAGAGGGCTCAGTGGAGCCAGAGGTTTTGCCAGGTGTTTCTTTGGAGTCTCAGGCAGAGACTTTACTGTTACAGGATGTGCCTTCTCAGGAGGTAGGCCAGGCTGAGGGGGCTTCTCAGGTAACTGTTCTTCCCTCTCTTCCCAAGGTAGTTAGAGCCTCTCCTTCTGTTGCCAAAACTTCTTTGAGAGGTAGGCCAAGTTCAGCTTCAGTGGGGGCTTCTCCTAGCATTTCAGGTTCTGTGCCTAAGAAACATATGCTTAAAATGGCAGAAGATTTGATTACTATGATTAGAGGTTCTATGCCCCCTCCTGATAAGAGGCCTAGGGTGGGACCGGAGTTTGATAGTTTTGAACAGTGTTCAGAGGCTTCTGAGTCTTCTGCAGAAGATTTGCAGGAGTATCCTCCTTATTCTGATTCTGATGTGGATGATTCCACTCCTACAGCTTCTCCTCCTGAGGATTTCTCATTTTCAGAGACTCTGCATTCCATGAGGGAGCACTTTAAATGGGAAGGTCAGGATTACTCTGATTCCAGGAAAAGGCTTAGGGAATTCTTGTTTTTGCCCCAGCATAGGCCCTTAGCTATACCTCCTGTGTTGAATGTGGTGGAAGATGTTTTTGCAGAGGCTTCCCTAAACCCTGATTCTTTGCCTCCTGCTCCTGTTAAACCTGATAGGTACTATAGGGTGCCTGAAGCTCATAAGTATCTTTTTAAGAGTCCTAGGGCAGACCCGGAAACTGTTTCTCAGGGACCTAAAGGTGTTACGGCCTCTGTGGTTAAAAACCCTGTTCCCACTGATAAAGAGGCAAGGGCTTTGGATAGATGGGGAAAGAAAGTGTATACTTCTTCCACTTTAGCCATGAGGGCGTTGAATTGTCAGTTTCACATGCTTAAATATCAAAATTATCTCCTTTCACAACTGAAATCTAAGGTGGATGCTTTGGCGGAAGGTATTGAGTGTAAAGAGTTGCTGGATTTAGTTCATGTGTCTGAACAAGTGGGTAAGCATTCCTTGCAATGTGGTTTTGATGCTGTACAGGCCTCCTCGAGGGTGGCTGCCACTAGTTCTGTTCTTCGCAGGCATGCCTGGTTGAGGGATCAGAATTTAGCTGAGCATGTTAAGACAAGGATTTTGGATGCTCCTTTACAGTCGGATGTGTTGTTTGGTTCGCCTGTGGAAGCAGTTTTAAAGAAAATGGAGGACAAAGCTAAGTCTATGCAAACTGTTAAAGATTTTTGCAGGTGCAGCCACCAAGTTTAGTAGAAATTGGCCTACTAAGGGATGGACATATCCTGCTTATGATTCCCAGTCTAGGGGTAGGTCTAGACGTGGTAGGGGCAGAGCTCAAGGTTCTTTTAGGCCTAGGACAGGGAGTTCACCTGCTCAGACTTCTGGTGAGGGCAGGGGTCAGTCCTTTCGTAAACAGACCCAATGACCTGCCTTTTCAGCTGCCAGTAGATTCTCGTCTGGCAGCTCCTTTGGGAGGAAGACTGTCTCTTTTCAAGGAAAACTGGGATTTAATTACTCAAGACAGATGGGTGTTGGATATCATTCACCACGGTTACAGGTTTTATTTCCATACATTGCCCCCTTTCAAAGGCATGCCAGACGTTCCTCCTCCACAAAGGAAAGAGGCTCACAAGCAAATTTCTCAGTTACTCCAAATAGGGGCCATTCAGCCAGTCCCTGTATCAGAAAGGGGCCTAGGATTTTATTCTCGCCTGTTCCTAGTGCCAAAGAAGGGGAACACGTGGAGACCAATTCTGGATTTGTCTATCCTCAACACTTATCTGGACATTCCCAAGTTCAAGATGTTGACGTTACAACAGCTTTTACCTCTGCTGGGCAAAGATCACTGGATGGTAACTTTAGATCTCAAGGAAGCTTACCTTCATGTGCCTATAAGACTAAGTTGCAGGAAGTATCTGCGTTTTCGAGCTGGAAATTCTCATTATCAGTTCTCTGCATTGCCCTTTGGCTTATCTACTGCGCCCAGAGTATTCACAAAGGTTCTGGCTCCAGTGATAGCTTACTTCAGGCTAAAAGGAATTCAAATCTATCCTTACTTGGACGACTGCCTGATTCTGGCTCAAGAAAAGGAAGACCTTCTACAGCATCTGGAATATGTTATAGCAGTGCTAAGATGCCTAGGGTATTCTGTGAACGAAATAAAGTCCAGTCTAGTACCCTCTCAAGACATGTGCTTTCTGGGTGTGAGACTGAATACAGCAGCCCAGATGGCCTTTTAACCCCGGACAAACAAAAGAGTCTATCACTTTACTTCCATCAACTATCTCATCAGTCCGTGCTGACTGCAAGGACAGTCCTTCAAGCATTAGGGTTCATGGCATCTTGTATTCTGGTGCTTCCCAATGCCAAACTGCATATGAGGAAGCTACAATGGTATCTCAAAATGTATGGACACAGCACTGCCAGGATTTGGACACTGTCATTCAAATAATACCTTGCCTTCAAAAGAATTTTTGTGGTGGGCTCAGGAATGTCACCTAAACAAGGGACTCTCTGTGACCCGGCCAGAGGCGAGTCAGATTTTAACGACAGATGCCTCGGACATTGCTTGGGGAGCTCATCTGAATGGAAAGTGGATACAAGACAAGTGGCCTGCCAGACTACAGCATCTACATATCAACATGAAGGAGATGTTAGCAGTCCAGTTTGCATTAATGGCTTTCAAGGAGTTACTTCTTCCAGGGCAGGTGTTGATTCTAACAGACAACACAACTGTCATGTGGTACATCAACAAGCAAGGGGGAACACATTCTTATCCTCTATGCAGGCAAGCAATGATTTTATGGGAGACTGCGCTAAGCTTGCAACTAACTCTTCAGGCAAGGTTTCTGCCGGAGCACAGAACTCCTTAGCAGATGTGTTAAGCAGACAAATCATGGATCCCCACGAGTGGAAACTGGATCTTCATGTATTTCAGAAATTGACAGTGTCATGGGGAACTCCAGACATAGATCTGTTCGCTTCTCCACTAAACCACCAGCTGCCAAAGTTTTGCACAAAGGGGTTTCATCACACAGCTTGGAAAGTGGATGCTCTGTCTTTCAGTTGGAAAAACCTTCATGTGTATGCCTTTCCACCTCTGCGTCTTCTTCCAAAGGTACTCTTAAAAGTCAGACAAGACAAGCCAAGGATGATTTTGATAGCTCCAGATTGGCCTCGGCAACACTGGTACCCACTACTAAGGAGTCTGGTAAGGAAGCCTCCATGGCCTTTACCTCTGATTCCTCATCTGTTATCTCAGAAGGACGGTCATCTGCTCAATGTCAAGCTTCACTCTCTTCATCTAACAGCCTGGCATATTCTGTGTTGAAACACAGCAGGTCTCAACTTCCTCAACAAGTTTTAAATGTGATTATGGAAGCTAGAAGACCTAGTACAAGGAAAGTGTACGCAGAAAAATGGAAGAGATTTTTATTTTGGAGTACAGCAAAGAATTTGGAGATTTCTGAGCCTAATTTGAGTGTGGCTCTTCAATATCTTACTGAGTTATTGGACAAAGGTTTGTCCTTCTCTTCCATTAAGATTCATGCTGCAGCAATTTCAGCTCACTATGATTGTGACCCACCATTGTTTTCGCATCCTTTGTTCAAGCAGTTTCTTAGAGGGGCAAAGAATATAAGACCCCCACGTAGAGCTCCTACTCCTGCTTGGGATCTCAATTTTGTGTTGGAAAAACTTACTCTTCAACCTTTTGAGCCTGCGGCTACTGCTGAATTGAAATACTTGTCATGGAAGACTGCTTTTCTGTTGGCTATTACTTCTGCAAGAAGGGTGTCTGAGTTGCAGGCCCTTATGGCAGTGGAGCCCTTTTGATTTTCCATAAGGATAGGGTATCATTACGTACTAATCCTTCCTTTATGCCTAAGGTGGTTTCTAGTGTGGCTTTAAACCAAACTATTCATTTGCCTACTTTTTATGCAGACCCCCAAAATAAAGGGGAAAAGATTTTGCACACTTTAGATGTACACAGGCAATTGCGTTATTATTTAAGCAGGACTAAGGATTTTAGGCAGTCTCAGCAGTTGTTTGTTTCTTTTGCTTTGAGTTCGCAGGGCAAGCCTGTGTCAAAACAAACTATTTCTAGGTGGATTGGGTTTTGCATTGCATTTTGTTATTCCCATCATGGCAAGGAGATTCCAGCTGGGATTAGGCCTCATTCCACTAGGGCTACTGCCACTTCAACAGCATTTCTAAGGGGGGGTGGCAACTAAGGATATTTTGGAGGCAGCTACTTGGAGTTCAGTGCATACTTTCTCTAAGCATTATCACCTTCCTATCTACTCTAAGTCTAGGGCTGGTTTTGCCACAGCTGTTT
Source organism: Protopterus annectens (assembly GCF_019279795.1). Classification (NCBI taxonomy): domain Eukaryota; kingdom Metazoa; phylum Chordata; order Ceratodontiformes; family Protopteridae; genus Protopterus; species Protopterus annectens. Next base: position 1,181,693,162 of record NC_056743.1, on the reverse strand, counting down.
TGCAAGGCATGTTGTCAGCTCCTACTTCTTTATGATTTGCCAGCCTCCCGTACCTCTGCTTTGGGATTCTACCCAATAGTAAGGACTGCAGCAATGTGGAACGAAGAACATAGTACAGTTTTGTACCTACCATAAATGTAGATGTTCGAGGATCCACATTGCTGCAGTCCAATTTACCCTCCCTCCTTCCCCTCTGTGTTTAGGGGTGGTTGTGTAGGTGAGGTTATATGCTGGTATTTTTGTATATATCTTTTTGTATATATTGTACATATGTTTGGTGCAGGTATTTTTGGGCCTTGTCTTTTTAGGGTCTTCTGACATCTGGGGCAAGAAAAGACTGAGGATATGGCGTCGGTCATGCGCATTAGTACCCTGACGTACTGACGTCAGTCTAATGCGCCCTGACCGACGTCAGCCTTATACTCTGGTATTCGGGCCGACTGGACAGCGGACTACCCAATAGTAAGGACTGCAGCAATGTGGATCCTCGAACATCTACATTTATGGTAGGTACAAAACTGTACTTTCTAACCCCTCTACCCCAAACCCCTTCCCTAATAACTCACCTCCTGAGACCACCACCCTGCTCAGTAACTACTTCATAGACTCCATTCGCAAAGTAACTAAATCAGTCCATAACAACAGTCCACCTAACTCATCCACCCCTTCTGCCAACACTAACAAATCCCCTTTCTCTGTTAAACCTGTCCCCACCTCCTGTATCAAATCTCTTCTTCACAAACTTAAACATGGCTCCCCGTCTGCTGATAAACTAGCACCCTACTTTTTTAAACTTGCTACCAACTCCATAGCCTTCCCCATCTCAATACTAATAAATAGATCAGTTCGAAAAAGCGCAGTGCCTAACACCTGGAAGTCATTCTATGCTGTACCACTGCACACAGGAGGTAACTCCACTGACCCTTCTAATTTCTGAGCTATAGCCATCCTATCTCCTCTCTCTAAAATTCTTGAAAAGTGTATTCATTCTCAACTTTTTAAATATTTAATACAGGAAGCCTCCTAATCCCTACTCAATGTGATTTCCGGCCGAACCACAGCACTACTCCTGCTCTCTTATGTTTTACTTGTACAGTTACAAAGGCCAGAGACAAAAACCTACTCGTATCCAGTCTCTTCCTCGACCTATCCAAAGCATTTGACACTGTCTCACTGCAAGCTACTACTAACTGAACTTAACCTCTCTCCTTCCTCCGTGCAGTGATTCTCCAGCTACCTTTCTAATAAGCTATAGTTTGTCTGATGGCTCACTTCATGCTCACCTTTCCTACCTGTAAAACCAGGGGTCCCCCAGGGCTCTGTCCTAGGCCCCCTACTGTTTAATATCTTTACCACGAATCTCCACTCCGCCTGCAGCCATTCTACCCTTATCCAGTACGCCAGTGACTCAACCCTAATTACATCCTCACACACCTTCTACTCCATTGGAAAACAGTCCAACTAGGGGTGATAAAATCCTGGATCTGGTCTGTACCAGTTTGGGGCAGCTTTGCGTCCCACAAACTGTAACTTCTTCCCTGGTTAAATTGTCCCACAAATTGATCACATTCATCTTAAGACTGAAGTTGGAATTATCTTCTATTTCCCTGGCATTCAGAGAGTATGCCAAGGCTAATGTACTAAAACTGAGTGAAGACCTGGCTAAATTCAAAAGCTCCCTCCATCTTGATGACCCACTGCTTATGTGAATCCTTTAGCTCCAGAATGTATGCTTATGTAAATAACTGCATAAACGCGTCTGTCCCCCTCAGAAGTAACTTCAACACCAATTTTAAAAATAAATTCCTGTGATGGAACACTAATGTAAACTGGCTCTATAATAAGAGAAAAAAATAATTGCATGTGAAAATAAATTTAACTCTCAGGATGCCAGTAACACTTTTGCTAAACTTAACAAGGAACTCCAGACCCTGATCAAATCAACCAAAGTCAGATACCAGATAAACATAGACACCTATGAGAAGGATAACCACAAAGTCTTCTTTAACTGTATTAGAAATCTCAAAAACTATCAGCAACATGAGGCAGGTCCTCATCTCTATGGATTTGCTGATAAATAGAGATGGCAAGGATGCAATGGTAACATTCTGTTTAAGGGATGGAATCATATGCTGGCTAGTAGAAATGGATGGTGGAAAATGTGAAACAAGGAAGGTGGAGATAGTTAAAATCAGTTGTTGGGCGGTCAAGTAAGAAGGGCACGGAGGTGAGAAGTGGTGAACTGTAAATGTAACCACTAGGGAGGATGATGATGCTATTAAAGAAAGAATAAGGAAATGAAGAAGAATGAAAATAACAGTTACAATGGAGTAATGCTTCATGTTTATGTGAAACAGGCTGAAGTGTACCGGATTGCAGGTAGAAATAAGAAAACAATTGTGGAAAGAGCAGACCAGGAGGAATTTATGCAGCAGCAGATTGCAGTCGCAAAGAGGTGAGCGGTTCTAGATGCAGTACTGTACATGAAAGAGGAAGAAGAGAAAATAGAGGTCAAAGCCCCTCTTGCCACTAATAACCATACTGCAGTTTGTTATAGTACTGACTCAGAGATAGCAAAAAAAGAACAAAGACAGTGATATGGAACTGCAACAGTGAATATTACTGCAACATTTCAACAGAAATAATGAAATAATACAGAAAAACACGGAGTGATAAAGCATGATGCGGGGTGATATGTTATGGCTCACTGTGAATGAGGTTATATGGAAAGGTATGATGTAGGGGCTGGGTAGGAAATGCAAATAATGAGTATGGGAGAGAAACCTTTATGACTGAGTCATGTGGACAGCTGAAGAAAACTATAGAGGGCACAAAGTAAGAATGGAGTAATGAAGATTGGAAAAGGGAGGTATATGAGAAATCTGGAATGGGGGAAGCCAGGGAAATGTGTGAATCGTTGTGGGTCTAGAGGAAAATTGGCAAGGGAAATTAAAAGGGAAAACATTCTTCATATGCATGGGATGGTGAAGGGCTGAAAAAGGAAAGCAAGTGGTACATAGGGACAGGAAACATGCAAATATTCTCATTTATTTGTTTTGGCATTCACAGAAGAGGGAGGTGTGATTCTGGCAAGGGAACAGAATAGTGTGGAAATAATGGATGGACATGGTTACAGACAGTGAAAGGGTAGAAATGAAGCTTAATGCATTAAGAGAGGATAGGACCCTTGGTCTGGGCATGTTGCCACCTGGTGGGCTCAGGCAGCAAGAGGACATATTGGTAGAACCTTTCATGCCACTGTTTTCCAAGTTACTAAAATAAAGAATAGCCTTAAGAGACTACCAGAGTGCCACGATAGTTTCCTTGTAGGTGGTTGGAGATGGGATGAAGGAGGCGGCAGTGAGTATCTCAGGAGCTTGACCTCATTGCTTGGCAAGGTGATGGAGAGGACCCTAGAGGGAAAGGTTGACAAAGTGGGTGGAGTATAATGATTTGTAAAACACCAGTCATCATGAGTTTTTGACCACAAAGTTATGTCTGATCAACCTGATTCTTGATCCAGCTAAACAGCAGTGTGTCAGAGGAGGTGGCCAGAGGGATTTCATTGTGTATGCTCTGTGTGACTTCAACAGGTCTTTTAAGTTCTAGGTGCATAAGATATTTCTGGAAATTATGCAGTTGGGGATTTAGACAAGTGCCATAGAACTGACTGGAAATGGGAGTAGGGTTGAGGGGACATGAAGGCTAATGGTAAAGAGAACTGTCCAAGGAGATGATGATTAGAGGTATTTTGGGGACCAGTTCTTATCACTACTTGATGGACCAAACATTGAAGATTGAGATCAAGGTTAACGTATTCGTGAACAACTCTCAAGTGTGTAGGAATAAGGTGGCATTTTTAAGCTGACATGATGAAATAGTTTTTCACTGTGTAGGTGGTAGACACATGTCATGCATTGCCTGAATAGATGGTGCTCAGCATAAGCACTGATTCATTTTAAAGGGCTTTGCGCAGGTCGAAGTCAGAGAACAAAGAGGCTTTGCAACTTTAAGGTGCATCATCTGGTCACACTAAGTAGGCTACAGTTCAGCCTCCTGTTTTTAAGTTGTAAGAGAGAGAGGTGGTAACTCTAGAGCAGAGAAAAGACTGGATTAGTATATACGTAAAGATTCTAACTTTGCACTATGACCATTCAGGTGCAGCATACTAAATGAGTTTCAAATTTTATAGGGCTTGTCTTTTTTCCTTTAGGTGTGCCCTAGAAATGTAGAAAATTCAAGAACTGTAGACCTGATTCCTTAGAAGGAAGATGGCAGAACTTATTTGATTTAGAAGTGATGGAGTAAACTGTTTATTTAAAATGAGAACAAGATGGCTAACGGATGCAACATAAATTGAGGAAATGAATTTAGCAAGTTATATTGGGACCAGATCCACTTGTAAGCAATTGCTTTAGTGACTATACTCAATATTTATTTCTGTTAGTCTTGAGTGTGCTTTCATCTGTTGACATGAGCGTTTGTTTTCCTCATGTTTAGCAACGCTGGTCAAAAAAAAAGTAAGAAATCTTGTCTATGCCTGCTTTTTTTTCTTTCACTGGCTCATACAGACCTTTCAGTTAGTCCCCTGCCTGTCTTGATCATTTCATTAATCGAATGGAAGTGTTCCATTAGAACAGGGTGCCCACCAACATTGTTAAGAGTGTTTTATTGTGAGTGTATTTATGTATTTAGTTAACAATTGCATCAACAAGATAGGTCTCACCAGAGTTTTACTTTGCCTGTTTTCTTTTCAGGAAAGACCTGTGGAGCTGCTGCCTTTCTTATGTATAGCAAGGTTAATTGCATCTTGGTAGTGAATATGTATTACAAAATTAGATTACTGCACTTAAACTGGGACATGTGCAGTAATAAGGACAAGTAATACATGGTGATTTTGACAGTAAAATGATGGAGCTGATTAGAGGGTCACCAAAGCAATGGATGAGGGATAAATGGTTCACACTGCCTACCTTGACCTGCCCAAGGCATTTGACACAGTACCCCACTCTGGCATTTTTGTTTAGGTATAAACCTTATGTCACCTGGTGGATATCCAGCTGGCTCACAGACGGGATCCAGGAAGTTAGAGTTGTAGCGTCCAGCTCTACCTAGAGGCCATTCACAAGTGGAGTCCCCTCTGGAATTGGTCCTAGGACTGCTCCTTTGTGGCATTTATTTCTGTGTCACTGGCCTCTGGCTGACTAAATTCACAGATGATTGCAAATTAGGAGCTGTCATTGAATCACCCACTAACACAAGTATTCTTCAGGAAGGGCTGACACAGACAAACAATTGGTGTCAGAGCTGTGGACTAAAACTAAATGCAAAGAAATGCATAATAGTATCCTTTGGGAAGTCCTCCACCCTGGTAGCTATCATATTGGCAGCACAGCCCTAAGAGTTGACCCAGTAGTCAGGGACCTGGAGACACACACAGACAATCTAGCCTTTGACCATCACATGTCTACAATAGTGAGGAAATCATTCTATGTTGTGCAACTTCTAAGCAAAGGTAGGTCATGTAGGTCCAAGGAAGTCATTGTTCACTGTACTCTGCATTAAATCATTCTATGTTGTGCAACTTCTAAGCAAAGGTAGGTCATGTAGGTCCAAGGAAGTCATTGTTCACTGTACTCTGCATTCATCAGACCTACATTGAGTAGGTTCTTCATTAAAAGAATACAGGGTGTAAGTAACATCCTATGCTCAAGGCCCTATCCCCCCTGTATTTTGTCTCCTACAGACTGTTGAGGGGAGATCTATGCTTGGCATACAATGCATTGTCAAATCCCACTATGATGGACCTCCTGCATGATGGACCTCCTGCATATCCGCGAAACAAACAGCACCAGAATCACCTCATGTTCTTCGTGTTTCACTGTTGCAGTCATCACATTTGGGGTTTCCCTGCCAGGGTATCCCTCAGTTGGCCTGAATACCAGAGGCTTACTATTTCTGCATCGGTTGCTGTCGCTTCAGGACTGATGTCAGGTCGTCAGTAGTATAAAGTAAGGCAGCCAACGCCATTACATCAGTTTTTCTTGCCGAGGAACCCGAAGCAGAAGCAGTTCGCATGAGTGCCGGTCAGCCGCTACTTGCGTTTTCGTTTTCCGAATTGAAGTTGAAGTCTTCTAAAGCTAAGTACCCCATTGGGATCCTTTTTTCTTCCTCTAACCAATGTCAGAAAAAGTTAACAATTGTCTCGCCTGTGGAAAGCAAATACCACACTAAGACTTTCATTCTTACTGCGTCACTTGCTTAGACCAGTCCAAGACGTCCCCCAGTGTCACTTTTGTGCTTGTTCAACGCCAGAACTATACATCATCGGGTCCTTATTGTAGCTAGATATTTTTGCTCTCAGTCCTCGATTTCCGATATGGCTTTGGTAAGCCATCCGACAGCAGAGTTTCCAAAAAAAGATAAGGATAAACTCAGAGACAGACTGCACAGGTTCAAACCTTCAGACGACGCTTCCGCTAAGCTAGTCGCCAGTTCTCCGGTCTTCCATGAGGTGCTTTCGCAGCCCTTGATGCCCACTTCTGTGGATTTGCAGGCTGCTACTGAGACCCTTTCAGAGTCCAGTATGCTGCAAAACTCTTCATCGACTAAGGATCCTGCAGTAGTCTGTACCTTGGATGGGTCCAGATCCGCTGAGCAGGCACCGGCTTCTGAGGAAGTACTTCGCACTGCATATTCTCGACACAGACCAATGGCTTCTTTTGCATCTACTGTTCTTTCGAAAACTACTGAGTTTCTAAGGCCCAGGGTACGAACTACACCCAAGAAACCGATGACCCCATCTCAGGCACCTGCTTCCTTGCCTCAGTCTCAAATGGTTAAAATGGCGGAAGACCTTATGTTGATCAGGGGAAGCCAAGCTACCCCTTCCAAAAGAAAAAGAGATTTGTCCCCAGTTGTCTTATCTGAACAGGAGTCTGATAACTCTGATGCCGCTGAATATGAAGACATGCAACTCCTTTTGCATGAGGTTCATGGCTTCTTGCATTCTACTCATTCCATATGCCAGACTGCATATGAGGAAACTTCGGTGGTACCTAAAAAACCTTTGGTGTCAACACTCTCAAGACTTGGAAACTCTTATACCAATTATACCTTGTCTAAGGAAGAATTTCCTTTGGTGGGCAGAAGCATGTCACCACAACAAGGGACTACCCTTCTCACCACCCCACGCCACCCATACCCTCACCACAGATGTATCAGACTATGCCTGGGGTGCACACCTGAACGGCAGGTGCATACAGGGCCAATGGAGCCCACATCAAATACATCTGCACATCAACCAAAAAGAAATGTTAGCTGTTCAGCATGCATTAACAGCTTTCAGACCCCTTCTTTCCCCGCAGGGGCTCTACTGATCAAAATAAACAACACCACAGTGATGTGGTATATCCACAAGCAGGGAGGGACTCACTCCTACCCTCTGTGCAAGCTCGCCATGACCATTTGGCACAGAGACTCAGCCATGCAACTACACCTGTTAGCACAATTCCTGCCAGGCTCTCTAAACTCTCTGGCAGACAACTTAAGCAGAAATCTTCTGGACCCACGAGTGGCAGCTAAATCAAAGAACCTTCGCCTTTATAACTCAGAAATGGGGAAACCCAAAGGTCGATCTCTTTGCTTCCCACTCCAATCATCAGCTCAGCAAGCTCTGCATCAAGAAGCCTCACTACACGGCCTGGAAAGTGGATGCTCTATCCTTCCAGTGGATCAACCTCTCGGTCTATGCATTTCCTCGACTACCTCTCATTACCAGGGTACTGCTCAAAATAAGGTAGGAAAACCAAGGACAATCCTGATAGCCCCAGACTGGCCATGCCAGCATTGGTACCCACTGCTGCGCAGCCTGTCACTCCTGCCACCATGGCATCTCCCTCAGATCCCAACACTCCTGACCCAGAGGGAAGGAGAATTCATGCATCCCCAATTGTGGACCTCCAATTTGGCATCCTGGCTTATTCCCTGACCACTGTACAAGCTGCCAATCTCAGTAAACCGGTTCTAGATGTTATACGTGAGGCTAGATACCCTAGCAATAGAAAGTCTCATGCTAACAAATGGAAAAGGTTCTGCACCTGGAGGCTATGGGAGCCGATACAGCACAGCCCTCCCTATCTCTCATCCTGGATTACCTAGCTGACCTACTACACAGTGGTCTATCCTTTTCCTTTATTAAAATTCATACCTCTGCTATCTCTGCTCATTTCAGCACTGAGCAACCTCTTTTCTCACACCCTGTCATCAAACAGTTCCTAAGAGGGGCTAGCAATTTGAGGCCACCCAAGAGAACACCCACACCAGCTTGGGACCTAAACTTTGTGTTGGAGAAACTCGCCCTGCCCCCACTTTGAACCAGCAGCTTCAGCACAGTTAAAGTTTCTCTCATGGAAGACAGCCTTGCTTCTGGTCATCACTTCAGCAAGAAGAGTATCTGAGCTACAACCACTAATGGCTGTAGAGCCCTTCATTTTCCATGCTGACAGGGTCTCGCTCAGGACTAACCCATCCTTCATGCCAAATGTGGTGTCCAGTGTGGCTCTCAACCAATCCATTCATTTGCCCACCTTTTTCCCTAACCCACAAAACAAGGGGGAAAGATTACTGCACTCTCTAGATGTGCACAGACAGCTCAGATTCACTCTAGACAGGGCTAAATCTTTCAAAAGGACTGATCAGTTGTTAGTCAGCTTTGCTGCAGGAGCAGAGGGCAAAGCCATATCCAAACAAACCATTTCCAAATGGATAGCACACTGCATCCATTTCTGCTACAGGCAACATGGGAAACCTCCCCCTAAGGGGGTCAGGACTCAGTCTAACAGGGCAACTTCCACCTCTACAGCTTTCCTCAGAGGAATCCCCACCAGGGACATCCTGGAGGCTGCAACATGGACATCTGTTCATACCTTCACCATTTATTACCACCTGCCTATCCTCTCCAAATCCAGTGCAGGCTTTGCCACTGCAGTCTTGCAGGGCATCCTAGCCAGCCCCCAGTCTTCTTGACTGCCTCCACCCTTTTCCTTAACTTTGGGAATCAACCTAAATGTGATGACTGCAACAGTGAAATAGAAAGAACTTAGTACAGTTGTGTACACTCACCATAAATGAAGATGTTCGAGTGTATTCACTGTTGCAGTCCTGGTTTCCCTTCCTCCATCCCCCTTCTCTCTCTCTCTCTGTCATTACAAGGAACTTTTTGGTATTTACTTTCTACTGGTGGGGTTTTCCCACCATATCCAGGCTTTCCACTGGGGGGCTCCTGACAGGGCAAGAAAAACTGATGTAATCGTCAGCTGCCTTACTTTATACTACTGACGACCTGATGTCAGTCCTGAAGTGACAGCAACCAATGCAGAAATGCTAAGTCTCTGGTGTTCAGGCCGACTGAGGGCTATCCTGGCAGTGATAACCCAAATGTGATGACTGCAACAGTGATTACACTCAAACATCTAAATTTATGGTAAGGGTACACAACTGTTCTTTCTAAAGACTTAAACCTTGCCTGTGATATGAATAGGATATGCAGGTGAGACAGGTATGTATCCCAGAGACGACTACTTTTCTGGAACAGGCTCCCCATCCTTGTGAGGCAGAGTTCCTCCCTAACCCAGTTCAAGTGTAGCTTGGACAGTTGGATGGAAAATTGGAAATCCATCCCTGATGTTCTTCGTGTATCAGTGTTGCAGTCATCACGTTTGGGTTATCTGCTTGCAGTAGCCCTCAGTCGGCCTGATTATCAAAGTCTTGGGTCCTGCATCAGATGGTGTTTTATCTTCCATGACGTCAGGTCGTCAGGAGTATAAAGCATGCAGCTGATGCCATTACATCAGTCTTTCTTGACATGGTGCCCGAAGCAGAAGCAGTTTGCAAATGCCGGTCAGCCGACTCCTGAAATTTTCGTTTTTGAGTTTCAGAACCGAAGTCTTCAACTAAGCTAAGTACCCCATTGGGGAACCTTTTTCTTGCTCTAAACCGATGGCCGTAAAAGTTAACAATTGTATTTCTTGTGGAAAGCAAATACGTCATAAAGATTTTCATTCGTACTGCATTCCTTTCTTAGGCCCAGACCACGACATACCTCACTGTCGGTTTTGTGCCTTATTCAAACCTCAAACTATTCGTCAACATTTGTTTATGCTTCTAAATATTTTGGTACTCGGTTCAATTATCCAGAAATGGTTTCGATAAGCCACCCAACTACCGACATTCCAAAAAAACACAAAGGTAAAGACAGAGACAGACGGCATATGTCCAAAGCTGCTGATGACGCTTCTCCTAAGCTAGTTGCCAGTTCGCCGGTACTCAGTGGGGCGCTTTCGCAGCCCCTGATACCCGCTACTTCAGATTCGCAGGCCTCTACTGAGACCCATTCTGAGTCCGGTATGCAGTGAGATGCTTCTTCGACTGTGGAACCTGCAGATGTTCTTCGTGTTTCACTGTTGCAGTCATTACATTTGGGTTATCTGCTGGCAGGTTGCCCTCAGTCGGCCTGATTAACAAAGTCTTGGGTCCTGCGTCGGTTGCTGTCCCTTCTTCCATGACGTCAGGGGTATAAAACATGCAGCCGACGCCATTACATCAGTCTTTCTTGCCACGTGGTGCCTGAAGCAGAAGCAGTTCGCAAGTGCCGGTCAGCCGACTCCTGAATTTTTCATTTTTGAGTTTCAGAACTGAAGTCTTTAACTAAAAAGCTAAGTACCCTGTTGGGGAAACTTTTTCTTGCTCCTTACCGATGTCAGTAAAAGTTAATAATTGCATTACTTGTGGGAAGCAAATACCTCATAAGGATTTTCATTTGTACTGTATTCCTTGCCTAGGCCCTGACCAGAACGTACCTTGCTGTCGGTTTTGTGCTAAATTTAATCAACACACTATTAAGCGTTGGTATACTTTTGCTTCTAAATATTTTTGCTCATGCTTTAATTATCCAGAAATGTTGTCTGTTAGCAATCCGACCACCGGAATACCTAAAAAACACAAAGAAAAAGGGGCAGGCCGTCGAGGTCCAAAACTGACGACGATGCTTCTCCTAAGCCAGTCGCCAGTACTCAGGCGCTTTCGCAGCCCCTGATATCCGCTACTTCTGATTCACAGGCCTCTACTGAGACCCATTCGGAATTCGGTATGCTGCGAGATGCTTCAATTATGGAACCCGCTGATGTCTCTACCTTAGATGGGCCCGGAGCCGCTGTGCAGGCACCGGCTTCTGAGGGTGTTTTCAGGCCTACAGATTTGTATATTAGACCGACGCCATCTTCAAAACTAAGGTCAAAATCTAAACCTATGTCTAAGGAAACGATGCCTGGGCCACATGTGCAGGCCCTTATGCCTAAAAAACAAATGATCAAAATGGCTGAAGATTTAATTACTCTGATCAGGGGTAGTCGACCCCGCCCTCCCTTCTAAGAGGCCTAGTCAACACATTGATTATGAATCTTCTGAACAGGATTCTATTTCTTCTGACTCTACTAATGAACAGGATTTGTCTATTCCTACTTATGAGGGCTCTGATGCGGAAAATTTCATTCCTTCTGCTTCTCCCCCTGAGGATTTTTCTTTTGGGGAAACTTTACATACCTTAAGGGAACATTTCCACTGGGAAAGTCAGGATTTCTCTGAATTTAAAAAGAGACTTGGGGATTTTCTTCTTCTTCCTCAGTATAGGCCTTTGGCTATACCTCCTGTTCTAGACATTGTTGATGTTTTTTCAGAATCTAGTATAGCTCCTGATTCTCTGCCTCCGGCTCCTTGTAAGCCAGACAAATACTACAGGGTTCCTGACTCCCACAAACTCCTTTTCAAAAATCCTATTGCAGATCCTGAAACCATTTCTCAGGGTCCCAAGGGCATTAAGGCTTCTACTGCTAAAAATCCTACCCTTTCTGATAGAGATTCCATTGCTCTGGATAGATGGGGTAAGAAGGTTTACACTTCTGCAACCTTGGCAATCGGGGCTTTAAACTGTCAATTTCATATGCTAAAATATCAACCGCATATCATGGGCTGCTTAAACAGAAAATGATGTTCATTTCTGACTGTGTGGAAAATAAAGATTTACAGGATCTATTGCATTCAGCTGAACAAGTTGGAAAACATACTTTGCAATGTGGATGTCCTTCAAGGATGCATCTGCAGTCATCACATATGGGTTGTCCTGCCTCAGGCAGCCCTTCGGTCGGCCGGATTCCAAAGTCTGGATCCAGCGTCGGCTGATGTCGCATTTTCCCCGACGTCAGAGCGTCTGGGGTATAAAAACACCAGCCGACGCCATTTTCCTCCGTCTTTCTTGCCGCGTGGTGCCTGAAGCAGAAGCAGTTCATAAGTGCCGGTCGGCCAGCTCCTGTATTTCAGCTACCGAAGACTTCAAAAAGCTAAGTACCCTGTTGGGGACTCTTTCTTGCCTCAGCCGATGTCAGATAAAGTTAATAATTGTTTAACTTGTGGGAAACAAATACCTCATAAGGATTTCCACTCATACTGCCTCCCTTGCCTAGGCCCAGACCACGACGTCTCGGCCTGTTCAGCCTGTGCTTCCTTCAACCGACGAACTCTTAGACGTCGGTCTGAGTTTGCAGAGGAATTTTTTGGGGCCAGTTTTGCTTATAAGATGCCGTCGGAGACTCCGACTTCACATTTAGTTAAAAAACGGAAGGACAAGGACCAACACACGCGGACTGTGGTTTCGGCTGAAACCACAGCCAGGCCTACCGCGAGTGTCTCGGTTTCGGCTGAAACCGAGTCCTTAGTACCTCCGATTACCGAAACCACGCAACCGACGACCTTGGCCCCGGAGGCCCCTGCCGAGTCGGTTGTTGTATTACCTGCTGAAACTAGTGTCCTGGAATCTTCCGACACCATTCCTTTAGACAAATCTACTCCAGCACGTGGTGCAGCCAGGCCTCCTGCATCCATGTCCATTAAAGCTTTCTCAAGGGCTAAAGCTGCTAAACTCACAAAAGCTTTGCCTGCCAGGGTTACTCCTCAGGGAACTTCTACTGGTTCACAGATTCTAACCTTAGCAGAGGATCTTATCTCATTAATTAGGGGCTCTCAACCTCACCCGGACAGAGGCTCACAACCACCTCCAGATAAAAGGCCCAGGGTTGAGCCCACTGATCCCCACTCCTCTGAGTCCTCTGATGGCTCTGCTCTCTCGGACCACCAGGAGGAGGCTTATTCGGCCTACGAGGATTCTGATGCTGAAGAATCTATTCCCTCGGCCTCCCCTCCTGAAGAGTTTTCCTTTGGGGAGACGCTACATGCTATGAGAGAGCATTTCCAATGGCAGGGTCAGGAATTCTCCGATTCCAGCAAAAGATTAAGGACCTTTTTACATTTGCCTCAGCATAGGCCTTTTAGCTATACCTCCTGTGTTAAATGTTATTGATGATGTGTACTCTGACTCTAGTACAGCACCTGATTCTCTCCCTCCGGCTCCTGCCAAACCTGATAGGTACTATAGGGTCCCAGACTCACATCTACACCTGTACAAGGGCCACTCTGCTGATCCTGAAACTATTTCCCAGGGCCCTAAAGGGGTTGCAGCTACCACTGCTAGAAATCCTCTACCCTCTGAAAGGGAGCCCAGAACTTTAGAGAGATGGGGTAAAAAAGTGTATACTTCTGCAACTCTTTCTATGAGGGCATTAAATTGTCAATTTCATATGATACAGTACCAAGAGTATTTGTTAAATGAATTACATAAGAAACTGTCTTCCTCTGAACCCCTTGATCGCAAATCCCTTAAGGATCTGGTGCATAACTCCCAGCAGGTTAGTAACCATTTTCTGCAGTGTGGTTATGATGCATTGGAAGCTTCATGTAAGTCAGCTATGACAGGTGCAGTCATACGTAGGCATGCTTGGCTGAAGGAACAATCTCTGCCAGACCATGTTAAAGCTAAACTTCTGGATGCTCCTCTGGAAAAACAGAAATTATTTGGTTCCACGGCTCAAGAGGTCTTAAAGAAATTTGAAGAAAAGGCAAAATCTGTGCAAACAGTCAAAGATTTTCTGCAAGTCCAACCACCAAGATTCAGCAGAAATTGGCTTACCAAGAATTGGTCCTTTCCGGACTCAGAAAGATTTCAGAGAGGCAGGAACAGGCGTGCCAGAGGTAGAGGGCAAACTAGAGGCTCCTACAGAGGCCGTCAATGGCAGCCTCCAAACCAGAGAGGTAGTGCAGGATCTACAACTACTACACAAGGACAGACTCAATGACTTTGCTTTGACTCCGCCGACCAGGGCTCAATTAAAAGCACCTTTGGGTGGAAAGCTTTCTTTATTCTCAAACAATTGGCACAGCATTACAAGGGACAAATGGACACTGCAAATTATAGACAAAGGATACAGGTTCCATTTTCACACATTGCCAAAAAGAAAAGGCATGCCAGACCTGCCACCAAATCAAAGGGCAGAGGCCTTGAAACAAATTTCCAGCTTAATACAAATGAAGGCTATAGAAAAGGTTCCTTCTTCAGAACAAGGCCAAGGATTTTATTCCAGACTATTCCTTGTTCCAAGTAAAGAAAATCAATGGAGGCCTATTCTCGACTTGTCCGCACTGAATACTTATCTCATTGTGCCAAAATTCAAAATGCTGACTCTACAGCAACTCCTTCCCATGCTGGGCAAGGGGTCTTGGCTGGTGACTCTAGACCTCAAGGAGGCATACCTGCATGTCCCTATCAGACAAAGTTGCAGAAGATACCTCAGATTTCTTGCAGGGTCAGAGCATTATCAATTCTCAGCATTGCCCTTTGGCTTATCCACTGCGCCCAGAGTATTCACGAAATGCCTGGCATCAGTGATTGCACACTGCAGACTTCAGGGGATTCAAATATACCCATATCTGGACGACTGCCTTATACAAGCGGACAGCCAACAAACTTTGTTAAAGGATTTGGATTATGCCACCCGCCTACTACAGGCCTTGGGATATACAGTCAACATTCGCAAATCAAGACTAGTTCCATCCCAAAGAATAACTTTTCTGGGTGCAGATCTAGACACAACCACCCAAATGGCTTTTCTCACAGAAGAAAAACAAAAACAACTACGGGATTACTTCAAGAACCTGGCAAGACAAACTCAACTGACTGCAAGGAAAATCCTGCAGGCCCTGGGTTACACGGCATCTTGCATTCTTCTGATCCCACAAGCAAGGCTGCATATGAGAAAACTACAATGGTACCTAAGGAGTGTATGGACTCAGCACAGTCACAGCTTAGAAACTTTGATCCCACTCATTCCGTGCCTCCAAAAAGAATTTCTATGGTGGGCTCACGCCTGCCAGTCGAACAGCGGGCTGCCCTTCAACAAGCCAAGAGCCACCCAAACCATTACCATGGACGCTTCAGACCACGGTTGGGGAGCACACATGGAGGGCAGGTGTATCCAAGGTCTATGGTCACAAAGGGAGCTACGCATGCACATAAACCAAAAGGAAATGTTGGCAGTGATGCATGCAATCGAGGCCTTCAAACTCTTTCTGCACCAAGGCCACATACTAGTAAGGACAGACAACACCACAGTTATGTACATAAACAAGCAAGGGGGCACCCATTCCTACCCTCTTTGCAGACTGGCAATGAACCTATGGGAACTTTCCTTGAGACTCAATATACAGCTGCAGTCCCAGTTTGTGCCAGGGAAAGAC
This sequence comes from Protopterus annectens, assembly GCF_019279795.1. Lineage (NCBI taxonomy): Eukaryota > Metazoa > Chordata > Ceratodontiformes > Protopteridae > Protopterus > Protopterus annectens. Next base: position 1,181,677,481 of record NC_056743.1, on the reverse strand, counting down.
AATATACTGGCGGACAGCCTAAGCAGAAATATCTCGGATGCACACGAATGGATGCTTCACCCAGACATTTTCCTGCTCATAACACAATCATGGGGAAGGCCAGACATAGATCTGTTCGCTTCCCCCCACAACCATCAGCTGAAGAAATTCTGCTCAAGGACATACCACCCACAAGCATGGAAAGTGGACGCTCTCTCTTTCAGCTGGAGGGATCTAACAGTATATGCAATGTCCTTCAAGGATGCATCTGCAGTCCTTACAAATGGGTTGTCCTGTTGTCAGGCAGCCCTTCGGTCGGCCGGATTCCAAAGTCTGGGTCTGGCCTCGGCTGGTGTCGCACTTCACCCGACGTCATAGCTGCAGTTATTCGGGTATAAAGGCATCAGCCGACGCCATTTTCCTCAGTCTTTCTTGCCGCGTGGTGCCCGAAGCAGAAGCTGTTCGCAAGTGCCGGTCGGTCAGAACCAGAGATTACTACTACCGAATACTTCTACTATTACCGAAGACTTCTAAAAAGCGAAGTACCCCGTTGGGGACTCTTTCTTGCCTCAGCCGATGTCAGAAAAAGTGAATAACTGTTTAACTTGTGGGAAACAAATACCTCATAAAGATTTCCACTCTTACTGCTTACCTTGTTTAGGCCCAGACCATGACGTAGCAGCTTGTCTAGCCTGTGCTTCTTTTAACCGGTGGACGCTTAGACGTCGGTCGGAATTTGCTGAGGAGTTTTTCGGCTCCGATTTTGCTTACATTATGCCGTCGGATCCTCCGACTACGCAAATATCTAAAAAGCACAAGGAAAAGGACCGACACTCGCGGTCTGCGGTTTTGGCCGAAACTGCGGTAAAGCCAACCACGAGTGTCTCGGTTTCGGCTGAAACCGAGCAAGCGGTTCTTCCTCCAGCCGAAAACTTACCTCCTACCGAGGCCTCTTCCAACCTGGTGGAATCGGCTTCTGAAATCACACCTGCACTTGCAGTTTCTCAGGAATTATCTGACACTATTCCCTTGGATATTTCAACCCCTGCACGTGGAGCTGCTAGGCCACCTGCAACCATGTCCATTAAGGCCTTTGCCAGGGCTAAAGCAGCTAAAGCTACTAAATCTGTGCCTGTTAAGACCCCCTCTCACAGGCCTACCCCTAGTTCTCAAATGCTTAGTCTAGCAGAGGATCTCATTTCTTTAATCCGGGGATCCCAGCCTCAACCAGACAGGGCCTCTCACCCACCTCCAGAGAAGAGACCTAGGGCAGAGCCCCCTGAGCCAGTTTCTACAGATTATTCCTCTGATGATTCAGATAATACAAACCCTCCAGAGGCTCCTTTCTCCCTTATGAAGACTCTGATGCTGAAGAGTCCATTCCTTCTGCCTCTCCGCCTGAGGAATTTTCCTTTGGGGAAACCTTGCATGCTATGAGGGAACAATTTCAGTGGCAGGGTCAGGATTTTTCAGACTCCAGAAAGAGGCTTAGAACTTTTCTGCATTTACCACAGCATAGGCCTTTAGCCATACCTCCAGTCCTTTCTGTTGTAGATGATGCATTTAATGATGCTTGTACTGCTCCTGATTCTCTACCTCCGGCCCCTGCTAAGCCCGATAGGTACTACAGGGTCCCGGACACGCATTACCATTTGTATAAGGCTCCTTTTGCAGATCCCGAGACTCTCCCAGGGACCTAAGGCTGTAGCAGCTACCTCTGCCAAAAAACCCCTCCCCTCTGAAAGGGAATCCAGGTCCTTAGAGAGATGGGGTAAAAAAGTTTACACTTCTGCTACTCTTTCAGCTAGGGCCTTGAACTGTCAGTTTCATATGATCCAGTATCAAGAATTTATGTTAGACCAGTTAACCAAAAAGCTGTCCTCAGATGAATCATTAGACAAAAAATCTGTTCAGGAAATGGTACATAACATACAGCAAGTCAGTAACCATTCCTTAAAATGTGGCTATGATGCACTGGAGGCTTCCTTTAGATCAGCCATGACTGGCACAGTTATCAGAAGGCATGCATGGTTAAAAGAGCAGGCCTTACCAGACCATGTCAAATCAAAACTACTAGATGCTCCTATGGATAAGATCAATTTGTTTGGCTCTCCTGCACAACAGGTGCTGAAGAAGATGGAAGAGAAGGCAAAATCTGTCCAGACAGTGAAAGATTTCTTACAGGTCCAACCTCCAAGGTTTAGCAGGAATTGGCCCTCCAAGAATTGGTCCTTTCCAGACTCCTCCAGAGCTCAGAGAGGCAGAAATAGGCGTTCAAGAGGCAGAAGTCAATCCAGGGGTGCCTACAGGGGACGCCAGTGGCAGGGTAACAACCAGCAAGGTACAGCCACAGACACAGCCACCACCTCTACTACAGGACAATCGCAGTGACTTGGCTCTAGCACCGCCTACCAGGGAACAACTAGAAGCACCCTTAGGCGGGAAGCTAGCTTTATTTTCAGTAAACTGGCATTACATCACAGGAGACAAGTGGATTTTGCAGACAATAGACCAAGGTTACAGGTTTCACTTCCATACTCTACCAGGGAAGAGAGGAATGCCAAACCTACCTCCAAATCAAAAGGCAGAAGCTCTAACACAAATAACTCAATTATTAAGGATGAGAGCTGTGGAAAAGGTACCATCTATGGAGCAAGGACAGGGATTTTACTCCAGACTCTTCCTGGTACCAAGAAAAGAAAGCAAATGGAGACCCATTCTCGACCTGTCCGCTTTAAACACATACCTCATTGTTCCAAAATTCAAAATGCTGACCCTACAGCAGCTTCTTCCCATGCTGGGCAAGGAGTCTTGGCTGGTAACTCTAGATCTCAAGGAGGCATACCTGCACGTCCCCATACGACCAAATTGCAGAAGATACCTCAGATTTCTTGCAGGATCAGAGCATTATCAATTCTCAGCATTGCCCTTTGGCTTATCTACTGCGCCCAGAGTGTTCACGAAATGCCTGGCATCAGTAATTGCTCATTGCAGGCTTCAGGGAATTCAAATCTACCCTTACCTGGACGACTGCCTGATACAAGCGGACAACAAAAACAAGCTAGCAGAAGACTTGAAAAGGGTCATTTACCTACTACAAGCCCTGGGATATACAGTCAATATAAAAAAGTCAAGACTGATACCATCCCAAAGGATAACCTTTTTGGGTGCAGAGCTGGACACAGCAAAACAAATGGCATTCCTAACAGTAGAAAAACAGGAACAACTACCTCTCTACTTCTTGGCATTAACAAAGCAGAACCATCTAACAGCAAGAAAAGTCCTGCAAGCCTTGGGTTTCATGGCATCCTGCATAATATTGGTTCCACATGCCAGACTGCATATGAGAAAGTTACAGTGGTACCTAAGAAATTTATGGTCTCAGCACAAGCACAGCCTAGAAACCCAAATTCCAATAATTCCATGCCTGAAGCAAGAATTCCAATGGTGGGCTCAGGCCTGTCAATCAAACAAAGGACTGCCCTTCCACAACACTCAACCCAGCCAAACCATCACAACGGACGCCTCAGACCTCGGTTGGGGGGCCCACATGCTAGACAAGTGTATACAAGGTTTATGGTCTCAAGACCAGCTACACCTACACATAAATCAAAAGGAAATGCTGGCAGTAAAACTGGCAATTCAGACATTCAGACCTTTTCTTCAACAAGGCCAACTGTTGATAAGGACAGACAACACCACAGTTATGTGGTACATCAACAAACAGGGAGGCACACACTGCATTCTCTATGCCGGATGGCAATGGACCTCTGGAATGTGGCCCTGAGCTACAACATTCAGTTACAAGCAATTTTGTACCAGGAAAAGAAAACATTCTAGCAGACATACTAAGCAGAACTACCACGGATGCCCACGAATGGATGCTGCATCCGACATCTTCAAAACCATTACGAGGAAATGGGGACTCCCAGAAGTAGACTTATTTGCATCCCCACTCAATCACCGGCTAAAGAAATTCTGCACAAGGACGCACCATCCACTTGCTTGGAAGGTGGACTCCTATCTTTCAGTTGGAAAAACCTGACAGCATATGCATTCCCACCACTTCCTTTGATGCACAAGGTGCTATTGAAGATCAAAGAGGACTGTCCAAGGATCATTCTGATAGCTCCAGATTGGCCAAGACAACATTGGTACCCATTACTGAGGAGCATGTCTCGGGAACAAATATGGCCCCTGCCCTAGTTCCCTTGCTGTTAACACAGAACAACTACAACACTCTGCATCCAAACCTGAAAACACTGCAGCTGACTGCCTGGAACATTGCATAAGACCAATTAACCCAAATTTATCCCAAAGGGTTAAAGACATTATATTGGAGGCTCGCAGACCCTCAACAAGAAAAAATTATTCAGCAAAATGGAAAAGATACCTCATTTGGAGTACTGCAAAAGGACAAAATGTGTCACTGGTAAACATAGCCAACATCCTGGAATACTTGGCAGAGCTCTTCCACAAGGGCCTGTCCTATTCTTCCATTAAGATTCTTGCATCAGCTATTTCAGCAGAATACGACTTGGATCCTCCAGTCTTCTCACATCCTCTGCTCAGGCAGTTTCTGAGAGGAATTAAAAATGTAAAACCACCTAGAAAGCCACCATTGCCAGCATGGGACTTGAACTTTGTGCTAGAAAAATTGACACTTCCTCCTTTCGAACCAGCAGCAACAGTAGAATTGCAATACTTATCATGGAAAACTGCTTTCCTGCTGGCAATCACTTCAGCAAGAAGGGTATCTGAGCTACAGGCATTAATGGCAGTACAGCCCTTCCTGATCTTCCATCAAGATAGTGTCCATGAGAACAAATCCTACTTTTATGCCTAAGGTGGTCTCCAGAGTATCCTTAAATCAGGCTATCCACCTACCTACATTCTTCCCCAATCCACAGAACAGGGGAAAAAGACTGTTGCACACCTTGGATGTACATAGACAATTACGCTACTACCTGGACAGGACCAAGGGCAATAGAAAAACTGACCAGCTACTGGTAGCATATGCAACAGGAATGGAAGGAAAAGCAATTTCAAAACAGACAATCTCTAAGTGGATAGGAAATTGCATTAGATTTTGCTACTCCTACCATGGAAAGAAAACTCCAGAAAATATCAGGCCTCACTCTACAAGGGCTACAGCCACTACCACAGCTTTTCTACGAGGAGTGGCTACCAAAGACATTTTAGAGGCTGCTACTTGGAGCTCCGTGCATACATTTGCCAAGCATTATAATTTACCTCTTTACTCTAGATCCCGAGCAGGTTTTGCCACTGCTGTTTTGCAAGGGATCTTAACTACACCATAATTTTATTGCTCCTCCTCCCCCAGTTTGGCTATGGTATTCTACCCATTTGTAAGGACTGCAGATGCATCCTTGAAGGACATAGTACAGTTTTGTACCTACCATAAATGTAGATGTCCGATAGGAATGCATCTGCAGTCAGGATTACCCACCCTCCTTCCCCTCTGTGGTACTCCTAGGGTATTTGCCCATCTTGTAGCTAGCTGGGGGGAATCTATTATGGTGTATTTGTTTGTATATATGTACATACATGCTTATATTGTGTTTGCTCTCTACTATTTGGAATCATTTGCATTTATCCAAATTTAGCCTTCCTAGAGGGCACCTGGCATCTGGGGCGAGAAACACTGAGGAAAATGGCTTCGGCTGATGCCTTTATACCCGAATAGCTGCAGCTATGACGTCGGGTGAAGTGCGACACCAGCCGAGGCCAGACCCAGACTTTGGAATCTGGCCGACCGAAGGGCTGCCTGACGACAGGACAACCCATTTGTAAGGACTGCAGATGCATTCCTATCGGACATCTACATTTATGGTAGGTACAAAACTGTACTTTTCCACCTCTCCCATTAATGACCAGGGTTTTACTGAAGATCAGAGCAGAACAGCCAAAAGTGATTCTGATAGCTCCGGACTGGCCAAGACAGCACTGGTACCCACTGTTAAAGAGCATGTCACATACGAAACCATGGCTTCTTCCTCTGGGACCACTCCTGCTGACACAGGACAATTTCAAAACTCTGCATTCCAACCTGAAAACCCTGCAACTAACAGCTTGGAAAATGCCTTGACTCCTCCTCAGGATAAGCTATCCCAGAGAGTAAAGGATATCATTATGGAAGCTCACCGGCCTTCCACAAGAAAGGCATATTCGGCTAAATGGAAAAGATTTCACATTTGGAACGCAACAAAGGGCCAAGATGCGACAGTGATGAACATAGCACATATCTTGGAATATTTGGCAGAAATGTTCCACAATGGTTTGGCTTACTCTTCCATTAAGATTCATGCTTCAGCAATTTCAGCAGAATACAATACTGATCCACCTGTCTTCTCTCATCCTCTCCTAAGACAGTTTCTAAGAGGAATAAAAAACATCAATCCTCCAAGGAGACCACCTTTACCTACTTGGGACCTTAACTTCGTGTTGGAAAAACTAACATTGCCTCCCTTTGAACCAGCAGCATCTGCAGATCTACAGTTCCTGTCTTGGAAGACAGCATTTCTTCTGGCCATTACCTCAGCAAGAAGAGTATCTGAGTTACAGGCCCTAATGGCAGTGCAGCCATTTATTTTTCATCAGGACAGAGTTTCATTGAGAACCAGTCCTACATTCATGCCAAAGGTGGTATCCAGGGTATCATTGAACCAAGCTATTCACTTGCCTACCTTTTTCCCAAATCCACAAAACAAAGGGGAACAACTTCTGCACACCCTGGACATAGACAGTTGCGCTACTAACTACTACTTGGACAGAACTAAAAGTCACAGAAAGACTGACCAGCTGTTTGTAGCATATGCTGCTGGAGCACAAGGAAAAGCAATTTCCAAGCAGACAATTTCAAAATGTATAGGGAATTGCATTCGTTTTTGTTACTCCTTTCATGGGAACACTGTGCCAGCTAACATTAGACCTCATTCCACGAGAGCCACAGCCACCTCCACAGCCTTCTTAAGAGGGGTGGCTACCAAGGACATTTTAGAAGCTGCTACATGGAACTCCGTGCATACATTTACCAAACATTACAATTTACCTTTATATTCCAGACCCAGAGCAGGCTTTGCTACGGCAGTCCTGCAGGGTATTTTAGCTACACCATCTTTTTCTTAGTTCCTCCACCCCTAGATTGGCTATGGTATTCTACCCATATGTGATGACTGCAGATGCATCCTTGAAGGACATAGTACAGTTTTGTACCTACCATAAATGTAGATGTCCGATAGGTATGCATCTGCAGTCAGGTTTTCCCTCCCTCCTTCCCCTCTGTGGTATTTCTTGGGTGCTTACCCCTCTTATAGCTAGCTGGGGGGATCTATTATGGTGTATTTGTTTGTATATTACTCTGCATGTTTGGATTTTTAAATGCATGTCTCCAAATTTAGCCTTCCTTAGAGGGCACCTGGTATCTGGGGCAAGAAAAACTGAGGAAAATGGCGTCGGCTGGTGTTTTTATACCCCAGACGCTCTGACGTCGGGGAAAATGCGACATCAGCCGACGCCGGACCCAGACTTTGGAATCCGGCCGACCGAAGGGCTGCCTGAGGCAGGACAAACCCATATGTGATGACTGCAGATGCATACCTATCGGACATCTACATTTATGGTAGGTACAAAACTGTACTTTTTGATTCTTCGGAGGCCTCTTGCAGGGCTGCTGTAACTGGGTCTGTGCTAAGAAGGCATGCTTGGCTCAAAGAGCAAACTCTGCCTGATCATGTTAAAGCAAAATGGTTGAATGTTCCTTTACAACAGGACAGTCTCTTTGGTAATAAGGCTGAAGAAGTTTTAAAAAAGATGGAAGATAAAGCTAAATCTATGCAAATTATGAAAGATTTCTTAGAAGTGCAACCTCCAAGATTTAGTAGGCACTGGCCTACTAAGAACTGGTCCTTTCCAGTTCCTTCGAGAGCCACTCAAGTCAAACCCAGACATTCCAAAGGTGCCAGGTTTCAGTCACTAGGGACTTTTACAACAAAACAATGGGGTGCTTCCTCCTCCAAATCTGGAAACAACAAGACACCTCCCTATGGTAAGCAGCCTCAATGCACTTACCAAGCACCTACTTTCTAGCCGCCCCTTTGGGGGGGAAACTGGCACTTCATGCAAGAAACTGGCAACTTATAACCCAGGACAAATGGGTTTTAAATATAGTATCCCAGGAATACAGATGACCCCATCTCAGGCACCTGCTTCCTTGCCTCAGTCTCAAATGGTTAAAATGGCAGAAGACCTTATAATGTTGATCAGGGGAAGCCAAGCTACCCCTTCCAAAAGAAAAAGAGATTTGTCCCCAGATGTCCTTCAAGGATGCATCTGCAGTTACGTATGGGTTGCCCTGCCTCAGGCAGCCCTTCAGTCGGCCGGATTCCAAAGTCTGGGTCCGGCGTCGGCTGATGTCGCCCCTTTCCCGACGTCACTGCGCCTGGGATATAAAAGCGTCAGCCGACACCATCTTCCTCAGTCTTTCTTGCCGCGCAGTGCCCTAAGCAGAAGCAGTTCGCAAGTGCCGGTCGGCCAGCTCCTGTGATTCCAGCTAACCGAAGACTTCAAAAAGCTAAGTACCCCGTTGGGGACTCTTTCTTGCCTCAGCCGATGTCGGATCAAACGGTTAAAGTTAATAATTGTTTAACTTGTGGGAAACAAATACCTCATAAGGATTTCCACTCTTACTGCCTACCCTGCCTAGGCCCAGACCACGACGTCTCGGCCTGTGCAGCCTGTGCTTCTTTCAATAGACGCACTCTTAGGCGTCGGGCGTAGTTTGCAGAGGAATTTTTTTGGGAAAAATACTGTTACAATATGCTGTCGGAGCTTCCGACACCTCATTTACCCAAAAAACGTAAGGACAAGGACCGACACACGCGGACCGTGCTTTCGGCCGAAACCACGCCTAGGCCTACCGCGAGTGTCTCGGTCCCTGCTGAAACCAAATCCTCGGTGCTTCTGACCGACGAAACCGTTCAACCGACAACCTCGCCCCCAGAGGCCTCCTCTGAGTCGGTCATAGAATTTCCTTCGGAAACTGGTCCTCTGGAAATATCCGACACCATTTCTCTGGATAAGACTACTCCAGCATGTGGGGCAGCCAGGCCTCCTACATCCATGTCCATAAAGGCTTTTACACGTGCTAAAGCTGCTAAACAGCCCAAATCTCTCCCTCCCAAGGCTATTCCTCAGAGATCCACTACCGGTTCACAGATTTTAAGTTTAGCTGAGGACCTTATTTCCCTAATTAGGGGCTCTCAGCCACATCCGGACAGGGGCTCTCAACCTCCTCAAGACAAAAGGCCCAGGATTGAGCAGCCAGATCCCCAGTCTTCTGATGAGGCCTCAGATGGCCTCAGATGACTCTGCCCTATCAGACTACCAGGAGGAGGCCTTTACGGCCTACGAGGATTCTGATGCAGAGGAATCTATTCCCTCGGCCTCCCCTCCTGAGGAGTTGTCCTTTGGGGAGACCCTTCACTCCATGAGAGAGCATTTCAAATGGCAGGGCCAGGAATTCTCTGACTCCAGGAAGAGATTAAGGACTTTTTTGCATTTACCTCAGCATAGACCTTTGGCTATTCCTCCTGTTTTAAATGTCATTGATGATGTGTATTCTGAGTCTAGTATTTCCCCTGACTCCCTTCCTCCGGCTCCTGTCAAACCCGACAGGTACTACAGGGTCCCAGACTCGCATCATTTCCTTTACAAGGGCCACTCTGCTGACCCAGAAACTATTTCCCAGGGCCCAAAAGGGGTTGCAACCACCACTGCTAAGAACCCACTTCCTTCTGAAAGGGAGTCCAGGGCTTTAGAGAGATGGGGTAAAAAGGTGTATACTTCTTCCACTCTTTCTATGAGGGCATTAAATTGTCAATTCCATATGATACAGTACCAAGAGTATTTGTTAGATGAATTGCATAAAAAACTATCTTCACCTGAACCCCTAGATCACAAGACACTTCAGGATCTGGTACATAACTCCCAGCAGGTTAGTAACCATTTCTTGCAGTGTGGTTATGATGCATTGGAAGCTTCATGTAGGTCAGCAATGACAGGTGCAGTCATACGTAGACATGCTTGGCTGAAGGAACAATCTCTGCCAGATCGTGTTAAAGCAAAGCTTCTGGATGCTCCGCTGGAAAAGCAAAAGTTATTTGGCTCCACGGCTCAAGAGGTCTTAAAGAAATTTGAGGAAAAGGCTAATTCAGTACAAACAGTCAAAGATTTCATAAAGGTCCAACCACCAAGATTCAGCAGAAATTGGCCTTCTAAGAATTGGTCCTTTCCGGACACAGACAGATTTCAAAGAGGCAGAAACAGGCGTGCCAGAGGTAGAGGGCAAGCTCGAGGCTCCTACAGAGGACGTCAATGGCAGCCTCCTAACCAGAGAGGTACTACAGGACCTACAACTACTACACAAGGACCATCTCAGTGACTTGACCATGACCCCGCCAACCAGGGCTCAATTGGAAGCACCTTTGGGCGGAAAGCTATCTTTATTCTCAAGAAATTGGCACAGCATTACAAAGGACAAATGGATACTGCAAATAATAGACAAAGGATACAGATTCCATTTTCATACATTATAAAAAGACAAGGCATGCCAAACCTGCCACCAAACCAAAGGGCAGAGGCTTTCAAACAAATTTCCAAACTACTACAAATGAAAGCAATAGAAATGGTTCCTCTCACAGAACAAGGCCAAGGATTTTATTCCAGACTATTCCTTGTTCCAAGAAAAGAAAAGCAATGGAGGCCTATTCTGGACTTGTCCGCACTGAATACTTACCTCATCGTGCCAAAATTCAAAATGCTGACATTACAGCAACTCCTTCCCATGCTGGGCAAGGGGTCCTGGCTGGTAACTCTAGACATCAAGGAGGCATACCTGCATGTCCCTATCAGACAAAGTTGCAGAAGACACCTCAGATTTCTTGCAGGTTCAGAGCACTATCAATTCTCAGCATTGCCATTTGGCTTATCTACTGCGCCCAGAGTATTCACGAAATGCCTGGCATCAGTAATTGCACATTGCAGACTTCAGGGGATTCAAATTTACCCATACGTGGACGACTGCCTCATACAAGCGGACAGCCAGCAAACATTGGTAAAACATTTAAACTATGCCATCCGACTACTACAGACCTTGGGGTACACAGTCAACATTCAGAAATCAAGACTTGTTCCATCCCAATGAATAATTTTCCTGGGTGCAAAACTGGATACAAATACCCAGATGGCTTTTCTCACAGAAGAAAAACAAGCACAACTACCGGATTATTTCAGAAATCTGACAACACAAACCCAGCTAACTGCAAGGAAAATCCTGCAGGCCCTGGGATTCACGGCATCTTGCATTCTTCTGATTCCACAAGCAAGGCTGCATATGAGGAAACTACAATGGTACCTAAGGAGTCTATGGTCTCAGCACAGTCAGTCTAGAAACCTTGATCCCCCTCATTCCATGCCTTCAAAAGGAATTCCTGTGGTGGGCAAAAGCAAGCCAGTTAAACATGGGCCTGACTTTCAGCAAGCCACATATCAGCCAAACCATTACAACAGACGCCTCAGACCATGGATGGGGAGCACACATGGAGAGCAGATGCATTCAAGGACAATGGGCACAAAAAGAATTACATCTGCACATCAACCAAAAGGAAATGCTGGCAGTGATACATTCCATCGAGGCCTTCAAGCTCTTCCTGCACCAAGGACAACTGTTAATAAAGACAGACAATACCACAGTTATGTGGTACATAAGCAAGGAGGTACCCATTCATACCCTCTTTGCAGACTGGCAATGCATCTGTGGGAACTCTCCCTAAAACTCAATATAGAGCTACAATCCCAGTTCGTACCAGGAAAAGACAATGTACTGGCGGACAGCCTGAGCAGAAACATCATGGATCCACACGAATGGATGTTGCACCCAGATATCTTTCTCCAGATAACACAATCATGGGGAACGCCGGACATAGATCTGTTTGCTTCCCACCACAACCATCAACTGAGGAAATTCTGCACAAGGACATACCATCCTAAAGCATGGAAAGTGAACGCCCTCTCCTTCAGCTGGAATACTCTAACAGTATATGCATTCCCACAACTGCCATTAATGACCAAGGTATTACTGAAAATCAAGACAGAGCAACCAAAAGTAATTCTGATAGCCCCGGACTGGCCAAGACAACACTGATATCCACTGTTAAGGAGCATGTCACGCACGAAACCTTGGCCTCTACCACAATGGCCACTTCTTCTGACACAGCACAATTACAAGACTCTGCACTCCAGTCTAAAAACCTTACAGCTGACAGCCTGGAGAATACCTTGACTCCTCGCCAGGATAAACTATCCAAGAGGGTACAGGATATCATCATGGAAGCCCGGCGACCTTCCACAAGAAAAGCATATTCAGCAAAATGGAAGAGATTTCGTACCTGGAGCACCGCAAAGGGTCAAGATCCGACAATCATGAGCATTCCACATATTCTGGAATACTTGGCTGAAATGCTCCATAATGGCCTTTCTTATTTCTCCATAAAGATTCATGCTTCAGCAATTTCAGCAGAATACAACACTGACCCACCTATATTCTCTCATCCTCTGCTAAGGCAGTTTCTAAGAGGGATAAAAAACATCAACCCTCCAAGGAAACCACCAGTGCCTACTTGGGACCTTAACTTCATGTTGGAAAAGTTAACTCTTCCTCCCTTTGAACCAGCAGCATCTTCAGAACTACAATTCCTGTCTTGGAAGACTGCCTTCCTTCTGGTCATAACCTCAGCAAGAAGAGTATCTGAGTTACAGGCCCTCATGGCAGTACAGCCATTTCTCATTTTTCATCAGGACAGAGTCTCTTTGAGAACCAATCCTTCATTCATGCCAAAGGTGGTATCCAGGGTTTCATTGAACCAAGCTATTCACCTGCCTACCTTCTTCCCAAATCCACAAAATAAAGGAGAGAAACTTCTGCATACTTTGGACATCCACAGACAGTTGCGCTACTACTTGGACAGAACTAAGACTTACAGAAAAACTGACCAGCTCTTTGTAGCATATGCTGCTGGTGTACAAGGAAAAGCAATTTCCAAACAGACAATTTCTAAATGGATAGGAAATTGCATTCGGTTCTGTTACTCCTTACATGGGAAAGCTGTGCCAGCTAACATAAGGCCTCACTCCACTAGAGCAACAGCCACCTCCGCAGCCTTCTTATGAGTGGTGGCTACAAAGGACATTTTAGAAGCTGCTACATGGAGCTCCGTGCATACATTCTCCAAGCATTACAAATTGCCCTTATATTCCAGATCCAGAGCAGGCTTTGCTACTGCATTCCTGCAGGGCATGTTAGCTACACCATCCTTTTCTTAGTTCCTACCTCCCCCCAGCTTGGCTATGGTATTCTACCCATATGTAATGACTGCAGATGCATCTTTGAAGGACATAGTACAGTTTTGTACCTACCATAAATGTAGATGTCCGATAGGTATGCATCTGCAGTCAGGTTTTCCCTCCCGCCTACCCCTCTGTGGTACATTTTGGGTACCTACCCCCTTTTTTTAAGCTAGCTGGGGTTATCTTTTATGGTGTATTTGTTTTTTATTGCTGTATATGTTTGGAATTTATTCTTCTCTCCAAATTTAGCCTTACTTAGAGGGCAACTGGCATCTCGGGCAAGAAAAACTGAGGAAGATGGCGTCGGCTGACGCTTTTATATCCCAGGCGCAGTGACGTCGGGAAAGGGGCGACATCAGCCGACGCCAGACCCAGACTTTGGAATCCGGCCGACCGAAGGGCTGTCTGAGGCAGGACAACCCATATGTAAGGACTGCAGATGCATACCTATCGGACATCTACATTTATGGTAAGTACAAAACTGTACTTTGTCTTATCTGAACAGGAGTCCGATAACTCTGATGCCGCTGAATATGAAGACATGCAACTCCTTTTGCATGGGGTTCATGGCTTCTTGCATTCTACTCATTCCATATGCCAAACTGCATATGAGGAAACTTCAGTGGTACCTAAAAAACCTTTGGTGTCGACACTCTCAAGACCTGGAAACTCTTATACCAATGATACCTTGCCTAAGGAAGAATTTCCTTTGGTAGGCAGAAGCATGTCACCACAACAAGGGACTACCCTTCTCACCACCCCACGTCACCCAGACCCTCACCACAGACGTATCAGACCATGCCTGGGGTGCACACCTGAACGGCAGGTGCATACAGGGCCAATGGAGCCCACATCAAATACATCTGCACATCAACCAAAAAGAAATGTTAGCTGTTCAGAATGCATTGACAGCTTTCAGACCCATTCTGTCCCCAGAGGCTCTACTGATCAAAATAGACAATACCACAGTGATGTGGTATATCAACAAGCAGGGAGGGACTCACTCCTACCGTCTGTGCAAGCTCACCATGACCATTTGGCACAGAGACTCAGCCATGCAACTACACCTGTTAGCACAATTCCTGCCAGGCTCTCTAAACTCTCTGGCCGACAACTTAAGCAGAAATCTTCTGGACCCACATGAGTGGCAGCTAAATCAAAGAACCTTCACCTTTATAACTCAGAAATGGGGAACCCCAAATGTCGACCTCTTTGCTTCCCACTCCAATCATCAGCTCGGCAAGCTCTGCATCAGGAAGCCTCACTACAGGGCCTGGAAAGTGGATGCTCTATCCTTCCAGTGGATCAACCTCTCGGTCTATGCATTTCCTCGACTACCTCTCATTATCAGGGTACTGCTCAAAATAAGGTAGGAAAACGAAGGATAATCCTCATAGCCCCAGACTGGCCATGCTAGCATTGGTACCCACTGCTGCGCATGCCTGTCACTCCTGCCACCATGGCATCTCCCTCAGATCCCAACACTCCTGACCCAGAGGGAAGGAGAATTCATGCATCCCCAATTGTGGACCTCCAATTTGGCATCCTGGCTTATTCCCTGACCATTGTACAAGCTGCCAATCTCAGTAAACCGGTTCTAGATGTTATACGTGAGGCTAGACGCCCTAGCACTAGAAAGTCTCATGCTAACAAATGGAAAAGGTTCTGCACCTGGAGGCTATAGGAGCCGATACGGCACAGCCCTCCCTATCTCTCATCCTGGATTACCTAGCTGACCTACTACACAGTGGTCTATCCTTTTCCTCTATTAAAATTCATACCTCTGCTATCTCTGCTTATTTCAGCACTGAGCAACCTCTTTTCTCACACCCTGTCATCAAACAGTTCCTAAGAGGGGCTAGCAATTTGAGGCCACCCAAGAGAACACCCACACCAGCTTGGGACCTAAACTTTGTGTTGGAGAAACTCGCCCTGCCCCCACTTTGAACCAGCAGCTTCAGCACAGTTAAAGTTTCTCTCATGGAAGACAGCCTTGCTTCTGGTCATCACTTCAGCAAGAAGAGTATCAGAGCTACAAGCACTAGTGGCTGTAGAGCCTTTCATCATTTTCCATGCTGACAGGTTCTCCCTCAGGACTTAACCCATCCTTTGTGCCAAATGTGGTGTCCAGTGTGGCTCTCAACCAATCCATTCATTTGCCCACCTTTTTCCCTAACCCACAAAACAAGAGGGAAAGAGTACTGCACTCTCTAGATGTGCACAGACAGCTCAGATTCACTCTAGAGAGGGCTAAATCTTTCAAAAGGACTGATCAGTTGTTAGTCAGCTTTGCTGCAAGGAACAGAGGGCAAAGCCATATCCAAACAAACCATTTCCAAATGGCTAGCACACTGCATCCATTTCTGCTACAGGCAACACTGGAAACCTCCCCCTAACGGGGTCAGTACTCACTCTAACAGGGCAACTTCCACCTCTACAGCTTTCCTCAGAGGAGTCCCCACCAGGGACATCCTGGAGGCTGCAACATGGACATCTTTTCATACCTTCACCATTTATTACCACCTGCCCATCCTCTCCAAATCCAGGGCAGGCTTTGCCACTGCAGTCTTGCAGGGCATCCTAGCCAGCCCCCAGTCTTCTTGACTGCCTCCACCCTTTTCACAGTGAAATAGGAAGAAGATAGTACAGTTGTGTACACTCACCATAAATGTAGATGTTCAAGTGTATTCACTGTTGCAGTCCTGGATGTTCTTCATCTCACATTGCTGCAGTCCTTACATATGGGTAGTCCGCTGTCCTCGGTCGGCCCGAATACCAAAGTATTAGGCTGACGTCGGTCAAGGCGCTTAAAACTGACATCAGAACGTCAGGGTACAAAAGCGCATGACCGACGTCATTTCCTCAGTCTTTTTTGCCGCATGGTCCGATGCAGAAGCAGCGTTGCAAGTGCCGTTCGGCGTTCTGAAATTTTTCGAATTCGGAGTTTCAGACCGAATCCAAGTTGGCTAAGTACCCCGTTGGGGATTATTTTGGTTTTTCTTGCCTCAGTGTTTTACGGATGTCAGAAAAAGTGAATAACTGTATTTCTTGTGGGAAACAGATACCGCATAGGGATTATCATTCTTTGTGTATTCCTTGTTTGGGGCCTGAGCACGACGTTGTTGGGTGTCGCTTTTGTGCTATGTTCAATAAGCACTATTGCGAAGGTTGGATTGTGCTAGGCTGGTCTTTCGGGACCCGCGCATTTATAATTTGCCGTCGGGTTCTCCGGCGCCGCTTCTCTTGAAGCCAAAGATAAAACAGTTAAACCCAGGCAAGATGAGTCGTCCGTTCCGGACGCCGGTTCTTTAGAGGCTTCAGTGGAACCGATGGTTCCGACGGAGACTTCTCTGGAGTCTCAGGGGGAGACTTTGATTTTGCAGGAGGTGGTCTCTCAGGAGGCAGGTCAGGCTGAAGGGGCTTCCCAAGTTACTGTACTCCCCTCCCTTCCTAGGGTGGTTAGGCCTTCTCCTTCTGTTTCCAAGGCTTCTCCCAGAGGCAGGCCTGTTTCAGCTTCTGTTGGTGTCACTCCTAGTTCAGCAGGGTCTGTGCCTAAGAAGCACATGCTTAAAATGGCAGAAGATTTAATTTCTCTGATTAGAGGTTCTATGCCCCCTCCTGATAAGAGGCCTAGGGTGGAGCCAGAGTTGGGAAGTTTTGAGCAGGCTTCGGATATTTCAGAGTCTTCAGCTGAAGACTTGCAGGAGTATTCTCCTTATTCTGATTCTGATGCAGATGATTCCACTCCTTCTGCTTCTCCTCCAGAGGATTTTTCTTTTCAGAGACTCTTCATTCTATGAGGGAACATTTTAAGTGGGAAGGTCAGGACTTCTCTGATTCTAGGAAAAGGCTTAGGGAGTTTTTGCTGTTACCCCAGCATAGGCCCTTGGCTATACCCCCTGTTCTGGATGTTGTGGAAGATGTGTTTGCAGAGGCTTCACTTAATCCTGATTCTCTGCCTCCTGCTCCTGTTAAACCGGATAGGTATTACAGGGTGCCTGAGGCTCATAAATATCTTTATAAGAGTCCTAGGGCGGACCCAGAAACTATTAGTCAGGGACCTAAGGGTGTCAAGGCCTCTGTTGTAAAAAATCCGGTTCCTCTAGATAAAGAAGCCAGAGCTTTGGATAGATGGGGAAAGAAGGTCTTTACATCTTCTACCTTAGCTATAAGGGCTTTGAATTGCCAGTTTCATATGTTGAAATATCAAAACTTTCTTCTTTCTCAATTGAAGTCTAAGGTGGATGCTCTGGCGGAAGGCATTGAGTGTAAAGAGTTGCAAGATTTAGTGCATGTCTCTGAACAAGTGGGTAAGCATTCATTACAGTGTGGTTTTGATGCTGTGCAGGCCTCGTCTAGGGTGGCTGCCACTGGCTCAGTTCTTCGCAGGCACGCCTGGTTAAAGGATCAGAATTTATCTGACCATGTTAAGACAAGGATTTTGGATGCTCCTTTGCAGTCTGATGTGTTGTTTGGTTCACCTGTGGAATCAGTCTTGAAGAAAATGGAAGACAAGGCTAAGTCTATGCAGGCTGTTAAGGATTTTTGCAAGTTCAGCCTCCAAGTTTAGTAGGAATTGGCCTGCTAAGGGGTGGGCGTATCCTTCTTATGATTCTCAGTCTAGGGGTAGATCTAGGCGTGGTAGGGGCAGAGCTCAGAGTTCTTTCAGGCCTAGAACAGGAGTTCACCTGCACAATCTTGAGTGAGGGCAGGGGCCAGTCCTTTCATAAACAGGCCCAATGACCTACTTTTCAGCTGCCAGATCCTTCTTGCCTGGCAGCACCTTTGGGAGGAAGGTTAGCACTCTTCAAGGAAAATTGGATGTTGATTACCCAAGACAAATGGGTATTGGATATCATACACCAGGGTTACAAGTTTTATTTCCATACCTTGCCTCCTTTCAAAGGCATGCCGGACGTTCCTCCTCAGCAAAGACTAGAGGCTCGCAAACAAATTTCTCTACTACTTCAAATAGGGGCCATACAACCGGTCCCTCTGCCAGAAGTGGGCCTAGGATTTTATTCTCGCCTGTTTCTAGTACCAAAGAAAGGAAACACGTGGAGACCAATTTTGGATTTATCCATCCTCAACACATATCTGGACATTCCCAAGTTCAAAATGTTAACGTTACAACAGCTTTTACCTCTGCTGGGCAAAGATCACTGGATGGTGACTCTGGATCTCAAAGAGGCTTACCTTCATGTTCCTATCAGGCCCAGTTGCAGGAAGTATCTGCGTTTTCGGGCTGGGACTTCTCATTATCAGTTCTCTGCATTGCCCTTTGGCTTATCTACTGCGCCCAGAGTGTTCACGAAGGTTCTGGCTCCAGTGGTAGCTTTCTTCAGGCTAAGAGGAATACAGATCTATCCTTATTTGGACGATTGCCTGATACTGGCACAAGAAAAGGACGAACTTCTTCAGCATTTACAGTATGTGATGGCAGTGTTAAGATGCCTGGGGTATTCTGTGAACGAAATAAAGTCCAGTCTAGTACCCTCTCAGGACATGTGCTTTCTGGGTGTGAGACTGAATACAGCATCCCAGATGGCCTTTTTGACCCCGGACAAACAAAAGAATCTTTCTCTTTACTTCCACCAGTTGTCTCATCAGTCCAGGCTGACTGCAAGGACAGTCCTTCAAGCCTTGGGGTTCATGGCATCTTGTATTCTGGTACTTCCCAATGCCAAACTGCATATGAGGAAGCTACAATGGTATCTCAAGAATGTATGGACACAGCACTGCCAAAATTTGGACACTGTCATTCAAATAATACCTTGCATTCAGAAAGAATTTTTGTGGTGGGCTCAGGAATGTCACCTAAACAAGGGACTCTCTGTGACCCGGCCAGAGGCGAGTCAGATTTTAACGACAGATGCCTCAGACAAAGCTTGGGGAGCTCATCTAAATGGAAAATGGATACAAAACACGTGGCCTGCCAGACTTCAACATCTACATATCAACTTGAAGGAGATGTTAGCAGTCCAATTTGCATTGATAGCTTTCAAGGATTTACTTCTTCCAGGGCAGGTGTTGATTCAAACAGACAACACAACTGTCATGTGGTACATCAACAAGCAAGGGGGAACGCATTCTTATCCTCTATGCAGACAAGCAATGATTTTGTGGGAGACTGCTCTCAGTTTACAGCTAAATCTTCAGGCAAGGTTTCTGCCAGGAGCACAGAACTCCTTAGCAGATGTGTTGAGCAGACAAATTATGGATCCCCACGAGTGGAAATTGGATCCTCATGTATTCCAGAGGTTGACAGTGTTATGGGAACTCCAGACATAGATCTGTTCGCTTCTCCACTAAATTACCAGCTGCCAAAGTTTTGCACAAAAAGGTTTCATCCCTCGGCTTGGAAAGTGGATGCTCTCTCATTCAATTGGAGCAATCTTCACGTGTATGCATTTCCACCTCTGCCTCTCCTCCCAAAGGTACTGCTGAAGGTCAGACAGGACAAGCCAAACATGATTTTAATAGCTCCAGATTGGCCTCGACAGCACTGGTACCCATTACTGAGAAGTCTGGTACAGGAGCCTCCATGGCCTTTGCCTTCGAGTCCTCACCTGCTGTCTCAGGAGAACGGTCATTTACTCAATGTCAAACTTCATTCTCTTCATCTGACAGCCTGGCATATTCTGGTTTAAACCCTGGAGGGTCTCAGCTTCCACAACAAGTTTTGAATGTTATTTTGGAGGCCAGAAGGCCTAGTACAAGGAATGTTTACGCAGATAAATGGAGGGGATTTTTATTTTGGAGTACAGCAAAGGACTTTGATGTTTCTAAACCTAATTTAAGTGTGGCGCTTCAATACCTTACTGAGTTATTGGACAAAGGTTTGTCCTTCTCCTCTATAAAGGTTCATGCTGCAGCAATCTCTGCTCACTATGACTGTGACCCACCATTATTTTCTCAGCCTTTGTTTAAGCAATTCCTTAGAGGGGCAAAGAATATAAGACCCCCACGTAGAGCTCCTACTCCTGCTTGGGATCTCAATTTTGTGTTGGAGAAACTCACTCTACAACCTTTTGAGCCTGCAGCATCGGCAGAGTTGAAATATTTATCTTGGAAGACTGCTTTTTTGTTGGCCATTACCTCTGCGAGAAGGGTTTCTGAATTACAGGCCCTTATGGCAGTTGAGCCTTTCTTAATTTTCCACAAGGATAGGGTGTCTTTCGTACTAACCCTTCTTTTATGCCTAAAGTGGTTTCTAGTGTGGCTTTAAACCAAACTATTCATTTGCCTACTTTTTATGCAAACCCCAAAATAAAGGGAAAAGATTTTGCACACTTTGGATATACACAGACAGTTGCGATATTATTTGAGCAGAACTAAAGGGTTCAGGCAGTCTCAGCAGTTGTTTGTTTCTTTTGCTTTGGGTTCTCAGGGCAAACCTGTTTCAAAACAAACTATTTCTAAGTGGATTGTTTTTGTATTGCTTTCTGTTATTCCCATCATGGTAAGGAGATTCCAGCTGGGATTAGGCCTCATTCCACTAGGGCTACTGCCACTTCTACAGCCTTTTAAGGGGTGGCTACTAAAGATATTTTGGAAGCAGCTACTTGGAGTTCAGTGCATACTTTCTCTAAGCATTACCACCTTCCACTTTACTCTAAATCTAGGGCTGGATTTGCAACTGCAATTTTACAAGGCATGTTGGCAGCTCCTAATGCTTTATAGTTTTGCCATCCTCCCTTACCTCTGCTTTGGGATTCTACCCATATGTAAGGACTGCAGCAATGTGAGATGAAGAACATAGTACAGTTTTGTACCTACCATAAATGTAGATGTTCAAGATCCACATTGCTGCAGTCAATTTACCCTCCCTCCTTCCCTCTGTTGTTGAAGGTGGTGGTGTGGTTTGTGTTGTACATATTGTAAATATGGTTAGTGCACGGGTGGTTGGTTGGGTTTTGCTGGTTTTTGGCTTTGGCCTGTCTTGTTAGGGCTTTCTGACATCTGGGGCAAGAAAAGACTGAGGAAATGACGTCGGTCATGCGCTTTTGTACCCTGACGTTCTGATGTCAGTTTTAAGCGCCTTGACCAACGTCAGCCTAATACTTTGGTATTCGGGCCGACCGAGGACAGCGGACTACCCATATGTAAGGACTGCAGCAATGTGGATCTTCGAACATCTACATTTATGGTAGGTACAAAACTGTACTTTTCCCTCCCTCCATCCCCCTTCTCTCTCTCTCTCTCTGTCATTACAAGGAACTTTTTGGTATTTACTTTCTACTGGTGGGGTTTTCCCACCATATCCTGGCTTCCACTTGGGGGCTCCTGACAGGGCAAGAAAAACTGATGTAATGGCGTCAGCTGCCTTACTTTATACTACTGACGACCTGATGTCAGTCCTGAAGTGACAGCAACCAATGCAGAAATGCTAAGCCTCTGGTGTTCAGGCCGACTGAGGGCTATCCCGGCAGTGATAACCCAAATGTGATGACTGCAACAGTGATTACACTCAAACATCTAAATTTATGGTAAGGGTACACGACTGTTCTTTCTAAAGACTTAAACCTTGCCTGTGATATGAATAGGATATGCAGGTGAGACAGGCATGTATCCCAGAGACGACTACTTCTCTGGAACAGGCTCCCCATCCTTGTGAGGCAGAGTTCCTCCCTAACCCAGTTCAAGTGTAGCTTGGGCAGTTGGATGGAAAATTGGAAATCCATCCCTGATGTTCTTCGTGTTTCACTTTTGCAGTCATCACGGTTGGGTTATCTGCTTGCAGTAGCCCTCAGTCGGCCTGATTATCAAAGTCTTGGGTCCTGCATCAGATGGTGTTTTATCTTCCATGACGTCAGGTTGTCAGGGGTATAAAGCATGCAGCCGACACCATTACATCAGTCTTTCTTGACATGTGGTGCCCGAAACAGAAGCAGTTCACAAATGCCAATCAGCCGACTCCTGAAATTTTCCTTTTCGAGTTTCAGAACCGAAGTCTTCAGCTAAGCTAAGTACCCCATTGGGGAACCTTTTACTTGCTCTAAACCAATGTCCGTAAAAGTTAGCAATTGTATTTCTTGTGGAAAGCAAATACGTCATGAAGATTTTCATTCATACTGCATTCCTTGCTTAGGCCCAGACCACGACGTACCTCGCTGTCGGTTTTGTGCCGTATTCAAACCTCGCACTATTCATCAATGTTTATTTACGCTTCTAAATATTTTGGTACTCGGTTCAATTATCCAGAAATGGCTTCGATAAGCTACCCAACTACCGACATTCCGAAAAAACACAAAGGTAAAGACAGAGACAAACGGCATATTAAAAAGCTGCCGATGACGCCTCTCCTAAGCTAGTTGCCAGTTCGCCGGTAGTCAATGGAGTGCTTTCGCAGCCCCTGATACCCGCTACTTCAGATTCGCAGGCCTCTACTGAGACCCATTCGGAGTTCGGTATGCCGTGAGATGCTTCTTCGACTGTGGAACCTGCAGATGTTCTTCGTGTTTCACTGTTGCAGTCATTATATTTGGGTTATCTGCTGGTAGGTTGCCCTCAGTCGGCCTGATTAACAAAGTCTTGGGTCCTGCGTCGGTTGCTGTCCCTTTTTCCATGACGTCAGGTCGTCAGGGGTATAAAACATGCAGCCGACGCCATTACATCAGTCTTTCTTGCCACGTGGTGCCTGAATCAGAAGCAGTTCGCAAGTGCCGGTCAGCCGACTCCTGAATTTTTCATTTTTGAGTTTCAGAACTGAAGTCTTCAACTAAAAAGCTAAGTACCCCGTTGGGGAAACTTTTTCTTGCTCCATACCGATGTCAGTAAAAGTTAATAATTGCATTACTTGTGGGAAGCAAATACCTCATAAGGATTTTCATTTGTACTGTATTCCTTGCCTAGGCCCTGACCAGAACGTACCTTGCTGTCAGTTTTGTGCTAAATTTAATCAACACACTATTAAGCGTTGGTATACTTTTGCTTCTAAATATTTTTGCTCATGCTTTAATTATCCAAAAATGTTGTCGGTTAGCAATCCGACTACCGGAATACCTAAAAAACGCAAAGAAAAAGGGACAGGCCGTCGAGGTCCAAAACTGACGATGATGCTTCTCCTAAGCCAGTCACCAGTACTCGGGCACTTTTGCAGCCCCTGATATCCGCTACTTCTGATTCGCAGGCCTCTACAGAGACCCATTCGGAATCCGGTATGCTGCGAGATGCTTCAATAATGGAACCCGTGGATGTCTCTACCTTAGATGGGTCCGGAGCCGCTGTGCAGGCACCGGCTTCTGAGGGTGTTTTCAGGCCTACAGATTTGTATATTAGACCGACTCCATCTTCAAAACTAAGGTCAAAATCTAAACCTTTGTCTAAAGAAACGATGCGTGGGCCACATGTGCAGGCCCCTATGCCTAAAAAACAAATGATCAAAATGGCTGAAGATTTAATTACTCTGATCAGGGGTAATCAAACCCCCCCCCCCCCCCATCTAAGAGGCCTAGTCAAGACATTGATTATGAATCTTCTGAACAGGATTCTATTTCTTCTGACTCTTCTAATGAACAGGATTTGTCTATTCCTACTTATGAGGACTCTGATGCAGACGATTCCATTCCTTCTGCTTCTCCCCCTGAGGATTTTTCTTTTGGGGAAACTTTACATACCTTAAGGGAACATTTCCACTGGGAAAGTCAGGATTTCTCTGAATCTAAAAAGAGACTTGGGGATTTTCTTCTTCTTTCTCAGCATAGGCCTTTGGCTATACCTCCTGTTCTAGACACTGTTGATGTTTTTTCAGAATCTAGTGTGGCTCCTGATTCTCTGCCTCCGGCTCCTTGTAAGCCAGACAGATATTACAGGGTTCTTGACTCCCACAAACTCCTTTTCAAAAATCCTATTGCAGATCCTGAAACCATTTCTCAGGGTCCCAAGGGCATTAAGGCTTCTACTGCTAAAAATCCTACCCTTTCTGATAGAGATTCCATTGCTCTGGATAGATGGGGGTAAGAAGGTTTACACTTCTGCAACCTTGGCAATCAGGGCTTTAAACTGTCAATTTCATATGCTAAAATATCAACGGCATATCGTGGGACTGCTTAAACAGAAAATGATGTTAATTTCTGACTGTGTGGAAAATAAAGATTTACAGGATCTATTGCATTCAGCTGAACAAGTTGGAAAACATACTTTGCAATGTGGTTTTGATTCTTTGGAGGCTTCTTGCAGGGCTGCTGTAACTGGGTCTGTGCTAAGAAGGCATGCTTGGCTCAAAGAGCAAACTCTGCCTGATCATGTTAAAGCAAAATTGTTGAATGTTCCTTTACAACAGGACCGTCTCTTTGGTAATAAGGCTGAAGAAGTTTTAAAAAAGATGGAAGATAAAGCTAAATCTATGCAAATTATGGAAGATTTCTTACAAGTGCAACCTCCAAGATATTTAGTAGGCACTGGCCTACTAAGAACTGGTCCTTTCTAGTTCCTTCGAGAGCCACTCAAGTCAAACCCAGACATTCCAAAGGCACCAGGTTTCAGTCACAAGGGACTTTTAGAACAAAACAATGGGGTGCCTCCTCCTCCAAATCTGGAAACAACAAGACACCTCCCTATGGTAAGCAGCCTCAATGTACTTACCAAGCACTTACTTTTTAGCCGCCCCTTTGGGGGTAAAACTGGCACTTCATACAAGAAACTGGTAACTTATAACCCAGGACAAATGGGTTTTAAATATAGTATCCCAGGAATACAGATTTCATTTCCACATGTTGCCAATCCCAAACAGATGGCCAGACCTGTCCCCAAATCAGTGGGCAGAGGCCCAGAAACAAGTTCTGTCCCTCATGAACATGGGGGCTATTCAGCCAGTACCAGAAGAGGAAAAGGGACAAGGTTTCTATTCAAGACTTTTCCTGGTACCCAGAAAAGACAAATCATGGCATCCAATTTTTGACTTATCTATTCTAAACACATTTCTGGACATTCCAAAATTCAAGATGCTGACTCTTCAACAGTTGCTTCCTATGCTAGGCAAAGATGCCTGGTTGGTAATTCTAGACTTAAGAGGCTTACCTGCATATCCCAATCAGGAATTCTTGCAGAAAATACTTCCGCTTCAAAGCAGGCTACTTGCATTACCAGTTCTCTGCACTGCCCTTTGGCTTATCTACTGCGCCCAGGGTCTTCACAAAGTGCCTGGCTCCAGTAATTGCATTTTGCAGGCAAAGAAATATTCAAATATATCCACACCTGGACGATTGTCTAATTCAGGCAGACAACAGGGACATTCTTCTAAAACATCTGGTGTTTGTAAAAAGGGTTCTGACTTGTGTAGGGTACACTATAAACGAAAAGCAATCACAACTGGTACCCTCTCAAAAAATTACATTCCTGGGTTTAAGCTTGAATACAACCGCCCAGATGGCTTACCTTACGCCAGAAAAGCAAATTCATTTGGTAACTTACTTCAAACAGGTGGCCACAAAAACCCTGCTATCTGCAAGACAAATTCTGCAAGCCTTGGGGTTCATGGCATCCTGCATTCTTCTAATTCCATATGCAAGACTGTATATGAGGAAATTTCAGTGGTACTTAAAAAGTTTATGGAGTCAACACTGTCACAGCCTGGAAACAATTATTTCTATCATACTTTGCCTGCAACTAGAGTTCCTATGGTGGGCAGAGACCTGCCACCAAAACAAGGGACTGCCATTCACTCCACCCCCTGCCGACCAAACCCTAACTACAGACGCATCAGACTATGCTTGGTGGGCTCATCTGGCAGGGAAGTGCATTCAGGGCAAATGGAGCCCAAATCAAATGCACATTCACATCAGTCAAAAAAAAATGCTATCTGTACAGAATGCAGTGACAGTCTTCAAGGACTACCTTCATCCAGGACAGTTAACGATAAAGGCAGACAACACCACAGTTATGTGGTCCATAAACAAACAGGGGGTACACACTCCTACCCCCTTTGCAAACTAGCAATGGCATTGTGGAACACGGCCTTGTCCTATCAACTACAACTACAAGCTCAATTCCTGCCAGGAAAGTTGAATACTCTGGCAGACGAACTAAGCAGAAATCTCATGGACCCACACGAATGGAAACTGGAACCACGGATTTTCAACATGTTCACACGCAAATGGGGGAGTCCAGACATGGATCTTTTTGCCTCACCCCAGAATTATCAGTTGGACAAATTCTG
This sequence comes from Protopterus annectens, assembly GCF_019279795.1. Lineage (NCBI taxonomy): Eukaryota > Metazoa > Chordata > Ceratodontiformes > Protopteridae > Protopterus > Protopterus annectens. The sequence goes on along the minus strand of NC_056743.1, from coordinate 1,181,650,918 downwards.
CACAAGAACTCATCACAAAAAAGCCTGGAAAGTGGTTGGTCTATCCTTCAGCTGGAAAAAACTATCAGTTTATGATTTTCCCCCTCTGCTCTCCAAAGTTCTACTAAAAGTCAAACAGGACAAACCAAAAATGATTTTGATTGCTCCAGACTGGCCTTGCCAACACTGGTACCCACTCCTGCACAATGTGTCACACCTTCCTCCGTGGCACCTGCCTCAGACACTTTACTTACTGTCGAACCAAGAACAAGAAGCTTCTGGCCAAAAAACCACCTCGTAGTTATTAAAACAATCCTGGAATTTATTCGGAAACGAACACAAATGCAGATTAAACGAACACAAATGCAGAATAAAAAACTTCTATAACATTAAGCACTTTTCTTTACTTACTGTCCCAGCAGAACAACCAAATTCTACACACTCCGCTCCAAACTTTGAATCTTGCAGCGTGGCTAATTACCTAAATTCACCCTTAGCATCCCTCAGCATACCTGTGCTGGATGTCATTTTGAAGGCAAGAAGGCCTAGTACTAGAAAATCTTATGCTGACAAATGGAAAAGATTCTCTGCCTGGAATCAATCACAAGGGATAAGCACAGCAGTGCCCAATATTCCTCAGATTGTACAATACTTAACTGAGATGCTTCACAAGGGCCTGTCCTTTTCTTTCATAAAAATCCATGCCTCAGCTATTTCAGCTCATTACAACACACAACCTCCCCTCTTCTCTCATCTTCTGCTAAAGCAGCATCTCAGAGGGGCCAAAAACTTAAGACCACCCAGGAGAGCTCCAGCCCCTGCCTGGGACCTCAATTTTGTATTGGAAAAACTCACTCTCCCTCCTTTCAAGCCAGCTGCTACTGCAGACGTAAAATTTCTGTCCTGGAAAACAGCTTTCCTTGTAGCAGTCACTTCAGCTAGAAGGATTTCAGAATTACAGGCTGTTATGGCAGTGGAGCCTTTCATCATTTTTCATGCAGAGAGGGTGTCTCTCAGGACCAGTCCATCCTTCTTGCCTAAGGTGGTATCCAGTGTGGTTCTTAATCAGACCATTCATTTGCCAACTTTCTTTCCCAATCCGCAGAACAAGGGGGAATGGAATCTGCATTCATTGGATGTACACAGACAACTTAGATTTTACTTAAACAGGACAAAACAACTATGGGTGGCATTTGCTGCAGGGGCAGAGGGAAAGGCTATTTCAAAGCAGACTATTTCAAAATGGACAAGCCATTGTATTTGCTTCTGCTATATGCACCATGGTAAAACTATCCCCCAGGGGATCAGATCTCATTCCATAAGGGCTGCATCTACTTCTACAGCCTTTCTCAGAGATGTTCCTACCAGAGACATTCTAGAAGCTGCTTCCTGGAGCTCAGTTCATACGTTCACCCAACATTACCATTTACCTTTCTTCTCTAAATCCAGAGCTGGCTTTGCCACTGCTGTCCTGCAGGGCTTTATAGTCCTAATGCTGTATAATTTCCTCCACCCTACCATAGCTTTGGGAATCTACCCAAATATAATGACTATAACAGTGAAACACGAAGAACATAGTACAGTTGTTTACACTTACCGTAAATGTAGATGTTCGAGTGTATTCACTGTTGCAGTCCTGGTTACCCTCCCTCCAGCCCCCTATTTTTCTCTGACTATACCTATACTTTCTTTCACTATACTTATAAGCCCTTTTGGTGTATTTGCTTTTGGGATTGGAGATATATTTTTTGTGTTTTTAATTTTATTTGCTCTCCATTTAGGGGGCACTCGACATCTGGGGCAAGAAAATCTGATGTAATGGTGTCGGCTGCATGTTTTATACCCCTGATGTCATGGAAGAAGGGACAGCAACCGAAGCAGGACCCAAGACTTTGTTAATCATGCCGACTGAGGGCAAACTGCCAGCAAATAACCCAAATGTAATGACTGCAACAGTGAATACACTCGAACATCTACATTTATGGTAAGTGTACACAACTGTACCATGTCTCTACCTTGGATGGGTCTGGAGCCGCTGTACAAGCACCGGTTTCTGAGGGTGTATTCAGGCCTACTGACTTGCATATTAAACAAACGTAATCTTCTTCGTCAAGGCCTAAAACTCTATCCGTGCCTAGAAAACTGACACCCAGACCACATGGTCAGGCCCCTGTGCCTAAAAAACAAATGATAAGAATGGCTGAAGACCTTATTACTCTAATCAGGGGAAGCCACCCTTCCCCTCTAAGAGACCTAGGACTAATTTTGCTTCTGATTCTTCTGATCAGAACTCGGAAATTTCTGTTTCCTCTGATGACCAGGATTTACCTTTATCTACCTACGACGATTCTGATGCAGAGGACTCCATTCCCTCTGCTTCCCCTCCAGAGGATTTCTCTTTTGGTGAAACCTTGCATACTCTTAGGGAGCATTTCGCTAGGAGAGCAGGATTACTCTGACTCCAAAAAGAGGCTTAGGGATTTCTTACTGCTGCCCCAACACAGGCCTTTGGCCATCCCTCCTGTACTGGACATTGTTGATGATGCCTTCACGGAATCTAGCCTGGCCCGACTCTTTACCTCCTGCTCCCAGAAAACCTGATGGGTATTAGAGTTCCTGACTCTCACAAGTTCTTCTTTAAAAGTCCTACTGCGGATCCTGAGACTATTTCACAGGGACCCAAGGGCATTGAGGCTACTACTGCCAAAAATCCTACCCCCTCTGATAGAGATTCCAGGGCACCGGATAGCTGGAGTTAGAAGGTATACACTTGCAACCTTGGCCATTAGGACCCTAAACTGCCAGTTTCATATGTTAAAGTAGCAGCAGCATATTACTGGACTGCTTAAACAGAAAATTATGTTGATTCCTGACTGTGCTGAAAATAAAGATTTACAGGATTTTAATGCATTCTGCTGAACAAGTTGGAAAGCATACTTTGTATTGTGGTTTTAAATCATTAGAGGCATCTTGCAGGGCTGCTGTCACTGGGTCTCTTCTTAGAAGGCATGCTTGGATTAAGGAGCAGTCTTTGCCAGATCATGTTAAAGCTAAATTGCTGGATGCTCCCTTAAACCAAGACTGCCTGTTTGGTAACAAAGCAGAAGTACTTAAAAGGATGGAGGAAAAAGCTAAATCTATGCAAACTGTTAAAGATTTCCTGCAAGTACAGCCTCCCACATTTAGTAGGCATTTGCCCTCGTAAGAATTGGTCCTTTCCTGCCTCTTCCAGGCCTTTTCAGGCCAAACCCAGAACCAGCAGAACACCCAGGCTTCAGTCCCAAGGTACTCACAAGCCTAAGCTGTGGGGGGCTCCCACTTAAGCAGGGAGTACTAAGACTCCCCCCTATGGTAGACTGTCTCAGTGACTTAACTTGAAACCTTCCAAGCCCTGCACAACTGACTGTTCCTTTAGGGGGAAAGATTGCCCTGCAGGCAAAAAACTGGGAATTCATTACCCAGGACAAATGGGTTTTAAATATAGTTTCGCACGGATACAGATTCTACTTCCATTCCTTACCAACCCCAAATGGTTGGCCAGATCTACCACCAAATCAGTGGGCAGAGGCTCAAAAGCAAGTTCTCTCTCTTTTAAACATCAGGGCTATTCAACCTGGCCCAGAATAAGAATGGGGGCAAGGATTCTACGTAAGACTTTTTCTGGTACCCAGAAAAGACCATTCCTGGTGTCCTATCCCGGACCTGTCTATCATAAACACATTTTTGGTGATCCCAAAATTCAAGATGCTAACTCTTCAGCTGCTTCCTATGCTAGGCAAAGATGCCTGGTTGGCAACACTGGATTTAAAGGAAGCCTACCTACACATCCCAATAAGGGAATCTTGCAGTAGGTATCTTGCAGAAGATACCTACGCTTCAAAGCAGGCTACATGCACTATCAGTTCTCTGCGCTGCCCTCTGGCTTATCTACTGCACCCAGGGTATTCACCAAGTGCTTAGCTCCAGTCATTGCATTTTGCAGGCAAAGAAATATTCAAATATACCCATTCTTGGACAATTATCTAATTCAGGCAGAAAGCCAGGACATACTATTAAATCATCTGGCATTTGTAAGGAAATTGTTAACTTCTCTGGGGTACACCATAAACGAAAAGAAATCACATCTGGTACCGTGTCAACAAATTGTATTCCTGGGAGCAAGCTTGAATACAACTTCCCAGATGGCCTGCCTTACGCCATAGAAACAAGTTCATTTGACAGCCTACTTCAAACTACTGGCCACGAAGACCCAGCTATATGCAAGGAAAATACTGCAAGCCTTGGGGTTCATGGCCTCCTGCATTTTACAAATTCCATATGCAAGACTGCATATGAGGAAACTACAATGGTATGTAAAAAGCCTATGGTGTCAGCATTATCAAGATCTAGAATCGATGATTCCTACCATACCTTCTCTACAGATAGTTCATTTGGTGGGTAGTAGCATGCCACCAAAACAAGGGACTGCCATTCACGCTACCCCCTGCTGCCCAAACCCTAACAAAAGGCGCATCAGACTGTGCATGGGGGGCTCACTTGGGAGGGAAGTGCATTCAGGGCAAATGGAACCCAAGTCAAATGCACCTGCATATCAGTCAAAAAGAAATGTTAGCTGTACAGAATGCTGTGACAGCCTTCAAGGACAACATTCTTCCAGGACAATTATTGGTAAAGATGGACAACACCACTGTTATGTGGTACATAAACAAGCATGGAGGAACCTACTCATATCCTCTCTGCAGACTAGCCATGGCTCTGTGGAACACAGCCTTGAGCTACCAAGTGCACCTACAGGCTCAATTCCTGCCAGGAAAGCTAAATACACTGGCAGACGACCTAAGTAGAAATCTCATGGACCCACATGAGTGAAAACTGGAACCAAAGATATTCAACATGTTGAAAAACAAATGGGGGAGCCCAGAGTGAGACCTGTTTGCCTCCCACAGAACTATCAATTAGACAAGTTCTGCACAAAGACACCCCACAAACAAGCTTGGAAAGTGGATGCCCTGTCCTTCACCTGGGAAAGCCTCTCAGTTTATGCCTTTCCCCCTCTGCCTCTCCTCTCCAAGGTACTACTGAAGATCAAACAGGACAAACCAAGGACAATGCTGATTTCACCAGACTGGTCATGCCAACACTGTTACCCCCTCTTGCGCAGTGTCACTGCTGGCACCATGCCACCTGCCTCAGACTCCTGCCCTGCTGTCCCAGCAGGAGGGCCAGATTCTGCACCCACAACTTTAAACCCTGAACCTGGCAGCCTGGCTTATTACCTGATCTTTCCATTACCATCCCTCAGTAAGCAAGTGATGGATGTCATTCCGGCGGCAAGGAGGCCTAGTACCAGAAAATCCTATGCTGAAAAATGGAAAAGATTCTGTTCCTGGAGCCAGACTCAGGGGAAGGGCACAGCAGCAGCCAATTTACCTCAGATTCTTCAGTACTTAACTGAGATGCTTCACAAGGGCCTTTCCTTTTCCTCCATCAAAATTCATGCCTCAGCCATTTCAGCTCATTACCATACAGAACCATTCCTCTTCTCTCATCCATTGCTGAAGCAGTTCCTCAGAGGGGCGAAAAACTTAAGGCCTCCCAGGAGAGACCCTACTCCAGCCTGGGACCTTAACTTTGTACTGGAAAAGCTCACTTTACCTCCCTTTGAGCCAGCTACAAACACTTCTTTCAGCTTTTCCCGGTTAGGTGTTGCCACAGCAGATCATCTGTCTGCTCATGATTGGCAGTGGAGATTTACGGTGTCGAGTTGCCAGCTCGGTGCCCAACCTTCCACACATGGCACACACTCACACCTAGGGCCAATTTAGAGTGTCCAGTCTACCTACTGCATGTCTTTGGGATGTGGGAGGAAACTGGAGCACCTGGAGGAAACCCATGTGACCACAGGGAGGACATGCAGACTCCGCACAGAAGGCTCCCCAGCCAAGAATCAACCAGAGAGCCTCTTGCTGTGAGGCGGCAACGCTAACCGCTGCACCACCGTGGCCACCCCTGGCCAAGATAAACACTGAGATACTAGAATTCTTTAATTTCAAGTATCAGAGATGAAGTCTGAGTTGGTGAGTCCTTTCATCACTCGGATATATACAGCTAAGTGTGACTTTCTTCATAGTTTGAGAGACCACAAGGTAGGTTGTGTCTGTTTTTGAGTATTAAATTATTTTTGATAAGCAGAAAAAAATGCTGTTTCTGATGAACAGAAAAAATACTGTATCATCTGTAATTTGTCTGCATAGTCTACATACACTTCATTTCTTAATATGCAAAACAGGAATGGTCTGGATACAGTTTCTTCGTGTGAGAACCATAACTGCTACGTTGCAGGTGTCTGAGATGGAATCTTGCTTGAAAGATAACTAGAGAATAATGGCATCACAATTCATTCTGGCTCCATCTTGAAAAATTTGCAAGAACTGACTGTGGTTCACTGTGTGACGCCCGTGCCCTGGCCCAGCAATCAAGGAGCCTCAATCCTTACCACTAACACCAGAGAGAGCATCTCATATATGAGGAAAGGATAACAAATACACACAGTAAAGTGCAATTTCCCTTAAGAGCACACAGCCAGTCCAGGGCTGGTCACGTCCTTGCTCCCCAGGTCCCCAATAAGACTCCCCACTGGCACAGCTATAGGGGTCAGATCTCAGCCTAGCTGAGCAAGCTAAAATCTCCAGCACCCTCTCTTCCCACCAGTGCTTCATGTTCCTGCCCAAGTAGCTGACACACACACACTTTGAGATAAGAGTTTACACAGACACTAGTGGGGAAGGCTGGCACAGGTTCTCCAGCTGTGCCCCTTTTACCCAGACTATATGGTAGCAATTACTGCCACCCCCAGCTAATATTTATCAGCTACTCAAAGGCCCTTAAAAGGGTGTCCAATTATTACTGTGCAATATTATTATCCAATTGGTAAGTGTGACTATTCAGTCAAGGCTTATTAGAGTGACTTTGTACAATAAACTCTATAAATATATGCAATGTACTCTAGAGCTTAACTTGTCTCTGCACAAAACAGCCACAGTTGAAAGGGTTTAAAAATATTTAATAATAAATGCTAAAAACACAAGACAATACTACTACAACACGGTGCTAGTCAAGAGTTCAGAGATCACAGAGAAATACTTAAAGTAATACATTCGGAAAGTTCTGATATGAATACAGAAAAACACTTTGTCTAATCTTTATAGTCCTAGCTATTTCTACAAGAAAAAAACCTTCTAAAATAACTTACTTGCATAGTGCATAAGGCAGTGCTGTGAGTTGGATGTTCAGACAAAAAATGCTTAACAATCTCTGGTTCTCACTGTTTAAATTGAAATTGCAGTTCTTCTAAACATTACATCATCTTTTACACTTTCTTGGTGTTCCCATGCTGACAGAAACTGCATTTACATTCTTTTACACTTGGAGCAGTAAAGGACATTCCACGTGTAAATTCTGGTCATTAACTATAGCCTTAAAACAATAGGCAGGAAGCCTTCATCTAGCCGGACTGGAGCTGACTTGTAAAACATCAAAGGCAGTGATGAAATAATTTTAATTTCAAAGGACCAACAAGAAATGCTTGACTTGGCTTTCTTTTTTGTTTTAAGTTCAATATTCATATTTACAAATGATAGAATTATCTGCACAATTCTATCTGGCTAGGCTGGCAGCCTTCACCCTTTTCTACCAGTCTTCACACTCTGTATATGGTAAGTTCAGCAGCGCCATAGTTTATTTTGGAGGTCTTATTACTTTTTGATAGTCAGTCTTTATAATTTGTACTTTCCTGAGGCAGTGTTGTGTGGATGGAGAGTAGGCTGCACAACTCCAAGTGGTGTAGGACTTCACATTAGTTCATCTCTAGTTCCTTGATTAAGAATGGGATATAGCTTTTAGCTGCACTGGTTTCAGCTTCCATTTGTGAATGGTGGTTGCCACGGCCTTTTTCTGTTTAAATGCGTACTGCAGTATATTGTGGAAGGGTGCCTTCAGAGAACTGGTTGGAGCATTCCCTCTTTGGATTCTGATTTGGGAGTGAGTTTGCAGCTAAGCTTAGCATCTTGGTACTCATAAGTTTATTTTTGCAGTGCTTCACTGACACTAGCTGCTGCTGGTTGAGTCTAACACAACTGGATGTCAGGAGACTGGCTTGCATAATCTTAAAATTGTTTTTGATGTGCTTCACAAGCCCTACTTGCCTCTGGGGGAATGTATCACAAAATCCTGAAACTAAAACACTGACTACATTTTCCTGAAACTGCCCTTAAAAATATAATTTACTTTGAAGTGCTCCAACCCGTGGCACTGGAGTTGATCTCTTAAGTTAAGGTGTGTGTGTGCGTTGAGGGGAATGTCTGTCTTGAGTATGTGTGTTAATTTTTTCAGGAAAATGCAGTGTACATTCTTTTGATTTCAAGATTTTGTGATTGGTGTTCAGTCTTGTGTAGCATTCCTGTCCCCACTGTCTTCATAGTTGGTATTGTCTGGTGTCTGTGACATGTATCTTTCTCTCTGTTTAGGACTTCACATTTACATAGTTCAGACTTTAGTAAAGTCTTGAATGAAGTGATGTCATATTCATTTGTGATGCTTCTTTCCCCTTCTGACTCTGACTTGAATTTCACATCACAGAAGTAAAAACTGTCTGAGGTTGAACTTGTTTCCACCCGTGTCTTTTTTTCATGGTGGTGCAGCTTGGTATAACTTGATTTTGATGCAAAAGTAAATACTTTTCCCAATGCTGAGCATGTATTTAAGCAAGGTATGTACATTTTATCATGGTTGTTGTGTGGTCTTAGAATTTCTGCTTCTTGCTGTTTGCATTCATTTTTCTGTGGGGGATTGTAATATGATAAACTGCCTATATTCAGTAAAATGATGCATATTCTTTGAGCATCAAACAAAACTGCAGAGGCTGCTTCAGAGTTTAGACCTATTTTCCACTGTGACCAGTTTGCTGCTAAGTATTACAGTCCAGTAGAGATAGGTGTGGTACTGTGTGTGTTTGTTGATTTCCTCTTTTGCAATTCACAGTTAGCTCTTTTTTTTCTGCTTCCTATATCTTGGGGTGAGTACTCACCTCTTGCTTTTGCATGCCATGGTATAACATACCAGGTGGGCATAGCTTGGAAGAATTTGGGTACTGCTCTTTCAGCTGCCAAGAATAAAGGCATCCTCTACAAATAGCTAAACTGAGTGGAATGACCCCTGTATCCCTCAACCCCTACAGTTATTTGCTGTCACTCAATTTAATCAGATCTTGATCCTTTTCTACATTGTAGAAAACTTCCGTGTCTGATACCCAAGAAGCATAAGCTTTCAAAATGTTTATGTGGCTGCCACATCACTAGCCATGACCAGCACCAGTACTACCAGAGTCTTAGTATTTCTGCGGCGGATGCTGTCGCTTCTTCCATGAAGTCAGGTCGTCAGGGGTATAAAACAGGCAGCCGATGCCATTACATCAGTCTTTTATGCCAAGGAGGAGCCCGAAGCAGAAGCAGTTTGCAAGTGCCGGATGGCTGCTACCTGAAATTTTCGTTTTCGAGTTGATCACCCTGAAGTCTTCTAAAGCTAAGTACCCCGTTGGGGATCCTTTTTTCTTGCTCTGACCAATGTCAGAAAAAGTTAACAATTGTCTTGCCTGTGGAAAGCAAATACCTCACAGAGATTTTCATTCTTACAGCGTCACCTGTTTAGGCCAAACCACGAAGTCCCTCGCTGTCGGTTTTGTGTCTTGTTTAACACCTGAACCATTCATCGTCGGGCTGTCGTTGTTACATTCTTTCGCTCTTGTGCTCCATATTCCGAAATGGCTTCGGTAAGCCATCTGACTACCGATCTTCTGAAAAACCGTAAGGATAAAGACAGACACAGACTGCATAGGTCCAAAACTGCCGACGACACTTCTGTTAAGCTAGTCGCCAGTCCACCGGTACTCAGTGAGGTGCCTTTGCAGCCCCTGATGCTGGCTTCTATGGATTCGCAGGCCACTGCTGAGACGCATTTGGAGTCCGGTATGCTGTCAGATGCTTCTTCGACTGTGGAACCAGCAGATGTCTGTACTATGGATGGGTCCAGAGCCGCTTTACCGGCACCTGCTTCTGAGGGTGTATTCCATCCTACCGATGTTCGAATCAAACTGATGACTTCATTTTTTGCCAAAACTACTGAGTTTCTTAGGCCCAGAGTGCGCAGTACGCCTAGAAAGCCGACAGACAAAGAGCATGCGGTGGCTCCCATGCCACAAAAACAAATGTTTAGAATGGCTGAAGACCTTATTACGCTAATTAGGGGAAGCCAGCCTTCCCCTGCTAAGAGACAAAGAATTGAGTTACCTTCAGATTCTACAGACCAGGAGTCCGATTACTCTGCCCTTTCTGATTATCAGGACATGCCCTTATCAGCCTAAGAGGATTCACATGCAGAGGAATCGATTCCCTCTGCCTCCCCTCCAGAGGATTTTTCTTTTGGTGAAATCTTGCATACTTTAAGAGAGCATTTCCACGGGGAATGCCAAGACTATCCTCAGAATTTTTGAGTTGCCTCAGCACAGGCCTTTAGCTATACCCTCTGTCCTGGATGTTGTGGATGATGTTTTTATGGAATCCAGTCTTACTCCAGACACCTTACCTCCGGCCCCTAGGAAACCTGACTGGTACTACAGAGTACCTGCTTCCCACAAGTTTCTTTTCAAGAATCCTACTGCTGATCCAGTGATAGTTTCCCAGGGACCTAAAGGTATTAAGGCTACTACAGCCAAAAATCCTACCCCTTCTGACAGAGATTCCAGAGCTTTAGACAGATGGGGTAAGAAGGTATATACCTCTGCAACTCTTGCTGTCAGGGCATTAAATTGTCACTTTCACATGCTGACGTACCAGCAACATATTATGGAACTAATTAAACAAAAAATGGTTATATTTCCAGATTGTGCAGAAAATAAAGATTTACAAGAGCTAATGCATTCTGCAAACCAAGTTAGTAAGCATACTTTGCAGTGTGGCTTTGATGCCCTAGAAGCATCTTGCAGGGCTGTAGTCACTGGTTCTGTACTAAGAAGACATGCTTGGCTGAAGGAGCAGACCTTGCCAGTTTGTGTCAAATCCAAATTACTAGACACTCCTTTAAATAAGGACTGTTTGTTTGGCACCAAAGCAGAATAAGTTCTTAAGATGGAAGAAAAAGCTAAATCTATGCAAACTGTTAAAGAATTCTTAGAAGTGCAGCCACCTAGATTTAGTAGGCATTGCCTTTCAAAATGCTAGTCCTTTTCAGCCCCCTCCAGGCCTTCCCAGACAAGACGCAAGGGAAACAGACCACCCAGACTACAGTCTCAGGGTATACAGGGATCTAAGCAATGGAGTGCCCCCACCCCTAAAACAGGGAGTGGTAAGCCACCTCCCTATAGAAAAAGTACACAATGACTCCTCAATTCTACTTCCCAGCCCTGCCCAAATGCTTGTGCCCCTAGGAGGAAAACTTGCCCTTCATGCAAAAAACTGGATGTCCATCACTCAGGACCGATGGGTCTTCAACATTGTATCCCAGAGGTACAAATTTTATTTCCATTCACTGCCAACCCCAAGCGGGTTTCCAGGCCTTCCTCCAAACCAGTGGGCAGAGGCTCAAAAGCAAGTACTTTCTCTTCTCAATATCAGAGCTATTCAGCCTGTTCCTGTAGAACAAAGGGGTCAGGGTTTCTACTACAGACTGTTCCTGGTGCCCAGGAAAGAGGGCTTGTGGCGCCCAATCCTGGTTCTTTCAATTCTCAACACCTTCCTGGTGGTCCCAAAATTCAAGATGCTTACCCTGCAACAGCTTCTCCCTATGCTAGCCAAGGATGCCTGGTTAGTCACTCTAGACTTAAAAGAAGCTTATCTGCACATCCCCATAAAGGAGTCATGCAGGAAATATCTATGTTTCAGGGCAGGATCTATGCACTATCAGTTCTCTGCACTTCCCTTTGACCTATCTACTGCGCCCAGGGTATTCACAAAATGCCTGGCTCCAGCCATTGCATACTGCAGGCAGAGAAATTTCCAAATTTACCCATACCTGGACGACTGCCTGATTCATGTAGACAGCCAGGAATTGCTGCTTCAGCACCTGGCATTTGTAAAAAGCCTTCTCACTTCATTGGGGTACACCATCAACGTAAAGAAATCTCAATTGATACTCAGTCAAAAGATTGTATTCCTGGGAGCAAGCTTGGACACAACTTCCCTGATGGCATTTCTCACCTCAGAAAAACAGGTTTGTTTGACAGACTAGAAACAAAAAAGAAACGGCTGCGGGTAAAACCAAGGTGCAAAAAAATAAGTAAAAATATAAACACAGTGCACCAAGGTAACACACAATAACGTTTGACAGACTACTTTAAACAAATGGCCACCAGAATCCAACCATCTGCAAGAAAAATACTGCAAGCCCTAGGGTTCATGGCCTCATGTATTCTGTCCATATGCAAGACTGCATATGAGGAAACTTCAGTGGTACTTTAAAAAGTCTTTGCTGCCAGTACTGTCAGGACCTGGAAACAGTCATTCCTATCATACCTTGTCTAATGGCAGAGTTCCTTTGCTGGGCAGAAGCATGCAACCACAACAAGGGACTGCATTTCACTCAACCCCACACCACCCAAACCCTGACCACAGATGCATCAGACTATGCATGGGGGACTCTCATGGCAGGCAAATGCATTCAGGGCCACTGGAGCCCAAGGCATATTCTCCTGCACATCAGTCAAAAAGAGATGCTAGCTGTACAGAATGCTCTGACAGCTTTCAGATACCTAATCCTTCCAGGACAACTGCTGATAAAAACAGACAACACCACAGTTATGTGGTACATAAACAAACAGGGCGGGAATCCATTCTTACCCACTCTGCAGGTTAGCCATGGACCTGTGGAACACAGCATTGAACAACCAAGTCCATCTACAAGCTCGGTTTCTGCCAGACAAACAAAATTCACTGGCAGATGACTTAAGCAGAAATCTCCTAGACCCACAGCAGTGGAAATTGAAGCCAAACACCTTCAACCTTCTGATCCAGTGGTATTGGACACCAGAGGTGGATCTCTTTGCCTCCCCCGAGAACCACCAGTTAAGCAAATACTGCACCAGGAACCCTCACAGCAGGGCCTGGAAGTTGGATGCCCTATCCTTTCACTGGAAAAACCTCTGAATCTATGCCTTTCCCCCTCTGCCCCTTCTCTCGAGAGTTCTACTCAAGATAAAACAAGACAGGCCAAGGGCAATTCTGATTGCCTCGGATTGGCCACGCCAGCACTGGTACCCACTCCTGTGCAGCCTGACAGCAGTGCCACCCTGGCACCTACACCAGACCCCCTACCCTGCTGTCTCAGCAGGAGGGGACAGATTTTGCATCCACAATTGCAAACCTAAACCTTGCAGCCTGCCTTATTCCTTGAATACTCCACCAGCAACCCTAAGCAAACAGGTGCTGGATGTCTTTCTTGAAGCCAGAAGACCTAGTACTAGGAAATCCTATGCTGAAAAGTGGAAAATATATTGTTCTTGGATTCAGTCTAAAGGAAAGGACACAGCATTTCCCTCTTTACCTCTTATCCTGGATTTGTTCTTGAAGGTCTGAGTAAGCTATGTAGTGAAAGCGCTTACCGTTTTTATGTCACTCAAATAAATGAACTGTGAGTTGTGAATTTTACACAGACTGGACTTGTTACTTGGATAAATCCTTCTTTTAAAGAATATATGCTGTTTGAATTTTTCAGCCAAAAGCCAGGTTGCCTCGTTGTAATCCTTGGTTTGATTTTCTTGCTGAATTTTATCAACGAGGCATTTACCCCGTGGAGTATAGTCCATTTTGTTGTTTGCTACAGTACACCATTAATTGAAATACATTCATTGAGGTCAGGAGACATACAAGCATTCAATCTTATTTGCCACATCATTTCTCCGTATAGAAATCTTGGAGTTGGTATATTTAATTAGCAGGATGTGTGGGGGGTGCAGGGTGGCAAAAATATAATATATATATATATATATATATATATATATATATATATATATATATATATATATATATTTTTTTTTATTTATTTAAATTTTGAACTTTCACAAGTTTGATCTTGTGGTCTTGACCGTAAGAAATTCACACTTGTGAAAGTTTGAAATTTAGAAGTAGGGGCATATATATCAAATGTTAACATGTGTATGGCATTCTCTGTCATTCTAGTAGATAAAACAGTAACAGCTATTGAAGGCACAAACCCCAAACGATACTCTGCTATGCTAAAACATCTTGGCATAGCAGAGTATTGTTTGGGGTTTGTGTCTCTTTTTGGTGCCAAAATAGGTGTTATTGTTTTATCAGTTTGTCATACTTTTACTGTTAGTTCATTCTAGTAGATATTTTTTCTTAACAGAAAGTGGTACTTCATATTGTATTTTAAAGTGAAAATGCTTGATTGTTTTACCTCAACAGACTTGCAAAATTCCTTAGTTTTTCAGATTATTATTTATTGGGAAACAAAGTTGTTTGCAGGAAAATTAACTGTAGAGAACATCCACTTGTTCAAAAAAGTAGCATTTGTTTCCCCAAATGTAAACTACATGTTACGATAAGAATCCCTTGTTGAGGGAAGATAGACAAAATCCAGAACACAAACAAGACATCCCAATTGCTTGCTTCTTGTTTAAACTTGCGTCTGAAGTCAATTTGTAAAAAATGAATAATTTCTTAAAGGGGATCTGTGTTCACTGCTTACCAAAATAAGAAACATTATCAGTTTCTTTCTTTTACCTATCCTTGAAGATTTGATCAGCAGACTGATATGAAACAGTTTTCTGTAATTTTTCACAGCAGAGTCCTGAATGTTTGTCTGCAAAGGAGTCGGGAACAGAAATGGGTGACAATTTGAGTAGTATGATAGTGAGTGAACTGCGGATCAGAATGGGTCGGCCACCTTGTGGATTGTGAAAATGGGCAAATTAAGATGTGCAGTTTGGTCCTTTATTCCTAAAACTGATGTGAGCATCCTGGTGTAGCTTACATAGGATTTTTAATGGCTGTTGGGTGTATGGAAATGTGGGAGTTATTGTTCTTGTAGCCATATCTGTTGCACTAATGCTTTCCCTCCTTTCTCTCTCATTCACTGCATGGTTTCTGATGACGTGTGCGTAGCTTCTATCTTGGGGAGATCACACTTGCCCTGGGACACCTACATTCACAGGGCATTATCTACAGGGACCTGAAGCCTGAGAACATCATGCTGAATTACCAAGGTTAGTAATCCTTTGAAAATGCAACTGTAAGTATTTGTAGCCAGTTAATAGCTTACAGTAGAATGTGAGGGTTTGAGAAGATGCTGATGATTTTTTTTTTCATATCTAGTACTTCTCCAGACTTACGTTCTCCAACAAAATTTGCTCCAAATTGCAAAGTCTTGAGAGCTCTTTTCTCCACACTGTGTAATGCTGCACCAAGTTACCTTCTTTATGCCTCCTATAACAACTCTCGAGTCTTTCTTCTGCACAGCACCTTCATGGTAATGTGTTGTGGGCATAGTCTTTTCCAAGGTGTCCTGATGTTAACATACTCTGCACTCGCTTTGTTCCAGGACACATTTGGCTCATTTTATTGCAGGACACATATATGCTCTGCTGCTGCTCTTGCATATTGTTTATGTGGAAGCCACATCTGAACTCTGGCCTTTTTGTGACACACTGTTGTTGGTTCATGCCCAAATTTTCTCCTGTACAAGTAGTTCAGTTTTCTGACATTTAATGACATAGTTGCAAACGTCTATCTATGATAAAGACCATAAGCAACAGACTTCAGTTCATGCAATCAGTGGTACAGGAAATTACAGCTGATGTTTAATGAAAGAAGATTTGTGGCTTGAACTTGTAAAACAAAATGAGTTATGTACAGGTTTGTGGAGAAACTAGTCAGAACATGGAATGGATTAGGTATCATAGCCTTAAATATGTAATTAGATTCTCATTGTGGTGGGGCAGAGAAAAGGTCAGGTGGAAAAACCAGCATATTTACATTGTAGCATTATTGTGAAAAAGGCTAAGGTAGCATTTCCCTTCTGTAATGATTTGGTGAGACCACGTTTAGGATGTGGGATTTGGTTCCAAAGGCTGTACCTCAACAAAAATATAATTTTGGGTAAAAGATTGTATGTATGCCAGCAAAGGTGGCTTAAGGTAAGTAGGAAAATATATATGAATCTGTGTTTGAGGTGCTGAAGCTATATGTTGTGTAAGAGAGAAAAAAGTGACAACAGTGAAACCATATAAATCAGTGTAAAGTGGACTTTTTATTTCTTCCTTTCCACGTAAGCTCACTGTACACAAGTATCCCTTTCCATAGGCAAAATGGCAGCACTGTTTAGTTAAATAACTTGCACAGTCTACAAGTGGAAATTGTCCCTATGACTGCACATGCCTCCCCTAGTTGGAAATGGGTCATTTTATAAAAATCGTATATGTTACTTCCAGTACAGTGCTGTAATAAAGCTGTCATCAGCAGTACTGTCTTGTCCAGATCCTTGGTGTTATTGTGTTTGTCATTACTAGAGCAGTATGTACATGGGTATGTATGAGTTGTAACATCCACAGATGAATATAATAAAGCATGCAGTGGGATTGTGAGAGGACTGCTAGTGCCTAGTGCCTCTGTGTGGGAACAGTGCATAGTGCACTCTGTACAACATGCAACAGGGAGGCTTGAACGGAATACGGTGAAAGAAGAGGTGGAACCAAATGTTTTTTGATTCTCGAGTCCTGTTCTGGTATTTCTTCCTCCCCATCATAATCCCCCTCACTATCATAAATAATATTGACTGTAAAAGTGCCTAACATGATATTTAGTCATTAAATATGATGACTAATTTCACTGTATGTTTTTTTTAGGACACATAAAACTGACAGACTTTGGGCTGTGCAAAGAATCAATCCATGATGGAGCAGTTACGCATACCTTCTGTGGGACAATTGAGTACATGTATGTATGAGCTGTTTGGAGTTTTTTCTTTAATTTGGGGGTATAGATGGCCTAAAATTGGCACCATAACCTTGTACAGGTAGATTTTAATGTATGTGTAGCATAGTCTCTGTGGGAAGTCTTGTAATATGGAGATTAGCTGTGTGTTTCATATTTATCACCATGGCCACAGGCCTTGATGAGATATTCATTTGTGTGACCTTTTGTTACCTCCTCTTAGGAAGTTATCCCAAGAATTCCCCTCTGATTGTTGTTCTCCCTTCTCCCATTGTGTCCTCCATTAGGGCTCCAGAGATCCTGATGCACAGTGGCCACAACCGTGCAGTGGACTGGTGGAGTCTTGGTGCATTGATGTATGATATGCTGACGGGATCGGTGAGTCCTTTCCTTCCCTCTCTGTCCTTTATTTGCTTCATTCCTTTTCCCTTTCACCTCATCATTCCTTACTGTTTCACTCTGTTATCTTCCACTCTTCATGCCTTCTCCGTTTTTTTTTTTCTGTGTATGTTTTTTCTGTCTCACTTTTTGTGTTCATTTCCCCTCTCCCTTTTTTTTTTTAGCTATTTTTAATTTAAAACTGTTGGTTGCTACATATAATAATAAAATCTAATTCAGTTAACTAGTACTGAGGCTGTGTTAGATGCAGGTATATGACCTCCCAGTAGAATTTGTGTGAGGGCAGGTGTTAGTAAATTCCGTAGTAGTCTAAAGGTCACAGGACAGTGTGATCCATTGATAAGGGGATATGTTTTCCTGCAGCAGGCTCACAAAAATATACAATAGTTTATGGCATGTTTAATATCCCCTCTTCCTCATCCTGATTTACCTCTTATGGTTCATTAACAATTATCAGTTGTTGCCTCCACCTATAATGTACAATGGAACCATTGATAATGGGGTGAAATAATGAACTGTACAATAAGGAATATTTTATGTGTATGCGTATATTGTATGTGTGCTTGCGTATGTGCGGTTTGCTCTTTGTAATACTTTTTTTCTTTAAGGATGCAGATGTGCACACATGCATACATATGTTCTTGCAGAAACTTAAGTTGCAGTCCATTTAGGTTCACATCAGAACATGTAAAGAAAAATTAGTTTGGAGTTTTTTTTTGCTGTCCGCCCCCTGAAGCATTGACATTCTATAATTGTACTGTACTGGGATTCTGTCTTATCCCACATATTTGTTATTTGGATAAACCTACTACACACAAATGCCTCTCTTTAGGGTGAACAGAAAACACTGTTTGGCTAAGTGACTTGCTCAGAATCATTCATAAAGCAAACCCGAGACTGAGGGAATCAAATTTGTAGTCTTAATCTGCTGTGTTGAAGTCAGCTGAATGGCATAGAGAGTAAGGCTCTGACTGAACTGCTGGTGGCCCAAGTCCATTTAGTGACTTTGGTCCGTGTAGTAGCTGACTGGTGAGGATGAGAGTGAGCAGCCACTGTAGACTCAGCCATCTTGCATGAGTGAGGTGGGTGTCATTTGCCACGAGGGTGATAAGCAGGAGCACTGGGTGTTAAACTCAGTGAAGTTTGAGCCTGCTAAGTCCGAGCTGTCATAGTGTACTTGCACTAGAAAGCTAATGGAAACATGGTCAGCCAAGACATACTTCCACTCAAGAAGCAGCAATGGTGGAGCTTAGCAGAGCTGTCAAGAGAGGGTACTCCCATGAAAAGACAGTAAGCCATCCCCAAGGACCGCCATGCTGGCTTGCTCCCTACCTCCCAAGTAGGAACCAAATGTACTTTCCAGAGAAGTAAATATTGTGGGAAATAATATCCAGGGATTTGTTATGGCTAGGCTTGTATAGGCCCTAGGGCCGATAGCCTAGTACCAACCTATGAACCTACCACTCATCTCTTGTTGAGGCATGAAAGGTGGACTGAGGTAAAAGAGCAGGAAGGAATTGGTCAAAAGGGCTGTCATCTAATCTAGGAATGCTTGACTCCTTTTTCCCCCTCCCTCTGGGTTCAGATAGGGAAGCTATCGGGTGAGATCCTGGGAGAGGAATGAAAATTCTATAAGCTAAGCTATCAAGAGTTTGCTGTCATGGTTAGCCTGTGTTATCACACTTGATCATTCATGAAAGTGAAACAGCACGTCTTACAGGATAACACCATTCTTGAATGATAAACACAGTGTCAGTATTACACGCAAACAATATTACCATGTTGGGAAACAGTGTGCATGTGTGATAATGATTGATGTCCTTCAAGGATGCATCTGCAGTCCTTACAAATGGGTTGTCCTGTCGTCAGGCAGCCCTTCGGTCGGCCGGATTCCAAAGTCTGGGTCCGGCTTCGGCTGGTGTCGCACTTCACCCGACGTCATCGCTGCAGTTTTTCGGGTATAAAGGCATCAGCCGACGCCATTTTCGTCAGTCTTTCTTGCCACGTAGCGCCCAAAGCAGAAGCTGTTCGCAAGTGCCGGTCGGTCAGATCCAGAGATTACTACTACCGAATACTACTTCGAAGACTTCTAAAAAGCTAAGTACCCCGTTGGGGACTCTTTCTTGCCTCAGCCGATGTCAGAGAAAGTGAATAACTGTTTATCTTGTGGGAAACAAATACCTCATAAAGATTTCCACTCCTACTGCATACATTGTTTAGGCCCTGGGATATACAGTCAATATAAAAAAGTCAAGGCTGATTCCATCCCAAAGAATAACCTTTCTGGGTGCAGAGCTGGACACTTCAAAACAAATGGCATCCCTAACTGCAGAAAAGAAAGAGCAACTACCTCTCTACTTCTTGGCATTAACAAAGCAGAACCATCTAACTGCAAGAAAAGTACTACAAGCCCTAGGCTTCATGGCATCCTGCATAATTCTGGTCCCTCATGCCAGACTGCATATGAGAAAGCTACAGTGGTACCTAAAGAATTTGTGGTCCCAACACAAGCACAGCCTAGAAACCAAAATTCCAATAATCCCATGCCTGAAGCAAGAGTTCCTATGGTGGGCTCAGGCCTGTCAATCAAACACAGGATTGCCCTTCTGCAACTGTCAACCAAGCCAAACCATCACGACAGATGCCTCAGACCTCGGTTCGGGGGCACACATGCTGGGCAAGTGCATACAAGGCTTATGGACTCAAGACCAGCTGCGCCTGCACATAAATCTAAAGGAAATGCTGGCAGTAAAATTGGCAATCCAGTCATTCAGACCATTTCTCCAAGAAGGTCAGTTGATGATAAGGACAGACAACACCACAGTTATGTGGTACATCAACAAACAGGGAGGCACACATTCATATCCTCTATGCCGACTGGCACTGGACCTATGGGATGTGGCTCTGAGCTACAACATTCAGTTACAAGCAATTTTTGTACCGGAAAAAGAAAACATTCTAGCAGACATATTAAGCAGAACTACCACAGATGCCCACGAATGGATGCTGCATCCGGACATCTTCAAAGCCATCACAAGAGAATGGGGATTACCACAAATAGACTTATTTGCATCCCCACTCAATCACCAGCTAAAGAAATTCTGCACAAGGACGTACCACCCACTTGCTTGGAAGGTGGACTCCCTATCCTTCAGTTGGAAAAAACTGACAGCATACGCATTCCCACCACTTCCTTTGATGCACAAGGTGCTTCTGAAGATCAAAGAGGAACGTCCAAGGATCATCCTGATAGCTCCAGACTGGCCAAGACAACATTGGTACCCATTGCTGAGGAGCATGTCTCGGGAACAAATATGGACACTACCCCTGATCCCATTACTGTTAACACAGAACAACTACAACATCATGCATCCAAACCTGAAAACTCTGCAGCTAACTGCCTGGAACATTACATAAGCGCAATTAACCCAAATTTATCCCAAAGTGTTAAAGACATAATCCTGGAGGCTCGTAGACCTTCAACAAGAAAGAATTATGCAGCAAAATGGAAAAGATATCTCATTTGGAGTACTGCAAAGGGAAAAGATGTGACACTGGTAAACATAGCCAACATCCTGGAGTACTTGGCAGAGCTCTTCCATACAGGCCTGTCCTATTCTTCCATCAAGATACATGCATCAGCTATTTCAACAGAATACAGCTTGGATCCTCCTGTCTTCTCTCATCCTCTGCTCAGACAGTTTCTGAGAGGAATTAAAAATGTAAAACTTCCCAGGAAACCACCATTGCCAGCATGGGACTTGAACTTTGTGCTAGAAAAATTGACACTTCCCCCTTTCGAACCAGCAGCTACAGCAGAATTACAATACTTATCCTAGAAGACTGCTTTCCTGCTGGCAATAACTTCAGCAAGAAGGGTCTCTGAACTACAGGCATTAATGGCAGTGCAACCCTTCCTGATCTTCCATCAAGATAGAGTGTCCATGAGAACAAATCCTACATTTATGCCTAAGGTGGTATCCAGAGTGTCTTTAAATCAGGCTATCCACCTACCTACATTCTTCCCCAACCCACAGAACAGGGGAGAAAGACTCTTGCATACCTTGGATGTACATAGACAATTACGCTACTACCTGGACAGGACCAAGTCCAATAGAAAAACTGACCAGCTTCTGGTAGCATATGCAACAGGAAAGGAAGGAAACCAATTTCAAAACAGACAATCTCCAAATGGATAGGAAATTGCATTAGATTTTGTTACTCCTACCATGGAAAGAAAACTCCAGAGAACATCAGGCCTCACTCCACAAGGGCTACAGCCACTACCACAGCTTTCTTACGAGGAGTGGCTACCAAGGACATTATAGAGGCTGCTACTTGGACCTCCGTGCATACATTTGCCAAGCATTACAATTTACCTTTATACTCTAGATCCTGAGCAGGTTTTGCCACTGCTGTTTTGCAAGGGATCCTAACTACACCATAATCTCTACTCTTTTCCTCCTCCCCTAGTTTAGCTATTGTATTCTACCCATTTGTAAGGACTGCAGATGCATCCTTGAAGGACATAGTACAGTTTTGTACCTACCATAAATGTAGATGTCCGATAGGAATGCATCTGCAGTCAGGATTACCCACCCACCTTCCCCTCTGAGGTACTCCTACGGTATTTGCCATCCTTCAGCTAGCTTGGGGGGGATCTATTATGGTGTATTTGTTTGTATATATGTACATACATGCTTATTTTATGTGTTTGCTCTCTACTATTTGGAAACATTGGCATTTATCCAAATTTAGCCATCCTAGAGGGCACCTGGCATCTGGGGCAAGAAACACTGAGGAAAATGGCGTCGGCTGATGCCTTTATACCCGAAAAACTGCAGCGATGACATCGGGTGAAGTGCGACACCAGCCGAAGCCGGACCCAGACTTTGGAATCCGGCCGACCGAAGGGCTGCCTGACGACAGGACAACCCATTTGTAAGGACTGCAGATGCATTCCTATCGGACATCTACATTTATGGTAGGTACAAAACTGTACTTTCTGCTGATAAGCCAGTGACTATTGCTGTACTGGGGCACTTAGCCTCTAATCAGATTTTCCATTCATTTTTGCGGCATAGTTTTAGAGCTTTGTAAATTCTGATGTATGCCCAATCTAAACCATAGAAAACGTTTGACAGTAAATATTCTTGTTTGTATTGGGATAAATGCCTGTGAACAAGGGAATATGTGTACCTCACATTTTTTTTTCAGGGAAGCTGTTTATATTATATGATCTGAAGTTGTTAATCTTCTTCCATTCCTCACTGATGGGTACTGTTCCGAACCCTCGGAACGGAGTCGGCCAAATGCCAAGCTAGTGTACACCAAACTCTCGAGCCATGCTATTGCCCACAATGCCCTTCATCCCATACCTCCGATCTTGTTTGCCGCGCAGCCATGTAGCAGCGTTTTCACCGAGCTCTCTGGCTAAGTAGTTTTGAATTATTCAAACTTGTATTTCTTCCAAAAATTTTTCTTATAGTGTCTTCTTATAGTCTATCTCTACCCACAGGTATTCCTTTTCTTACCATTGTTGGTATTTTCTTGCCTTTTCCTTTACTTTTACCACCCTCTTGGTAACTCTTCATACCATTGCTGGTAGTCTGGCTCTTTTTCTCCTTCCTTTCTCAGTTTGCGCGAGTGTTAGTATGTCTGAGAAAAAGGGTACTTCAGGTTTTAAACATTGCACGTCATGCAGTGGTAAATTACCTAACAGTGACTTGCATTTTAAATGCATTTATTGTTTGGGCATCTCGCATCTTTCTGCGACTCCCCCATGTGTTATTTGTGCGAGTTTTAGTTAACTGACGTTGAATGAATGGCGTAACAAGTTGATTTTGAAAGGATTGCTTTCCTCTCCTTTCACTGAGGCTATTTCTGCGGAGGTCTCAACCCCTCCAGGCAAGGATAAGAAGCACCCTCGCTCAGACCCTTCTTCACCTGCTGGTGATAGGGGCAAAAATCATCGATCTAAGACTGGTAGATGTTCCTCCGAGTATCAACTCGCTGTCTTGGTGCCACCGATTTTGACACCTAGCACAGTTTCTGGGAAGTCTGAATTGTCGGTGCCAGGCTCTTCACCGACTACTACTGAACTGATGGTTTCTTTGGTTCCGACCAGTCTGGTTCAGGACACTTCGACACCGGCCTCGCCTTTACAGGCTCCGGCTCCGACAACCTCGGATCCGATCTTAACTATTACCCCGATTGTGACTTCGGCTCCGAGTTCCCTCTCGGTTCCGACTTTACCGTTTTCTGCAATTCAAATCGGAATCCTCGGCTACATTGAGTTCATTACCACGGACCAGATATTCGTCTTCTGTAGACCCATTTCCCGGGCAACCCTACAGTCCTTTTCTGGACCGGCCTGAATCCCCTTCTGGGATATCGATTACGTCTGCCAGGAACGTGTCCGAAATAGACATTGTTCGTCTCGTGGATCAGATATTGACTGCAAGAGGAATCTCCAGACCCTGTTCCACTCCAGGTGTTGGGATTTTTCCTTCTTCAACTCCTTTCATATTCTCCTGAGGGGGATCTTTCGGTCCCAAGGCCCCCTTCCCCATTGCTTTCAAAGAGATCCCTTCCTTCGGCGCAGACTGCGTTGATGCCTGAAGCATCTAAGTCCTGGTGGGCTTCAGTTCCGACGACAGCTCACCTTATTCACACCTTGCTTCAGGAGTGGAATATTCGGTTCCGGTCCCGGCACCGAAGGCCTTCTCGGTTCCCGTCTTGGATCCAAGAGTTATTTTCGCACTGAACACTTCTCAGACATCAGTCTTGGAGGTGGGCCATTCGGAGCGAGGTGTGACCCCGGTTCCGATTCAGTCCTCTTCGGTTCCGGGCTCCCATCCGTCTTCGGGTGGGCTTGCCTTACGGATTATGGAGAGGGTGCTGGCGACTAACAATCCTCCTCCTTCAGCTTCGCCTTTGGTTCCCCCTCTTACTCAGCCATCGTCAGCCCTTTGCAGGAGACCACTAATCCTAAGCACTCCCCTTTCTGAGGCTTCTTCGGACATTCCCACCGAAGAGCCCCCTCGGAAGAGGGTGTGCAAAAGAAAACACATGGACTCACCTGAAGAGTCCCTTACTGAGGATAGGGATTACGATGATGGGGAAGGTTCCCCTAGATCACCCCCTGACGATGTTTCCTTTAGGGACATCTTAGAGATTTTGAGTCAGCAGGGTGACTGGAAATCTTCCACCCCTTCTCCGGAGGAATCCGTATTCTTACAAGCTTTCCGTTCCTAGCCCACTACATCCTGGGTGACCACTCCTGCAGATGAGTTGGTCAAATTCATTGTACAGTGAGCGTGGAGGAGTCCGGATTCAGTAGAAGCTATCCCCAGGAGATCAGACAAAGTACTTTCTCCTCCAGAAGATCAACTCTATTGGTCGAAAGGCTTGCCAGTAGACACTGTGGTGGTGGCGGCGGCCGCAAAGAAGGACTTAGAAGAGAGTCCAGCTGTTCATCCGCCCAACAGGGAGTCCCAGGCGGTGGACAGGCTAGGGAAATGAGTCTTTGCTGCAGCAACCTTTGCGTGCATTCGAGACTCCAGAAAGACCTTATTTCCAAACTCTCTGGTAGCCTCGCGGGTCAAGTGCCAGATGGAGCAAGTGACAAAGTGGCCTCCCAACTTGCCACCCTTGAAGCGATTTCGATTTCCTCCATGAGGTTGCTCTCCCACCAAACCGAAGGAGCAGCTAGAGCAGCAAGTGCTGGCGTGGTTGTTCGACGTCATGCCTGAATGCACATTCCTGACCTACCAGATTCCTTCAAGTCTTCCTTTTTGAATGCCCCTATTGAGCCCTTCACGCTCTTTGGTTCTAAGGTCAAGGATACTTTGGCCAGGTGCGAGCAGGACGGAAAGACCTTGTCTGCCGTGGGCCTGCGCTTCTCCAAACCTTAGCGTTCCTTCTCCAGGAATCAGAGTGCAAAGTTGTGGCACAAGAAGTCGCAAGGTTTCTTTCGTGACGCACATGGCGAGGACTCCTCCAGAGGCAGAGGATGGTCCAACGGTGGAAGACATCCCTTTAGGGGCAGAGGGGGTTACTGGAATTAGGGCTCCAGAGATTCTTTCACCAGTAGACCCTATCAGTGCTCCTGAAGCATTGCCCGATTGCTTTCCTCTGGAAGCAGTTGGAGCATGTTTCTCTCTGCACCAAGCAGCCTGGTCCTCCATTACCGACGATTTATGGGTGCAGAGAATTATCACCAGAGGGCTGTCACATTCCCCTCAAATCCTTTCTCCCTTCCCGACGTTTCACACAGTGAAAGGGAGGAGGCATCTTCCGAAATCAAGAAGCTTCTTCTAAAGCGATGCGGATTAGGGTTCTACTCCAGACTCTTTTTGGTGCCAAAAAGACAGGGGACTGGAGGCCTATTCTGGATCTCAGTCATTTGAACGGTTCAGTTATACAGACCACATTCCGCATGGTCACTATTCAATCCATCCTTCCATGCCTTCAGGAGGGTGTGTGGATGTGCTCTCTAGATCTCCGGGATGCGTATTACCACATCAAAATGGGCAAGCGCTCCAGGAGGCTTTTGGGCTTCCGGCTGGGAGCCAATCATTTTCAATTCAGAGCCCTGCCTTTTGGTCTCTCGACGGCCCCCAGAGCGTTCACGAAATGTCTAGCTGTGGTGACAACTCACTTGAGACTGCACGGATTCCAGGTGTTTCCTTATCCGGATGATTGGCTGCTCTTCGCCCCCACCAAGCGTCTACTGACCAGGGCCCTGCGCCACACTCTGTCTCTGGTGGTGTCTCTGGGTATTACTATCAATTGTGAAAAATCAAACCTTCAACCCTCACAACAATTGGAGTTCATAGGGGCTGTGTTCAACACTCAGCTTGGTCTAATAGCTCTTCCTCATCACGGGCTCTTAAGACTAAGAACACAAGTGCAAGTGATACTCGACTGCAGGAAAGTGTCTGCAGGGGAAGTTTTGCAGGCTCTGGGTTCCATGGTGGCAGCCATTTCCATTGTTCCGTTGGCCAGGATTCATATCCGCCTGTTACAGTGGCTTCTTCAAACTCAATGGATACACAATCATCATCCCTTGAACGCACTAATCCTCTTCACCAATCTTTGCACGCAGGATCTCCTCTGGTGGATGAGAATGGATGAAAGTCTTTGGTGTTGCCCCTTTCAACCTCTTCAGCCCAGCACCACAGTGATTACGGACACTTCCATGATAGGGTGGGGGGGGCTATTTTTAGGGAAGATCTGTTCACGGCACGTGGTCTCCTCTAGAAGTCGACTTACACATCAACGTTCTAGAGCTCAGAGCTGTGTTACTGGTGTTACAAGCTCTCCACCCTCTTCTTCCTCTTGGACTGATTGCTATCCAGTCCAACAACATGTCTGTGGTCTGGTACATCAACAAGCAGGGAGGGACCAGATCCTACCCCCTTTGCCACAAGGCCATGAGAATTTGGCAGTGGGCGATAGCTACCAATCGTTTCCTGATTGCTACACACATTCCTGGGAGTACCAATGTGATAGCGGGCAGGCTGAGCAAATGCATCCTGCTTCCTCATGAATGGTCTCTCAACCCGGAAGTGGCAGAGGAAATTTTCAGCCGCTGGGGCCAGCCTTGCTGTGATCTGTTTGCCTCCCCCCTCCAATGCGAAGTGCAGCAGCTACTTTGCCCTCTTGCCTCCGCAGGGGGAGTCCCCGAGAGATGCTCTGACTCTTGATTGGCCCACGGGTCACCTGTGCGCTTATCCTCCCATCCCCTTGATACCCTTAGTCTTAAGGAAAGCTACTCGGTTGAGAAGCAGAATGATTCTCATTGCCCTGTTCTAGCCTCGTCAGGTTAGGTTCCCCTTCCTTCAGCCACACCTGCTCCGACTCCCTTGGATTCTAGACTTCCATCAGGATCTCATCTCTCACCCCCAAGGGTTGTCATCTCCAAATATGGCCACTCTCAAACTGACAGCTTGGTTGCTCCACTTCTGTTAGTAGCCAGTCTTGAGTCACTTTCTTCTCCGATACGGAATATTATTTTGGCCTCCCACAAACCTTCTACCAGAAAACTTTATAAAGACAAGTGGAAATGTTTTTCCTTGTGGGCACAAGAGCTGTTTCTGGATCCTGTTTCTGTTCCAGTAGCTACGGTTCTTCAATACCTGACCAAGCTTTTCCTTAACGGGGCTTCTGCATCCACGATTCGGGTGCATCTAGCTGCCATCTCCAGTTTCCATGATGGTTCAGACGGAATTTCTGGTATTTCTTCCCATCTGTGTAAGACTTTCTTGAAGGGGATTTTTCATTCTAGACCTCTCATTAGGCAACCTGTGTAATCATGGAATCTGTCTAGGGTGCTTCAAACTTTGACTCTACCTCCTTTCGAGCCATCTGCAACCTGTGATGTGAAGTTTCTGTCCTGGAAAACCTTGTTTCTGGTGGCGGTTACTTCAGCCAGGCATGTATCAGAGCTACAAACATTATGCATTAAAAGTCCTTATTTGATTTTCCATAAGGACAGAGTATCACTTTGCACTAATCCCACTTTCTTACCCAAGGTGGTTTCGGAATTCTCTAGTAATCAGTCCATTGAGTTGCCTGTGTTTTTCACTAATTATACAAACAAAGGGGAGTACTGTCTTCATTCCTTGGATGTCCACAGACCGTTGCGGTTTTATTTGGACAGGACAAAGTCTTTTCGAAAGTCAGGTCAGTTTTTGTTGCTTTTGCGGACTCTAGTAAGGGATCGGCAATGTCTAAGGTTACCTTGTCTAAATGGCTTAGGGATTGCATCTCCTTTGTTTATTCTCTGGAGGAAGAATCAGCTCCTGGCTGCATTAAACCTCATTTCACTAGAGCTGTGGCTGCTTCTGTCACCTTTCATGCTAGGGCTTCCATGGATGATATTTGTGCAACTGCCACCTGGGCTAAACCCCATACCTTTATCAAGCATTACAAATTGGATCTGATCTCCAGGGATAGAGCTGCCTTTGGCTCTATGTTTCTCCGGAATGTTCTTCCATGAGGGCCACCCAGATTCTGTAGTAGCTAGGGACCTGGTCCATCAGTGAGGAATGGAAGAAGATTAGCAACTTCAGATAAAGAAGTTATGTCTTACCATAACGTTCCATCTGAGTTGTTGATGGTCTTCCATTCATCACACTCTCCCACCTTCCCCCGCCAAGGCTCCTGGCGGATCTTTGGGTCGTTTTGGTGAGTTAGGGTGTTTGCGCAGAGATGGCCTCTGCCTCTGTTTCTTATATATATATATGTTGCTACTATGGTTCTGCTAACTCGATCTGAGGTGTGGGATGAAGGGCATTGTGGGTAGTAGCATAGCTCGAGAGTTTGGTGTACGCTAGCTTGGCATTTGGCCGACTCTGTTCCGAGGGTTCGGAACCGTACCCATCAGTGATGAATGGAAGATCATCAACAACTCAGATGGGTATGGTAAGACATAACTTCTTTTTTTCTCTGATACAGATTTTTTTTTCTGCTGTCATAGAATAATTTATTAGCTTCTGTGTAAAGAACTGTCATAAAAAGATGTGTCCTAAACAAGAATGTTTAATATGTTGCTTATTTATTTAGAAGACTGTGAGAATGCGTGACTAAGATGCAGTTTTCCTTATGGTATTAAGAAACTTATAGTTAAATGCTTGGTAAGCATATGTAGTTTTTGTTAAGAGTTTGATCTGATGAGATGCTGTCTTGAGGGGATCTTTCTTGAGGTCTGTTTCTTAAATGTCATGTGTGACGCCACATTATCAGTTGTCTGTTTTCTGTTATTACAGAGTCTTGTACAAAATGGAGCTGTGCTTAGTTTGTGATAATAAAGTGCTGCCACTCACAGGGGCACTGATTATAGTATCAAAGCTTTTAGTGCCTTCCACAAACTTAGACCATCAGTTGCCCAGACAGGGACAAAAGGTGGAGGAATCTCAATATATGTTAACAGTAAGCATAACTCTAGGTTGGTTAAATAGGACAATATCCTGGAATTTATCCATGTACAAATCACCGTAGACAAAGTCCCATACCATATCCTAGCAAGTTATAGGTCGCCCTGTATGTCCCTAGAATTCCATAGCTTGTACCTTGACCGACTGGAGACAGCCACCATTAAACTAAGTACCTTATTCATGGAAGTCTTCAACTACCTCTGTAGACTAAGAAAACATACATTGCCTCATGCTTACAGGCACAATGATTCCTAGATTGTATTAACAGAAATACTCTTGACCAGACAGTGTGTACACTCACCAGAGGTTCAAACATACCAGACTTGGTACTCACCAGTATGAGAGAGGGTTACCCCCCCATCATGTTATCACTGGTTAGGTCAGACCACAGAGCTGTCTGCTTTGAAGTAAAAATCAACTTGATAATTCCCAGCAAACCCCATAACAGTTAGCAACTGTGCCAAAGTGATCTGCATACTATTAGGTGATAGTTTGCCAAATTTCAGTGCCCACCCAACCCGAAGTTTCTAACAATCTATGCAGAATTGTTCACAGATACCTTTTACAACAATTTAAATAGAGGCTGCTGTACCTACTTGGATGTAAGCCCAAAACAAATCATGCCGGTAAAATCCTAACCTTAACAGGGTATGTAAAAAAAGAAAGTCATGGCTGAAATCTGTAAGAGCAACTCCCATAATGATAGAAGCTCTCTAATGAAACTGAACAGGAAACTAAGAGGCTAATTACAACGTCAAGATAGCCTCACAGGCTGAAGACAACTGTAAGGCTTTCTACAGCTACGTCCAGCACCTCAAAGGCAGCACTTGTCAGTGTGCTGAACTGCTGGTCACTGGTGCCACCTTCACTGAGCAGATCCATATAGTAAATTTGCTGGCTGACAAATTCAGTTCAAACTTCAGCCACCTCACCCCATGAAATACCTACCAGCATACCCCCCCAAACTATTAACAGGGAGCAGATCCTGGCAGTGCTCCCTAAGACCTGAAACACAGCTTCAGTGCACCTCCTAAATTGCTTTAAATATGACCTTTTAGGACCACTTGAGTCACTTTTCAACTATAGCCTCAAAACAGACTTTGAATCATGAGAATCAAGGACTGCAATGGTTATCCCACTTCACAAGGGTGAACCATAAACCAACCTCGGAAACTACAGACCTATTAGTCTGTCTAGTCTAATATGCAAAACTATGGAATGAATTATTATTTAAATGATCAACAAAGATGTAGGCAATCTTCAGGCACTGGACCTAACCAAGTTTGGCTTTGTCAAAGGAAGGTCATGCCTCCTAAACATGGTGGACATCTTTGAGAAGGTCACCAAGACACTGGATGAGGTGAAAATGGTGCATACTGCCTACCTGGCTGTGGCTAAGGCATTTGACACAACACAAAACTATACTCGGGTATAGTTGACAAACACAGAACTGGGCATAAAGGAAGTCAGGATTAGTGAGACCACCTCTGCTAAGAGACCAGTCACTAGCAGGATGCCATTAGGGCTCCATGCTGGTGCCCTTTCTATTTGGCATCTACTTGTCAGACATAAAGGCTAATGTCAAGGGTCTTTGGCTGACTGTTTGCAAGTGACTGCAAATTGGGAGCTGTCATAGATTTTCATCCATGACACACACATCTTACAAGAGTGTCTAATACAGACAAATGACTTGTACCAAAGTCATGGATTAAAACTCAATGCCAAGAACTGCATTGTAGTGCCTTTTGGAAAAACTGCCACCCAGGCTAATTACTCCATCAGTAAGACACCCCTAAGAGTCGACCTGGGAGTCAGGGACCTGGAAACATATGTAGACAGTAATCTGGCCTTTGTCCAACGTGTGGACACGGTAGCAAGAAAATCTTTCTATGTTGCCCAACTTATAAGTAAGAACATGGTGTCCAGATCCAAGGAAGTAATCCTTGAGTATAATACCCCCTTCAGCATGTACCTGACCAGACATGCAACAGTTGGAATGCCCACAAAGGTTCCTTACCAGGAGAATCCAGGGTATAAACACATTGCCCAGTATGGATGTCTCTATAGTTGGCCTTCTACCATTTACCGAGAGGCAGTCCATTCCTGACATACAAGACATTCTCAGATCCAGTTCTGTTGGACATTTTGCATATCTGCAAAACAAACAGCATCAGTACCACTAGATCAAAGGATTTAAATTTTATTTGTATCATAAATAAGACATGTTGGTGAAACAGATAGTGTCTTGGAGGATCCCCATGTTCTGGAAGAGGCTGCCTAGCCATGTAAAGCAGAGTCTATCCCTAACCCAATTTAAGCTTAACCTTGACCAGTTGATGGGAAATCGGAAATTCAGCCCAGGTTTGGCCCCATGTCTCTGATAGAGACAGAAGTAGTGCCCAAATGAACATAGTCCCCCCCCCCAGATAACCTCTAGAAACTTCTAACTAACACCCCATTGTAATAAACGTCCATGATACATAGGAACACAGTAGAGATGTGTTGCTTGGCTGGGATTACAAAGGCCCTGGTGGTTGGCTTAGTATATACCTTTGAACTGATGAAGTAGTTGAGAGAAGAACCCCACAACCTACATTATTTTTAAGTATGAGCTTAATTTCACAATCTTGATGGGTGTGGTGGTGCAGCGGTTAGTATTGTTGCCTCACAGCAAGAGGCTCTCTGGTTTGATTCTCGGCTGGAGCGTCTTCTGTGCTAGTCTGCATGTCCTCCCTGCAGTCGATTGAACATTAAAGCCTTCTGTGAAGGTTGGGTGCCGGGCTGGCAACTCGACACTGTAAAAAATCTACTGCCAATCAGGAACAGACCGGTGATCCTCTGTGGTGACCCCTAACCAGGAAAAGCCGAAAGACTTTTTAGTAGGTGTACTGCTTCCAGTTTATTAGTAGATGCCCTTTAAGTATGGGTAAGTAAGCAAAAGTGTTGATAAAATAATGTGAAAGGGCAGTGAGACAGGAGAATTTCACACCACCTTGAAATACACTTGTCAAATCATGGCTTTATCATTTCTGAGACATCGGTGCCTTAGAGTTAAGTAATAGAGAATTGTCCTTTATGGCCCCGAAACACATCATAAATTAAAGATAGTCATTTGGCTTATGAAACTTCCATTTTTACTTTTTTTTAAGTTATACTTTGCAGAGTTTCCACAATTTGCAGTTTTCCTCTTGTTTTTTGTTCTTCATTGTCTGAACTATTAATGGG